>NW_020448296.1:1102524-1181621 GCF_003343035.1 Apteryx rowi | reverse complement strand
ATGGAGAGAGCCTCACTACGTGACAGGCTTCAAAGGCAGACAGAGAAATCCTGGATTCGTGTTTTCTATTGTTCATCATAACTATTTGGAGTCTCAGAAAATTCAGTTCAAATGGAATTGCATTTCATATTTTGGGGTTTTTCTTTAACGTGTCAGAAATAACTTGTGATGAGACTATGCTGAAAT
Source organism: Apteryx rowi (assembly GCF_003343035.1). Classification (NCBI taxonomy): domain Eukaryota; kingdom Metazoa; phylum Chordata; class Aves; order Apterygiformes; family Apterygidae; genus Apteryx; species Apteryx rowi. The sequence continues at coordinate 1,181,435 of NW_020448296.1, read as the reverse complement.
TCTGTTTGAGTTTGACAGCTGTTTCAGTCGTTCAGGGATTGGGAAAAAATTACCTAAAAAGGCTATTCAGAGCCCTTTAGTGACAGAGCAATCACCTTGCATACAGCACTTATGAGTATGCATTAAAACACACTAATATAGTAAAAATATTCACATTTTCTGCAGAAAGCAATAACTAACAAACAAGGTTGTATGGATTCAGATCTGACTCTCCATGCAAAAGCAAAAGACACACAGCAGCTTTTTTCAGGAGTCCAGCCCAACTCACGGCAACGTGCAAACCACACTTTATTCAGGTAATTACACATAAAAAATTCATTCAGTGTTTTTGATCAGAGAGGACATCAAGTGATTCATCGTGGCAGGAAAATGTCTCTTATTATGTCCTATTGATTATGCTTCCTCTGAAGGGCCTGAGAGTGCAGTGGATTCTCAGTCTGGTCAGAATTTTGCTGAACCTCAGTGGATTAATTGCAAATGCTCATGAGTCTGCACATTGCTTTGTTTTTAGTTCTCATATATTCTAGCCAGGCATCAATGTATGGTGACTGAAATTGGCTGTTTTTGCAGTTGGCTAATTGCCTTCATTGGCAAACATACAAAAGCTTAAAACTGTATCCAGATTTGTCAAATATTTTCCTAAATTCCACCCATTACAAATCATTCTGGTCAGAGATATAAGACTAAATCAATAAAATAACTGCATATGTTAATATTATGACATAGCTTTTAAAAGTTCTTCATTCATAAAAAGTCAGGAAACGAAACAGTATTTCTACTAAAACGGTATTTCTACTACTAAAATGTTGTAGACAAGAAAGCAAGGAAGTGAGAGTTCTCCTAATAGACTCAGCTTTCTGGTTTATATTCTTAAGCATTCTTTTTCAAGCTGACAGGGCCAAAAAACAGAGTGCAACCAGCTAACTGCAGGGGGGAAGAAGAAAGGAAATCTGTACAGCTATTGCATGCAATGATACATCATTTGTTAGAAGCCAGAAGCTACTGCTTCCGTAGGATGTAAAGGCAGGATATTTGAAAACCCAGACCAAATGTGATTGTGCTATCTTCTGTCGTGGGAAGCAACAACAGTGTGCATCTTTATTAAGTATTGTGTATTTGGTTTAATTAGAAAGAAATGATTTCCATAAAAGGAGGAATAAACTGGAGGATTTAGGCACTACTGAAAAGTGGATTGTAAAGCTAGTTTCTTTTTAAAGACAATCATGTTGATTTATTTAAGGTTACTAACTGTAGTTTTAGGGGTTTGTTTGTTTGTTTGTTTGTTTTTGAGGTGGCATTGATTTGGAAATACAAGGTCTAATTTTGTAGCAGTACTACAGCACTGATTTTAGTGGGTAATTACACCACTGAGAATACTTGGAAGTTGTGGTCTCTGTCCCACAGTTGCTTTGACAGTGGGAGACAGAGGGGTACAGAGATCTGCCAGTAAGGATTAATAATCCTTTTTTTTAACGCTCTCACACATAGCTGATACTGCCATGAATTATGTATACTGCAATATAGGATTTATACTGCACCATAATATAAAATGAAGATGGAATTTGGGAATGGAGAATTCAAAATAAACTATGGTTTTAATGAAGTGCTTAGAACATGAACAAACAGGGTTTTGTGGAAAATTAATCAAATCACAAAAGCTACTTCATAATTTTCAGAATTTTTTACACCTATTTCAAACCTTCTTCATCATCCAAATATTCCTATTACTGCATGTAACATTTTAAAATTTGGTCTCTATCCACAATAAAGCTGGATGTACATTACAAATACTGACTGACTGAAGCAGGAAAGATTATTTCATAGGACTTGCTTCCTGTTTCAGGAAAAGATTTACCATAGACTAATAAAATGAAATAAAAAATGATTTAGCATTGCAAGTCTGCAATGCTATTCGACATGGTAGCAAACTGGAAATTAAATCCAGAACAGGGCAATGAAGATTACAGTTTGAAGAAGATGTCTGCATCGAGCCACTTCAGGAACTCCATTTCCTGATTTAGCATTTATGATTGCAGGAACTTTTTGCTGGGGCCAGTACATATCAGTACTATTCACAGCTACTCACAGCAATAGCATTAGAGATTTCCACCATGCTGGGTTGGATTTGGGGAATCCATCTTTGTACAACTTCAGAATTTCAGTTCTATTTTATGAACTGTTTGAATCTTTAGGTCATCTGGATATCTTCTGTTGCATACTTATTTTACCCTCCTCACGTGAAAGGACAGGGGAGTGGCGCCTGCGCGTCTGGGGTAGCAGAATGGACTATCAAGCCGACTGACATTTGAACAGCAGAACCGTACAATGGTGATGCTAAAAGCGGCCAAAAAGGGGGGGGGGGGGGGAAGAACCGGATGGGACCGGAAAGGTAAGGAAAAGGGACGGCTGAGTTCATTTACAAAAGAGGAAATTGGACAACAGGATATCCCCACATAGGAAAAAAAAGAAAATGCAGCCCTTATTTTCGGAGGGGAGGGTTAGAAATCTTTTCCTGGGGGAAAAAGGGCCAAGATACAGGGAGAAAAGGCAAAACTTCATGTTTCACAGGCCAAGCCATGAAGACAGATTCATGAAGAAGAGTACTTGAAATACTGAAAGGGCAGTCTCCCAACTCTAAGTAATGCTCAAAGAGTGACCTTTTTTCAAACCTTAATTTAAAAGAGGAACATGCTCTTTGTCAAATTTGAAAATGCCCTGAGGACAACAGCGGGGGTAAGAAGGGGAAAGAATTAAGAAATAAATTAGCAAAGAGAAAATACCATTCCTACGCAGTCCTCTTAAATATCAGGAGCCCCCCGTTCACATAAGCCATCCTGTTGAGTTTTCTGTACTTGGATGGCAGAGCTACACACAAGTCATGATCCATAAAATCACATCCTTAAGGTCTCTTCCAAGCGAACACTGTGAGCTATCCTCTCTCCCCCCCCCAACGTACATCATTTGGCTATATGCCAAAAGAAATACATGCTCTTGGAAAGGACCCAGCCAGTCTGGCAGCACCTCCAGGCCTGCCGTGCCTCCCAGAAGGCTGTTACTCTCTAGGATGCAGTCTGGGGATTCAGACCACACTGGGGCCAGTGCTCCAGGGTACACTGAGCTGACACAACATTAAGAAATAGCACAGGGAGGAAAGAGGAGGGAAAGCCGGATGAAGTGCATTCAGCGTCCCACAGCGTTAGCGGTAAGAAGAGCAGGTGGGATTTGCTCTCACATGCCTTACTAAGGGCAAAAAGAAAGAATGGGAAAATTGGCATTTGCTTCCCTAAGACATATTACTTAGAAGATTCCCCAGAGGAGGAGTTGATCCTTTATGCCCTCTTCTCTGTACAGAAAGACAACAGTGTAGGGAGATACTGCGGACATGAACCTCAGTCCTCAGCTGGGCTAAAGTTTTTAAATTTATCCATTTCTGAGTAATACAAACTTTAGAAAGGGTTGAAACCATTTTTAGTGCTTTAAAAACCTAGACTCTGCTTTGGTTCAGACTTCAATAATTCAGAATTGCCTGAATGGAATCCTGCCATATTAACAATAACACAAAAAATGGTTGTTTGGGTTGAGAAGAATTATGATAAATTTCAGCTTAGCAGTTAATAATTTTTTTGGAAATATCTGAAAATGTAGACTAAGACTGGAAGTGTTTTCCTTCAGCCATAACTAGAGTGTTGCTATCACAACGCTATAATACAGGCATACACACAGTGAATATAAGGCTGGTGGGTAAGTAGATCATTCTAACTTTTTTTTTTTTTTAATGTCATATTTCTATAGCTCTTTAGCAGATGTCTGTGTACTTTTTTTCTACCAGGTTCTGGTTTCCATAGCATCTATTGGATCAAAGCTTTTCTGGCAATGACAAAACCAGCCCTGGTATATCTCCCACTCTCTTCTGAACATCAGTGACTTTTCTTTTAAAGGAAAACTAATTTCAAATGCATGGCCATTGCATGAGAAACCTCATGAAAAAAAGAAGTAATTTAAACCTTGTGGGCTAATATCATCCATATAATGAGGACAGAGAGAAATTATGAGCCATTAATTCAGGAAGCTGTAGAGGAGAAAGAATAACTTTAAGGGTTGTGAATTATATAAAGCTAGCAAAAACTCTAAATACAATACAAATCTTAATTCAAGAAGAAAAAACTAACCATATAAACAGACACAATAAAATCACTTTGCTCTCAAGTGAATTAACAACTTTAAAACAGGATGTTAAATAGTATTTGCTACATAAGCTGTTTTTTTAAAAGTAATCAAATAATGGAATTTTGTCTGAGACTGCAACTGGAAGCTGTTAAGAATTGGACATCCATTTAAATGACTAAACTTCAGACATTCAAATACTTCAAATATCTGAAATAAAGCAGCTGCCCTGAGGGAGGATTTAAGTCTGAACATAAAGATTTGTGAGATATACCACATTTCATCCAATAAGTGAGCTTTGTAGTGACTTTATATTCCTAAAACTTGTAGTGTGCTATGCTCACTTAGAGGCAATAATTCCCCACTGTTGTCACTAATAGATGTGGGTCTACTAAACCCTTGGTTACTAAGACAAAACATGTCTTCAAAATCTGGCATGAAGATTTGGTCAGTCGGTGGGTTTCCTCTCAATACCCAAACTGTTTTGCTACCCATGATACAGCTCAGCTGTGCTCTGAATTTCTGGTGAACATCGACTTTGATATCGCCCTTTTCAGCACATCAGTGAAGTAGAAAAGCAAGCGATGTCGCCGTAGCCTTTGGCAATCTTTGCTGGGACTTCTAGAGGAGAGTATCTGTTGAGAAAAATGACCCTATGAGCTGAAGCAGAGTCTCCAGTACCTTTTCCCAGTTCTTTTATCCCCTCTGGATGCTGAATGCCCAGCAGAGGCAGCACCCCCAGGTACAATGGCAAGAAGAAGGTAAAATGGGGGTAAAGCTGCAGAAGCCACTGCTGGGCTTCTGCCTGACCCCTAAATGGAGTCTCCCCTTCAACATGATCCTCCTTCACCAGCAATGGTAGTTCAAGTGCTTGGAAAGCAGAAGGCCAACTCATGTGTTAGACAGATAGACAGCTACACAGATGGATAGCTAAGTAGTGAGTTATGTCATTTAAATAAAGCTATTGTAAATGTGAGATACAGCAGCTGTTTAACTGCTTATGGAGGAAAGCAAAAAAAATTTATTAAACCTCAAAATGAAAAGTCTATATCTAACTGAACTTTTCTGTTACCATTGACTATCAAAATGGAAGTCTGTTAAGTTGAAGAGATAAATTCCTATTCTTCCATACAGCAAACCCTTAGGACCATAACTGGTTGAGACCAATTCACCTTGTCCAAAATATACTGCCCTACACCTTCAGATCTCACCTGTCTCTGGCAAATTTCTCTGTCACCAAGACCGTATCCCAGCAGGATCTAACAGCCCTCATGACTGCAGTCCCACAGGGCACAGCTGCAACAGAAGAAGAAGGAAGATCCCTGGGAAAACCAGTCAGCTGCCCACTGTCAGCCCCCAAGGGCACCCCCAGCCCTGACCCCCATGTCCATTCTACTACCACAGCCTGGTTTGGTGAGGGATTTCCAAATAGTTTCAGCTATAAGGAGGAGGCAATTCAGGAAGCACTAAGGCTGCAGAAGCCAAGGCAACACTGCCAGGATGAGAGGACAGAGAAAGAGAAGTGACCCCCGTGGAGGAAGGTGGCTTGCCCTAGGTTCAGGGGTTTGCCACCTGCCCCCTTTCCTCATTTAAATGCATACTCACTGCAATGTAAGAGGGAATGAAAAGCAATTCATTCTAAACAACACCAGCTGGGGAAGGACATCACCCAGGTAATGTCAACAAAATTAAAACTTGTCAATGTTTTGTTGTATCTTCTACTCAGAGATGAAGCAATGAAAAAATAGGTTCGGGTTTCTAAGAGCAGTGTGGAAAGCAGGAGAGGGAAAACCGAAGGAATGCTCAGAAACATCCGTGGCCTACAAAGGCATCCCCTGACCAGAGGATGAATTTGGATACCTCAACACACAGCAGGACGCATGGTTTAACAATGTTCTTCCATGTCAATTAGTAACTAAGGTTATTGGTTTTTCAAACAGAGTTGGCAGAGCTGCTGAAGGGACAGCCGCCAACAGTCCCACCTCAGAAAAGCTCACACATGCAGAGTGGGGATATGGAGGAAGGACAACCCGCTCCCAAACTCAAAGAGGTAATACAGCCTACTGACAGCCTTATTATCTTAGGCTCACATACTGGCAAGAACTAAGGATGCATTTACACAGCCAGTCCATTGAGCATAAAGCTTCAGCAGAAATAATTTAGGAAAAGGAGACCATGTTCAAATAACACTGGTGAACATCAGCATTTAGCAGGGTGGTGCTACCCGACCAGAATGTGTAAGTGATCCAGTACAACAACTAAGCATGCAACTGCCTGTCAGCTTAAGAGATTTGCTATTACCTCTTAAAATAAAGTATGCAGAAGAACAGAATTTGCTTTAAAGTGTAGCTCATGCTCATTTAAAATTTGAGGTAATTTGTCTGTGACCTAGGAACTGCCAAAAACTTTGAGTATTAATCAAAGCTCTGGCTATCTGTGGCGGTTAGGCAATTTCTTTGACTTTCCTGTGAGGGAGTTTTTCCATCTGTGAAATGGAATGATGCTACTTATCAGCCATGTTGGGACAGTCTGCTAGGTTCAGTGATGCATACAGAGGATGCAGAGGTTTCGCACTTATTCAGCTGGCAGCAATGGATTGAAAAAAAAGCAAAAGTGATTGAGACCTAAATTAGGAGAATCTACAGTAGAAAATATGAGCAAAGAATGTATTATTTTATAGCACAGAATACACTAAGGCAGAAATGCAGGTTATGATTCCCATTTGTTTTTAAAAAAGGAGAATAGAGGAGAGCAAAGCAGAACAGAGCAGAATAAAGAGGGAAGAGGGAGGGAATGGAAGGGAAGGGAAGGGAAAGGAAAGGAAAAGGGAAGGGAGAAGGGAAGGGAAGGAAAAAGAAAATAGCAATATATAGGACAAGATAAAGGGATAATGAATACTGGTAATGGAAAAGTTCATTGGAAAATGTGGGGAAAATGCCTTAATTAACTAATTTCACAACTGAAACTGCATAGTTTAGCTGGCTCTAAATCAGTTATAAACTGTACTTCATGAGTTCCAATTTTATCAATAAGTTACCAACTACACTAAATGAACATAAGCAAGAGATTAAGTATATCCACTTTGAGTGTTTAGACTAAATGATGCAGACCTCCTCTTGTGCAGACAAGGACTAACTCCTCTGCATGTGCTCTGCTGAGATTAGTCAGGACTGTCTTTCATACTTCCTCAGAAGAACGAGCAATGATTCGTTTGTTAATGTTTATACATGGAGCTGGAAACACAAAGAGCTACATAAGTGCTAAATCACCATAACTTCTGGGCACGCCAGAGTATGAGAAGAAAGGCTGGCAAGTAGACATTAGGAAACCAGTAAAGACAGGCTTGTAATGCCAACAGAAGTTTGTTAATTATAAACAAACAAAGCAGCAAAGACCAGAATCTGGCAGGAGTGGAGAGTTTCGTGTCTGTCTGTCCTTTTTCTGTCCTTTTCTCCAGGCTCTTGTTCAATGATCACAGTATGCAGAACTGTATTCTTTAAGCAATTTGAAAAAAAATTATCATCTGCATGTCCACACAAGACAGTCTGAGATAGGTAGGGAGTCTGTACTCAAATATGAATGTGGAAATCACATACCTAAAAGTACATGCCTGCTGCATGTGCCTAAGTGGACACAAAAGTGGTAAGGCTTAGTTGTGAGGGACTGCGCAACCAGTTTGGTCAAACTAATATCAGTAGACAAGTTTGTCATAGTACACTGGCACTCTGGAAAATCTTTGTCCCTTCCCTCCGCCCCTCTCATCCCGACATTTTAACAAATCCCAAGAAAGAGATACCTTCTGCTATTCTTATGGCAATACACAGCTATTTGGGGCAGAAGACAGCAAGGAAGTGGCATTTTGCCGACATTATATCATGGGATGGTAACTGATTTTATGTTTGCAGTTTAAGTTCGGTTTCCAGACACAATGTACATGTTGTGGTGATTGCCAAGACTCCCCTTTCCCCACTAACGAGAACCACCTGTGACAGGGGCCAACCAGCCCGCCAGGCCGCCAGGTTGCAGACTCACTCGCTGCTGCAGCACAACGCAGCTTGGAAACTGGTCCTTCCCGTGGGCAGAAAGCTGGTGTTTTTAAAAGGTCTTAGCACATCTCTTAGCTTACATCCCTTTCAAGTCAAGGGGAAGACAGAGGGATATGCACCATGAATAAAGTTGTTCCTGCTTCTGCCACGGCTGGATTTGGCATGTAGTACATGGCAACGGTTAGGGCAGACTCCGACTGCTCCACCACGGGGCTGGAGAGCCACCGGGCAGACTGCAAGGGAGGTCGGGAGGGTTATGCTATCAGAGAAACTGCTCCAATTCACTTACTAGTACACCTATTGCCTTTCTCAGAGAGTTTCTAACTTCTCATAAATCTTGGTGCAAATTAGAATTTGCTGATTTTAAAAAAGTGCAGTGTATAGCACAAAGAGCAGGGTATTAATAACCATATGGAGTCAGCAAAGAACAAATTCTCCCTAGTAAAACTGGGTAAGTTTACACTGACTTCCCTGTTGTCACTGCTGGTCTTCCACCAAAATCTGAGCTAATCATTTTAAATCAATGTTGAGTACATCTCTGCTATAAAGCAAGCACAATATGGACATATTCTTTATTACATGCCTGCTGCTGAGCAAATCTCCAAGGAATCCCTCTGAGCGAGCATTTAAAACTTTTGGACAAATTTCTTAATGCCCGTGTGGCAGACATTAAGCTGGAAATCTCACAAGAGTGAGGAGGCCTGCAACATTTATGGGGCTTTCTTACTACAACTGACTGGGAACACTGCCAGCCATCCTCTTACCCCGTTTGGATATTTCAGACAGTTCTGTCAGAATGGTTAAAAGTGTGAAACACCCAAAACAAAATTAACCTTCTTCAGTCTTGTAAAAAGTTCAATTTGTAATGAAATTCTGAGCCGCATTCACTAAACAGGACTTCCTTTGTGAGTCACCTTGAGCAATGTCTGACATAAACACCAGCCTCTTCTATTGAAGGAAGACGATAAGGGAACTAAAGAATATGCAAGATCTGTTAGAAACCAGTACACCTTCCTCTTAGGATGGGTTAGTGGAGAAGCTTAGAAGACTTGCTATGAATTTTCCAGTGTTTCTTGGTTCACATAGATATTCAACTTTTCTGCCATGCTGTCATGAATTCTGAAACCTGTCTGCCCATCATCCCCAGCTCTAGGTGGTTGGCATATGGTAGAGGATGTTAACGTTAATCTGCCTATTTCAGAGCAGCTTGTTTGTACTAGCTGTCAATAAAACTAAAAAATCCTTGCTAAGTTTATGCAACATCACTTGCAATTTATTTACCCTCCTTGTTCAGTGAGGCAGGGTTTAGAGAGCCCATACAAATCTCATAGCCTCATGGAGACTTTGCACAGCCCATGAGCAACAGGATGAAAACCAACTTCTGGTGAGAAGAGATTAAAAGTAACACTGGCAACTTTATCTGTCAAAGTGACTGGGACCAACATAAGCAACACYGTTGAAGACAAATCACATGCAAAAATGTAATCAAATAGGCTAAAGAAGATGTTAATTAGATTACTGAATATTAAAGACAGTTTTAAAACAGTTATTGAAATATGTGAATGCAAAGCTAGAGCGCCTAACTTCAAATTTAAAAATGATGATTGTAAGTATAAAACTGGTGCACCTTTAACACTCTTTGGATGATGCTTCTCATGGGGATCCCTTCTAAGAGAGGCTTGAATGTGCTGGGTCCCTCGTGTCTCCAAGGGGTGGAGGAGGTCAAACCTCCAGTGGGACAGGGGCCCAGGGGAAATGTGTGCTGTGAAGCCTGTGCTGCAGTCAGGAAGCCAAATGTGTGGAGGAGCAAATCAGACAGATGACACATGCTGCAGGATTGTTCCCAAGCTATGGGTCTGCATCCTTCACCTTCTTTAAAAGAAGGAGAATCTCCTATGAAAATTCAAGAGGTTTTATTGAACAAGATGAGCTTTGAGGCTCATAGATTTTATCTGTAAAGATGGGTGAAATCTGGCAAAACTCCCCAACTCAGCAAAACCCCCATGCTGTTGAGGGGATTCATTGCACTCCAATAGCTCAGCCTGCAGCTGAGACAGGCGGTGAGGCACAGCAGGACAGTGGAAGCACCTGGTGGGACTGCCTCTAATTCAGAGGCACCAGCCGTGCAGCACCTCTTACTGTGCAGTCAGGATTGCTTCCACCATGAGTCTCCTGCATTGCTAATGAACAGAAGATTCGTGTTTTTGTACCACTGAGATTTCATTTTTTCCTACTCCGAATTACAGTTCAGGTAGTTCTTAATGAAAAGTGCTTCTGAAAATGAGCAGTATTCTGTATTTTCATTTGGGGGACCTAGCCTAACATTGCACCACATGCTTTTTTTATCAACTATATTTTTTACCTGAAGCATAATGACTCAATTTCTCAGGATTTGCCATGGAAGCACTGTGAAAGTTTTCTCCATGAAAGTTGGAGAACTGAAGCATTATGACGACAATTAACAATATGGGAGCTGATAGACATGATTCCTCAGAGGTGGYTGGAAGTTAGACAGTGCTCCTCTTTTCTTCTTTTTTTCATGTTAACCAAATGTTTTGGGGTTTTCTTGGAAGGGTGGGTGGCTAAGGGACAGGACAGGCATAATGAAGACATAATATTCAGTTTGAGCATTCAGCCTCAATTGCTTTAAAAGCAGCAACTTTTTCTTAATATTCCCTTTCTGCCTCCATCAACAACTGACTGTGACTTTTCTCCCAACTCATGGAAATGCTCCAGGTCACAAAGAGCATCCCTGTCTTGCTGGGACTCCTATAAAATTCATTCCTGCCACTTTAGGCCTGTCTGTCTGGATCAATATAAAGAATGTAACCTCACTCTCCAAAACATCTCTATTTCTTACTGTCCCCGCAAATAAAAACCTTAATTCAGATACCCAGGGTATGACTTCTTATGGGAAAATTATAAGCTTTGTTTCAAACAAACACTCTAGTCACTACCACTGATTGAAACTAGGTTATACAGTCTTTCTCAATCAAGCAGAAAYGACATTAACTGGAAACCTACCTTAAACAAAAAATCAAAAATAACAAACTCCAAACAGGCTCCCTAGAGGACATCACAAATTTCAGTTTGAACTTTTCTAGAAACATTCTCTACATTAGCTATGTTAAGTGGACAACAGCAATATTGACACATTTGCAAATTTTTTTTCTTAATATATCTTATATATGTTTAAGATACATCTTATTATAAATTGAAATCACCATTTCAAGATCTTTCACAGCTTTCTTCCTCCAAGGTTTCTTGTTATTGTTTTGAGTTTTTTTTTTTTTTTTACTCTGTCTTTATCTCTTTGCATTGCTCTACTTTGTTTTAATGAACAGTCCTGACTGTCCACTCTGGTATCTATCACGGCTGCTCATGAGATTTTTTAGCCTGTTTTTCAGAAACAAAGCTTGTGTGGTTGTGCTGCCTGACAAGAGCTTTTATGTCTGATCCTTTCCTAATGAAATCTCAAGATCTTCAATTAGATCTCAACAAGTAACAGACGATGTCTCAAAAATATGAATATCTGACTTTCTGGGGGGAAAAAATAAGTGACCATGTAGAGAGGAGTGATGCTACAAGTGCCCCTACTAAAGGAAAGGCTAGCAAAAACACCTATCCGACATTAAACAAAAGCAAACACAAGTGGGAAAGATTGCTTCAACCCTTTTGGACACCAAATAAACAGTATTAGGTACTAAATACAAAATGAAGACCACAGGGACTCTATTGGTTCAACTGATAGAAAACAGACTGTTTGTTGTGCAATACAGAAATGTTTCTTAGCACAGTACTGAGAAACTTACTTTGTATGGCGCACAAAATCCTGGGACAAAACATCTTTTGCAGAATCATGCAATTGAGATCAGCACTGCCCTGGGCTACCTCACAATTTAGTAAGAGATGACCACAATAGCAAGGCTGCATAACGGCTTTTGTCAACAGAAGTCTGGACTTGCATTTCTAAGCTGTTAATAGACTCATTCACTTCCTTTGCAAAATAATTAAAAAAAAAAAAGATAATGAAGTGAAAGATAAAGTTCTAAGAAACCACATAAGCTAATGCCTTCTAAGTAGTATTAATAGTTTCCTAAGCTATGGAGCGTTATATAGCTAATATGAAATTCAGCTGCAAAACCTGCACAAGAATAAGGGCAATCAGCTAACTTTGGTTGCTCCTGGAGAGATAAATCCTGGCTCTTAAACCCAATCTGCTCATAGCGATGAAAGAGGTGGCCAGTCCTCCTCGTTCGGAGCATGTTTGGCAAGTGCACAGCTGCTTTTGCTGACAGAGGATGATGGAAACGGATCAAGGGTGGGACACTGTCTTTACGGGGCGGGTACCCAGTCACTTCCACACTGGCACTGGGTATTTTAGTACCACAGTGGTAAAAGTCAGGCAGAAGGCACGAAATCTGCTCCAGCCATAGGCAGCTCAATACAGGACACACAAATGAACTTCAAATACTCTGTCTTATTAGACACTGACTTATGACTGAGTTACAGGACAGCTCCAAAAACCTCGGAAATTCCTATGGGAGGAAGAATATTCTACCGCTCACAGGTGAGCCACCTTTGAGACAGATGTCAAAAATGGCCTGCAGCAAGGACTAATAGTGGGTACAACTCAAGTGAGACACTATTTCCTAGCTCTTGGCTCCAACATAGCTACAAATCCAGCAGGAGACCAGTGCCTTGCCCTGCAGAGACGCAAGGCACTTCCAACAAGGTGATCATCAGCTGCACTTTGCTTCTTTGACTGGCAACATCTGCTCTCCTGCTGAGATTTTACTGGCACACTTGGCCCCTAATTTAGAAAAGAAAATTACATCTGGATCTCCCACCCCGATCTGACAACTCTGGGCATGTGTTGAGACTGTGCTTACACATATATTCAATAGCACTGTTTTTATTAGACATGCGTTTATTCATTTATTACCCTGGATACATAGAGGATTTGGACTACACACTCTGAATTTAGATCACAGCTTTGGGGAAAGTTCAAACAGAGGAGTTTGGATTAGACCCATCTCAGATAAATCTGAAAACAAACTGGTTATTCTGACTCTATCTGTAGGAAAGATTAAAGTAAAAAAAAAAATCCAACAAAATAAAACAGTTATTTGAGCATATTTATTACTAATCACAATAAAACCTATTTTAGAAGGCCCCTCCTTAAAGACATTTATAGTCATTTTTCAGACGAGAATTTCTTTCATGTTGAAAAGACAACCTTAGACTTGACTTCCCCTCTCAGGTTCCAATGAAACAATCAGTTGTGTAATTACAAATTCCCATTCACTTAAACAAGATATTCACTCAAAAAGGTGTGAATAAACATATTGCTATCAAGCGGCTGGCACTCCCTGGGCTCCTAGGTCTTCCCCTGCGTGAACACATTCATATTTAAACTATTTTGAACATTACTTCCCTGGAAACTACAGGTAATATAAAACAGATCTAAAACTCTAAGAAAGCACATAGGTTTTAATATACATCTAATTACTATGTTTTTAAATGATTAAGATTCTAAGCACAGTTTTGGACAGAAAAAACTTTACTAATTCAGGATAAACTTCATACCACTGCACTGATCCTATTTCTTCATGTTGGCAAGGCCTTATCTTTGCCCAAATTACATCCTTTTGCYGAAATAAACAACATCAGGAAGAAAGGAGGCAGAAATCTGTACAAATGGCAAACATATTTTTGCATATTTTTTCAGGCTGTGATACTGTGTACATAATTTCTAAAGTCATTGTAGCTCATCGACTTGTTTTTATTAAATCAGGTGAAAAGAATTTTATTGCAGAAATAAGATATTTTCAGAATTTTGCTTTAGATAGCTATTTCTTCCTGTTGTTTTCCCATCTCCATAAATCACCAGTTTCGCAATAAGGCAACAAGTCAACACAGTTAACATTTTAAAGGAAGTAATAAAGCAAGCGTGCACATTTTATATGGCAGAGATCACTTAGTATTTATCCAGTGTTAATTTATGCAAATAGATAACTCCAAACCAAAGGATATATTCAACCTTATTAACACTGGCCTTCCTGCAGCCATTGGGACCGCTATTTTCAAAGCAGTCAGAGCACTGCCTTGAACGATGCTGCTCACTTCTCCACTAAGGGCTGGCCTAGAGACAGAAAAGCTTTAAGTGGCAAATGCAGCTTCGTACAAGCTCTGCTGCTAGCGGGCATACACCGACACTTCGGCTATATTCAAACTTTTCAGCACCCTACACCTTTTTTAGCCTTCGGATCCCAGGGCACTTTGGATTGCATTTAAGTGTGTGTTAGTGTTTGTGCCACTTTTGCATGCACAGCACAGAACCAGAAAGGCACAACAGTAGATTTGAAGCTTTGTAGAAGATCAGCACCCTTATGGTAGTTAATAGCAATATGACAAATACAGAGGGCTATGTTTTTCCAATATCCTGGTTTGGGGGGAGTATTGTGCTTGCAGCTTCCCAAAAGGATTCAGAGCAAAACACAGTCTACCGGAGGGGATATATTTTCCTGTTTTTACTTCGGACTCTCCCTTCTGAAGAAAACTGCTTTCCTCTGGCAACACTGTTCAGTCAGTTCTTACAATCACAAGCACTGAATTTTGAGCTGAAGGGTTCTTAAAAGGAAGGAGCAGCATGAGGATGAAGGGAGCCTTAGCTGAAAATTTTGTTAACTTGAGAACTTTCCAGCTTGTTTGGGTTTAGCTTAGCTTCATCTAGTCTGAAATCAATTGATATACTGGCAAGCTGACATGCATTACTATCCAAAGACAACACATGTTATTCTGACCAGAAACAACTTGCACATTTCTTGTGAACTTGGGAATCTCAAACCCAAAAAAATCAATGTTAGCAGCTTTTTAAAATACCAGTCTTATGCTCCTCAGAGAGAAATATTATCCTTCATTAGCCCAACAGGAACAATTTTCACATTTGCCCTTGCATCTGCACAAAGCGAGGACTGGACCTGGGGATCGAGCCCTCAAAACTTTACAGAGAAATAAAAGCCCTTCTTCCTTATGTTTCCTCTCCCTTCGTGTATGGCTAAAGGTCAATTCATAATGGTACTAAAGCTAACATACGCTAATACAAATACCTGCTGTATTTTCTTTTTCATACAGCGAGTTTATCAGAACAAAATAAAGGAGAGTTCATACAACTGAACAAGCATGAGAATGATCCGCTGTTCTCCTCCTGCAAAGAGATATTAAATAGCATATTCTGGGTGAGAAGAGCAGAGAAGAATACTGCGCATCAGGCCCTTTTCTCAGAATATAGTTTACATATGCAAACCACCCACTAGCATTAATGGGAACTCTGCCTTATTTAACCCTGCTTCAAACCAAGAAGGTATATAAAATAACAAGGTATCACATTTCTTCTAGGATGGGAAATACAAAAATATTTTTCTGCACCATTCCAGTACATCTGTCTTTCATTTTCCTTCTCTAGCCACTGCTTGTATACTAGTTCTACTCCACTCATTAAAAATCGTATTTGTGGCTTTTCCTCACACTCAGATTTGTATCTCCAAGTAGCAATAACACCTGTCTTGATGCTCTTCAAACACATCTCCCTAAAAGCAGATCAATGTAAATGCACAGAAGAAAGAAATGTGATTAAAGAAACAAGTAAGATATTTTTACTGCACCTTCTGTTGAGTCATCATCAGTGTTTTGTGTGTCCAAATAAGATTTCCTATGTAATTTAGAACATCAGCTTCTCACATCATATCATATGTAAAAGAGAGAGAGAGTACAGTGCCAGTTCAAGAGAAAGTCTGCAATAAGATTACATGATTTTTGCTTACAAAAGCTAGCAAGGTCAGTAAATATTCCAAAGTCCAACACTGAGACTTTTTATCCAAACTCTGAAGGTGTTTTTTATTTCTACAGTGAGGTAAAGATATTGGACTTGCAATCAGGTCTTTCATTCCACAAAACAGTAACTATGTTAAAGTGGCATATTTGCACTGAATGAAATTTTATCATAAAATGTAGAAGTACATTTTTTTTACAAAAAATTAAGGCAGAAACCAAGTTTGAGACTAAATTATTTGAAAATTAAATTAATTGAAAATGAATAACAAAAATAATAGGGATTTTAGAAATTATGCATTTGAAGAGTATTGAAAAAGTTTTATTGCTGTCCGGTGATAGAACTTTCTGAGGTGATATCCTCACACCCAAATATTTGAGAGTATTGAAGCCATCTTCTGCTTCTTTTCTTAATACACAGGGATAAAATAATATAAAAGTTTTAGTCAATTTATGACTATTTTAGCTACTCAGAACTACTAAAATTCATTCATTCTCCTATACTGACCTCTAGGTGGCACAAAAAACCCTAAACTAGGTGGGCCTTTTCTGATTTTCCATGTAACATTATGCTTCCAAAATCAGCCTCCTCAACTCCAACATCACAAAACACACATCTATTAATCTGTACTAAATAAAATGTCAAAATAAGTATTCARATGCCAACTACTGTATCTAAGTAGCTCATTTGTTACTTCTTTTAATGAAGTACATTGAGATATAAAACATTCATTGATTCACCCCAGTACATCTAATATCCTTTCACTTTCAACCCACAATACTTAAAGGAACAATGGGCCTACTAGAAATAAAGTTAAGGTTTAGATTTAACTTAACCTAATGAAAAACAGTGGCACTAAAAACATATACCAAAAAGCAGTTTGCAATCATAATCCAGCAGAAAAAAAAAAAAAAGGTATCCAATAACAGGACTCCATTACTTTAGCTTATTTTAGAATAAGGTATAAAAGAATGCAAAAAATTAAAGGGTCAATGAAATCACATTGAATCAATATTTTCTGCAACAGTAACCAGAGATGCCACTTTTTGAACTAAATGATGTAGCTGTTGGTATGAACACAAGACCAGCGCGTTCTGCGCGACCACAGGGTGTTGTTGCACTGAAAGCCTCGTATTATGCACAGCAGGTGAAATACGACAGCAGCCACCAATCCCAGCACACAAGGATGGCACCACACATACATTTTGTGTCAATCGACATCATTACGTTAGGCCTCACAGCATTTCTCCTCCTCTACAAAAAATGTGCACGAATACAGTGCCTTCACATCAGCGTTTGCACTGACTTCCTTTATCTCCTGCCTGGCTTAGCCAAATCATTCTTACTCACATCCGAGGATCTCCAGACCAAAACCAAAATGACCTTCTCCTCCCCCCAACCCACCCCCATGTTTCTGTACCCAAAGGCCCAGACAGGACTTTCCCCATTCAATCATCCAAAACCATTCAGTCCGTAACATGCTTTCACTCTGAAGACCAAACACGATTTTTTTTCAAAGTTATGCATAAAAATATGTCAAATCATTACAGGGAAGAGCACTTGCATCAATGTGTGATGACGGGTGCTCACAACTAAACAAGAAAGAAATGTCTCTCACCTGGCATAGAAATCTTTTGGGGGAACAACTTCCTGAAAGAACTGTAGCTGGTACAGATAAAGTCCAATCAAGTGTCCCGCACTGAATATAGCCATTAATACACACAGACAGCTGAATATCAGCGGATCAAACACTTGGCAACAGGACCACCATGTGCACAGCCCCAAAAATACAAAGAAATACACAGCTGAGGTCAAAGATGGCACCATCATACCTGTGAAAACAAACACAGAGGGTACTTGGAAAAGTCTGGAAAGCATGTTGTTAATTCTTAAGTCTGGCAAGAAGTTTATTAAACAATTTAATCCAATTTGTTTTTATTACTATTAACACTTAAGATTGCTATTAGCTGCGAGACTAGATGAAGAGGAGATCCTTTTTTTGTTCAATTCACTTACGCCATACCTTAGGACTTCGCACAGAACCATTCTCCAGATCTTTCCTCCCAGATAAAATCTTCTCTTACATTTGTACAGGTGTTTCACAAAGCATAGAAAAAACCATAAACGTGGCTGCAAGGACAGCCTGTAGAGATACCGTGCCTGAGAGCCCTGGTAGCGTTTTTAATATACTAGACTTCAGAATGAATTTTAAGTGCAAGATGCTAAAATGGCATGAACAACAAAAAGTCTTCTTATATACATCTTGAGTTATTCATTACACATTTAAAAACTGATGCATATGCTGAAAATAAAAGATCTAGAGAATAATCAGTAAATGTTTGATTTTTTTTTTCACTTTTAACTCATAGAAACTTGTACTTTATGTATAGTAAGAACCCTGCTGTCTTACATATCTACACTGTTTTTCCTCTTGTGCATGTGGTAGAGTATTCCACTTGAGAAAATGGCTAACTGGTGACAGAGATCTGGCACTTTGTGGGTAGCCCATCAAAATAAGTGAGGAGCAGGAAAGGTGTCCATGTCTGAGAGCAGAAAATAGGAGAAAACGACAYGGACAACTTGCATAATGCTCCAAAGGAGTCACTAAAATAACAGCACTGAAGCTAACAGAACTAGGCAGGGCCACCTGTCCCAATTTAAGGGTTTTTTTAAAGGACTGAATGCATGTCTAAAAGCCACCTTCTTTCCGGGCAGATCTGCTGGCGCCGGGATCACTGCCCGGCTGGGCTGAGCACAGGCTCCTCCAACAACCCTGCAAGGTGCCCGCAAGGCAAGGCAGCCCGACACGTTCCCATCGCAGCCTTTGCAGGGCATGCTCCTTGCAAAGGGCAAGGGGAAGGGGACGGTCTCAAAAGACAGGGGACTTTACGCTGGATGTTAGTGGCAGAAATTGCCATAAGCTGGGGGTGGGGAGGGGGGCACAACCAGTTGATGTTGGATAAGATAGTAAAGCTAATGTTATATATTGATAATATATGGACTCCTACCCACGGTAATCTTGCCTATGTTTCACTATTACATCCTTTTACATCGCACTTTAGACCGAGTCTCTAGCCAAGGGTGCTTTGTCTCTGTTCCAGCTAGTGTTTCCATAGGCTCACAGATTTAAAAGCATGAAGGGACCACAGGGATCACCTATTCTGACTGCCTGCATAATGCATGCTGTAACTCTTCACCCAGTAACTTCTGCCTCAAGCCTGTAACTGCTTCTTTCCTTCTTTTAAAGAAATACTTTGTCTTTATTTAAGCCCTTTAAGGGAAGGAGAATATGCTATATCCACAAATAAATTGTTTATATGGCCAATTACCCTGGCTGTGAAAATATCAAAATTTATTTCTGGTCTCAGTTTGCCTAGGTTTATCATTTAACTACTGGATCACTTTTTAACTTCTACTACATGAAATGTCTCTTACAAAAATGTAGGCTCTTTGTACACTTGTCAGTAATTTCAGACTATAACAAATCACTGTTCATCTTTTTTTTTTTTTTTTGGCGCAGTGAGAAAGGAAGTATTTAACTAATTAAGCTTGAGGTCTCTCACTGGAATAGAGGCTTCCCAGACCTCACATCCTTTTTGTAACTCTCCTCTGAACACTTCCCAGTTCTCACCATATTATGGGATTATGCAGACAGGATATCAAATGACACTCAGAAGAAAATGCCAGCTACCACGTCTGTGTGATACTTCTCCTTTATTCTCCATGGGTTATGTTCACCCATGCAACTTCAGAACGGCAAGGAAACTACATTTATTTGTCTATAACTGTTAGCCATTTTTTTCCCAGTGTTTCTCTCTTCCATCATGTTTATTCCCCCTGATGATCCACATAACCTTTTTTTTTCCCTTTTTAGATTTATGACTTTGAATTAGGCTATAGGTAAGTCAGTCAGATAAGCTTACCTTACCAAGAGAGCCATACCAGATCTGCCCTCATCATTCAACATCAACAATTTTTTGTACTATTGTTTTATACTTTATATACTTTATATAAGTATACAGTTGTATATATAGTTATACTTCATATGTAAGGACTCCATTCAAATATCCCAGTAGACAGATAATTGCTAATTTACAATTCAATAATCCAATTTTAAATCCATTCTTCATAACCTACAGTCATTTGCATAATACCCCTTTGTCTGTAGCTGAATACTACGTACAACTAAATTGAATGTCTTAAGGCTAGCCATATCATATCAAGACAGCTACTTTTACCAAACAACATTAAAGTCACAGCAAAAGCCAATATGAAGTCTGCTTATCATTTCTGTTACACACAGCATAGCATACCTGTTAATCTTTTCTATTTTTTTTCTTTCTTTTTTTTTTTTTTTAAGGCAATGTGAATATAGTTCCTTTTTATACTTGGAAGTGGCAGAATCTAATCTATGAATTCATAGYATGGTCACTTATAACATGCAACCATTTATCATTTGGTTATAACAGTAACTGTGAAAATCATATACAGAATGATAGGGCCATATAGTATTAGTACAAAAAAATTAAGCAACTCAGCATATTCCAATGCCTGCCAAAAAGTAAATTTAAATAAAATCAGCAGCAATTTCTTTTCCCTTAAAAATGTCCATTGTTATTCCCACAGGTGCCAAAGCGCTGAAAATTCATTTGTTAAATGCATAATCTAATGGGCTCTGGAGGAAATTTTTCAAAAACACCAACCTGTTGAACCAAGTAAAACTGTAACAATAACTTTTCCAGTGGTGGCTATAATGTTGCCAATAAACTCCTTCAGTTTGGATGCTAAGGAGGCAATTCTACGCAGCAGTTTTAATTTTGTGGTTTCCTCAAATTCTGCTTCACCACAGTCTTCATCATCCAAGTCTTCTTCGTACATCAATGCATCATCTGACTCTAACTTTTCTCTTACAGCCTAAAGGGAAAAATAATAAAACAAACAAAAAGAGAATGCAAGAGAGAGAGAAAGAGAGAGAGACAAAGGGATTTGAAATTAAACACTACTGATAACAATGAAGCCTTCTTGTATCTTTGACTATATGCAAATAATAAGGAAGTTATGAAAGATGTACTAGAACTGGAGTTGGGCATTGATGACTCCCACTTCACATCTGCCTCAAGAAGAAAAGGATGCTAAGAATGGTCTCTGACAAAGATTTCCTACATGCAGCACAGCAGGTTTCTCTAACAAGCAGGCTGTATTTTCATTTCTGTATGAAGTTTTTTTTGCTCAGCGTTCTTTCCATCTTGCTGTCTATAATTTGGTAAACTTCTGTTTGGATTAATAGCTTCAGGAATAAGCTTCAGACTCCAACTAGCAGTGCCTTCTTGGTTGAAGTCCCTCAATGAACCTCACTCTTCAAACCCTTCCCATGACCCCTTTTTGAGACATGATCTGAGACAGGGGAATTGCGGTTGAAATAAGTGGGCAGATTGCTCATGGGTGACTGATGGGCGGGCTGGGAAAGAAAAAATGTACACAGAAGAGGCTCAAGAAAAGGTTGAGAAATTGTGAGGCTGGCTGATGGGGAGAGAACAGGAGAAAAAGCGAGCAAGAGAGAGGTAGGGAAAGCTTGAATGATCTGCAACAATTTAACAGGGAAAAGGAGGCCTGGTGGCTAAGAACTACACAATGGAAAAAGGAAAAGAAGGAAATAGGAAAAGGCCCCTCATAGTCAAGCACTTTATTAGGATTTGGCAGTGGCCTTCACCATAAAGTCTCCATCATATCCTGGAGACTTGAAGATATACACAGCTACTGAGTGATGCAAACTAAATCATCAACCCATGGTGAGAATCACCAGGATTAGCAGGAGGCCCACACAGAGATACAATTTATGGAAAAAATTAGTCATTCACAGACATGGAGGGGCATATTTTTTTAAAAATGTAACAGTTTAGAGACAGGTTCTTACTTTGTGTAACACACTTCTTTGGGACTAATATATACTTAAATTAGCTAACATTCTGGCCAAGCAGTATCTCTGTACGTGAAAGACAGAAAGAGAGACTATCGTTATTTTTTCATTAGAATAGCATTTTATATTTATTAGTGACTTCTGGCAGCAAAAAAATCCACATTGACAGATAAGACTGCAGTAGAAATGGCCGAACTATTAATCTCCTTAACTCAGCCGAATTCTTCATTACTATTTATTGTTATTTGGATTCCCAAAGTAAACAAAATTCCCTGTGGACTCCTTCATTTCACCTCTAAGCTTGATGCCAACTTTCTCCTCTCACTTTAGAGCATTAACATTATCTGTGAAAGCCCAGAGGAAGCCTGCCCATTCTCAGGAGTATCTATCTATTTTACAGACAATAAAATATGTATTAAACACAGTAGGGCTGATCTAGGAAATCCACCTTTCTCTTGGATATATACAACTATTTCAATAACTATATAAGTGGAGTATATACTACCATTTCAATTGCTTTGTTATTGTCACCATTGACTTACAGAGCTCTCAACAAATGAATTATTAGTTCCTGATGCAAAACAATGGAGAGGAGACCGTAGTGCAAACACTTAGCCACCACATTTTGTGGCACGCAACACAAAGAGGAATTCTGTCTGTTCGTCATTGCAGTTCATTTCTGAGCTCCTGTCTATTTATTTAAATATTCAGAAACAATGCTGAGACTAAGCTAAATGATACTTTAAGTATGTTCCTACTTCTACCACAGCTGTATCAGGGAGAAAGCCACACAAAGGGCAAAAGTACCGATAGCTTCTGCCTGTGGTGTAATTACTAGACAAACTTGCTCTTCACCTAGTCCTGTTGGGCCCAATCCTGCTATACCTTTAATTTAATATGAACAGTTAACAGAGAAACCTTCAACAGTATTCAAACCCCAAGCCCAAAGAGAATCAGTGAGAGTGCTACATGATACAGTACCCGAACGTGATCTGTGGACCAGTGCAAAGGAGACTCTTGTTTTTTCAGCTACTGCTTTCAATTTTCTGAAGACAATATACATTAAAATGTAGAATTACTTACAAAAAAACTGAAAGGAATGGTTTCAAAATAAGTAAGGTATTATAGGGGAGACTGTCAGACCACATACCTGTATGAATATCATGAATCTATATTAAACATGAAGACGGGATACATACATTTGTCATAGCCTAGGATGAACAGGAGTTCTGTATAAATTGCTGAGATAGCATTTAACTATGCATATATGGGAACAGGAAATACAAATCTGAAGAGTCACAAAAGAAAATGCAAAGATGTTATCCATATGGAAGCAGAAAATCATCTTTAGGGAAAACACAACAAAACTAAAACAGTTTATACCGTTAGGTATAAATTAGGGGAAGATGCACAAAAACTTTGAAGAACAAAAGAAAAAAAGAGGAGACAGAAGCAAGAAAAACATGTAAGAACAGCCCATTGAAAGATGGGACTTAAATCCCTTTCTCTTTCTTTCCCCCCCACCTTTCTCCCTCACCTCAGCTGTCAAACCCCTGGTTTCACATCTTGCTGTCATCAAAACGGGTCTTTGCATTGTCCTGCCATCATAACTAGGATCATTATTTTTTAACTTGACAAGGCTAATCAATCTTCCTTCACTGATCTTAAAGATCTTTAGGCTACATTTTTTCTTAATAGTTCAGTATTAATAATCTGGTACTGACATCTGTGTGACAATATGGCCAGGGAGAAGCACTAGGAAAAGTGTTTCACTGGACCACAATACTGCTGATGAGATGATCCAAAATTTCTATGAATCCTGGCTTATACAAGTTAAGCATAGCTAAAATACTGTAAGTTAATGGGGTTACAAAAGGAGTTAACTTTTCCGTCTATGAAATTATTTCCACTTTTACTTAGATACCAAAATATGAATTCCAAGTTCTAAAAAAAAGTTATGACCTCACAAACACTTAACAGGACATGCAGAGCAACCTACTTCTGGTATTACTGAGGTCATCAGCTGTTGTAAAGAAAACCACAGCATCTGAACCTCAGGAAATACGGGACTGATTCCCCACCTTTTCCTTCTAAAACTACAAAGCTCTCTCTGTTTCTAGTTGGGGGTCCTGAATTGCTCTCTTCAATTAAAGAGAAGCTAGCAAACGGGAAAACCTTCTGAACATCAACAACAACCATAATCTGCAGTCCTGGAAATTTTTCCGGAACAGATGCATACTGTTTTTACAACTTTTCAGCATCGCCTGAATTATGAATGATACGGCTGTGCAGAGACTCTCTGGTTTCAGTGACAAGGGCTGTGCACTAGCACGCTCCCTGGAAGAGATGTGTTAGCTTCTGCAGCTCTCTCTTCCCCATCTGTAAGTGCTTTCAAGGACAATGGCTTACCCTTATTCTCTCCACCTCCCAATGGTGTTATTCACGCTCTAGTCAATAATTATTTCAGCAAAAAGACTATGAGAGTTAAGCAACTATAGGTTTGACATTGTTTATACAAACATATCCATTTGCATTTCTGTATCCCAGATGAAGCTCAGCAGCTGAAAGGCCATGCTCCAGTGACTATCAAAGAGACAAACTCCGGATTTCTTCTCTCGGATTTACCACCAATCAACTGCATTATCTGGTACAGCTTTCTAGTTTTACACATTGAAGACTCCAAACTGCTGAAGGCAGGCAAACAGTGAACAGTTTTTACATCCAGCATGGTAATAATGTGCCTGTTGTTTTAACACTTTTTGCTGATTAAATAGCCATGCAAGCACATGCTCATCACAGAACACCATTATTGCAGTCAGACTGTTTCGCAAAGCTCTTTTTACTATGTGGATTAGTCTAACACTACAAACCCCTGCTACATAGGCTGGAGTTAGAAAAATACTCTTATTTCCATAATAAATTACTTATTATGCAATTACAGGATCCCTGTGGATGCTGATTAAATCAAATAAACTTCTCCATTCAAGGAGTACAGTGCATTTGCGAAGTCATAAACATGTGTTTCCATGACCTTTGCTCTCTCAAGCAGGGCCCCAGGCCTTTTTATAAACAGACTAAATGCAGTTTAGGTTTTTCAGCAATCCTTCGGGAGTCCCAGGAGCATTTATTGTACTACGTTTCTCTAAACTGCCAAATTGAGACAGAACACAGACAAGGAAACAGCATGGCCTCTGTGGCAGCTATGGCAGCTATGATTGTGGCCAGGGCCAAAATGTCCATTAACTACTTTGGGGGCTGCTTTATTAACATCTAACTTTTAAATATTTCATCTGGTACAGTATAAACGCTGCTGCTCAAAGATATCCTCTAGTCCCACAGATATATTTACTAACAGGAAGCTTTAACTCCAACCTAAAACTCATTCTTGCTTCAGAACATTCTTTGTTTTGTACCGACACTCAATGCTATTATGTCTGAAAACACAAACTTGCTTGTTTATTGACTTTTCAATTCTAGAAAAGAAATGAATGCAACTCTTCAAAAATTCAAACAATGAGAGCAATGAGATTTTACCAACCAAGGATACGCAGGTCTCTTAGAACAGACCCAATTCCAAAGCCTGCCAGTGCATTGCATTAACTATCGGGACCTCTCAATTCTGTACTGCTAAGCTCACAGAATAAGTTCCCACAAGAATTCAGGTGCTTCCTCCTTCCAGTTGGCTCATAAATGCTGTACAAATAGCCTCTTTTGCAGTATTTTGACATTTCCTCCCAGCCAGAACCAGGAAACAAACAGAGAGGAGCAAGAAAATGAAAAATAAACCCGAGAAAAAAATACAGTTATGTGAACTCAGCTGGCTTTTTTTAAAAACATTTTGCTTCCAGAATTTTTAAAAAGGTTAAACTGATCCTGCTTTGTCAGCTCAATTTATTAAATTATTTTTGTATTATTTGGGCATTTAAAAAGTTATAAAGAGATGCAATGATGAGCCACATTATCTGATTTGATGTTTAGATGACACTTTGTGTTTTCAAAGTGTCTAGATTGCAGGCGGCAGCAATGCAACATATTAGATTGTGTGGCAGCAATATCTAAGACAGCAGAAATGGCAGAGCACTACACCTCTGGTGCTGACACTGCCTTGATCCCATGATACCTCACCGATGTGTGGTTACACTCTGTAAAGTGGCACAGTGAGGGAGAGCCTGATACAACCTACTGAGGAGCAGTGAGGGAGTTCCCTGACTTAAACACATGCTTGTTGCTCTGAATTCCCCCCAGGTCTGCATAACTCGCTCCACTAATAAGACACTTGTTCGAGTCTACTCCTGCTCTGGCCCCATCCATAGCAGTCTTCCCAAAACAGCTATCAGTTCCCCACATGGCATACAGCGGTTTCAGCAGGGCTGCAGAGCTGCATGATCGCAGCAGACCATGTTAATTATTGTTGGTGATACCAGAGAAGTGTTTTCAAGAATTAAATTAGCTTGAAGGTCACTGGTTTGGCTTGCAGAAGAGCTAGGTGTGCACACTTTCTCAGGAGATGACAGTAGGCAAGCCACAATGCAGACTGCGTAGTCTGACCTCCTTCAGATAATTTTAAGTGAGATCCACAGCAATCCCTCTAGCTGTAGCATCCTAGAGCTTAGCACAGACTTCTGGTACCCACGCTAGTTTATTTAAAGCTGGCTTGGCTGTCTTCATGCTGTCCTGCAGTTTGCACGCCTGGAGGCACACACTCGTGACCCCATGCTGACACTGTTATGGTAAAACTATGATTCTCTCTTTGGCAGAGAATTATGAAATCACTTCTTGTTACTATTTCTCTACCTTTGAAATAGAGATCGCATTATTGCTCTATACCTGTGATAGCATCGCACTGGAAGGATTTATTAGACATTTTTTACAAGACCATTCAAGCCAGTTACTATGACCAAATTTCTGGATTTCCTTTTTTCTTTTTTCTTTTTTTAAACGTAATGCTTATATTGAACTGTTTGGCAGAAATCATCTGAGACAAGTTATTGATTCAATGACCTTAGAGACAGCTGAACTATAGAAACAGACCCTCTCTCTACTATCATGTTATTTTAGTTCAGTTTCCTTCATAGTGCCTAACCTGGTTCTGGCATTCAATTGTTGACGGATCATATCATAACATGATGGAGTTCCTGTTTTTATGCTTGCTCAGAATAGCTTTTTTTTCCCCCMAAAAAAGGCCACTTACCATTTATTTTTAGAAATGAGATGGTTATAGGACTAAGAGGAATTCACTATATGCCTACCATTAGGAGCAGCATATATCTTAAAATGCATATAGAAAAATTAATCAAAATACCACAATATTCTCCAGATAGACCCAGCTGTGGGGATAAAAGCTGGAAGACAAATTTCAGTGCTGCACATTTCAGCATCAAAGGAAAGGCAAACCTTTATGGCATATAAATGACAGTAGGTTTTATCTGCAGTCAATACTAAACCACATTAAGGTGATCATTTGATGAGTTTCTAATTTTGAAAACAAGTGAAGAACTCCACAGTTCTAACAAAAGTCTCAGCACATGAAGAGTGGAGTCTGCTGGCATTTTCAACCATAGGACAGATACAAATTCCTTGAATTTCCACAACAACAATTGCCATATGTCATTCAACTAGAGAAACACATGGGTCTGAGCTCTAGAGGAATAGGGCTGCCTATTATCAAGGTAACTGTCTTCTTTAGGGTCAGCTTGCATGAGATACATGTGCTGTTCAAAGACAGGTCACACAGGACTACCAAAAGCCAAAGGGGAAGACTATTCCACACGTTCACGGGGAGTGCACGGGGAGGGAGGGCTGCTGACTGCAATCCAGGTAGAAAAGGAAAACAACTTTCAGAAGTCAGCAGTCTACCCAGTACTTCACTGAATAGCTTCAGGGGAAAACTCTGCTAAAGTAGCTGAACACATCAAATGTGAGACAATTACAACGAGCTTGCAGTGGTAGGCATAGAAAAGAATGAACAGATTTTGGTAGGTGCAAAACTAGTAAGATAGAGGCATTCTGGAAATTAAAAAGGATTCTAAAATATATAGTACACATCTGAAACACTGAAAATAAAAATTCTAAATTAACTTTAAGCCAGGCTATAGATTTTAAGGAAGAATTTTATCATTAATAGATCTAAAATGTGCTGAAGCTTAGGTTAAATGCCCACATACTATAACATAAATTTTAGAGGGATGTCCCATCAAAAATAACTTTCAGTGCTTTTGCAGTGCTTGATAGTAATGAATGACATTCATTTCCACAGTAAAATCTCCGAGGGGAAAAGTCATTCATTACAAAAAATGACCTGGGTATTATTACTGGAAGCACATAGGGACAGAAGCATTTTGAGGTCCAGAGAAAATGAAAAAAAGAATAAAATAAATAAAGACAAGCACAGTTCTGAAGCAGGATAACAGGAAGGCAACTCATTAAATCCTGTATACAATAGATATTGTACTGCAAAGGGCCAAAGATTATTTCACTTCCCAAGGTACTGCACCTGAGCAAACATCAACTGATTTCAGTACAAGAATCTCTTGGCAAATATGGAAACACAGTTTCACATCTTGACTTCAAAAGGC
Source organism: Apteryx rowi (assembly GCF_003343035.1). NCBI lineage: Eukaryota > Metazoa > Chordata > Aves > Apterygiformes > Apterygidae > Apteryx > Apteryx rowi. Next base: position 1,152,899 of record NW_020448296.1, on the reverse strand, counting down.
TGTCAGGCATATAAGCCAAATGCAAAAGAGAGGGAAACTCACAGGCAGAGTTCGGTGGTTTGGCCTGAGATGATTAAACACGGTTTTTTAGTGAAAAGGAAATAGGAAGACTTGGGATATGACTACAAGGCACAGTTCAGTACAAACTCTAAATGAGCTGGTGCAGATATGTGAAGCGGCATTGCACCCATATGGAGTAATTCCTGGATGGAGAAATACACACATTGTACCATTATCCATCTTCCTGAGAAGCAGGATAAATAGCCCAACTGGAGTGCTGTGGTTATTTGGCACTACTGCCTCAGCTCATTCAGGAGTAGCTTAGGTACTTCTACAGTACCACTCTGTAGAGCCACAGATTACTGGGATGAATGAGAGAATGGAAAATCTAATTTACAAGAAGACCCAAAATTCCACAACTTCTTTTGTCTTGCAAAACAAACTTGGAAGAAATATGTTTTTTGCCTCAAAATACCAGAGAAATTAATGCCGGAATAGGAAACAGCATATTTAAGCAAAAGATCACAGGAATGAAAAGGGTTATGAAGCAGTCATGAATACCTGTACAATGGAAATTAGAGGAAGGGCAAAATTACAGAACAGAGTCCTATCAGGAGCAATGGGATGAAAACAAGTTGTCCTGTTTTCAAGATGGTGCTTCCTACTTTCCAAAGGGAATTGAATGATACAGTTGCCTGCAACAGCAGGAGACTGAATTCAGTGACCCAAGAGACTTCTTGTGTTGTGTTATTCATCACTTAGGCTGCTCAAAGGAAATAATATTCCAGTATTTTGCTCTGCTGGTTAACAACACTGTATCTCAAAATTTTGAATTGAGGACTGTTAGAAGAACAAATCAGTAAGCCCGGTGAAGAACTGCAACAAAAAAATTTCACCATACATTTGACATGTTTCTAACCAAATCAGGACAGGTGCACACTAAAGTTTCAGGCTGAACATGCTAACAGCATTTGGTAATCCATAACGTATTGCACTATGTAACATTATGCAGCCAATGTACTGTTGTAGTATAATTATGTATTTGTGTTAAGACTTATCCAAAGACACGTGCATCCAGCTAAGAAGCTAATGTAACTTGTAAACTTTTGACCCCTGTTCAGACAAGATAAATTAGAATTGTTATAGAGGAAGGCAGCTGGGAAAGGTCTGGCAAACTTCACTACTACAAACATTGCAAGCAAAGTCAGAAGAGAACTTCACCTATTCCTTTTAGACTGTAGAAATGAGATATTAAATCCTACTTATACCATGTTCAAAGCCCACTAAAACTGCTTGGTTTTGACCAGTTCTTCAGAGGTTGAAACCAAAGAAATATTCATGACCGATTAGAAAAGGTAATCTAGTGCTATGCTAAATGGAGATTCCAATGAAAAGAAAAAAGAAGAGGTAATGAGGAAAAAAGAAGCATCATTAAGAAGCTCAAAGAAACCAGGAAGTTCCTTCCCTCTCTAAGAAGTGCTCTTTCCTTCTTTATCACCTATAGCACTTTCCATGATAGTCAATATGCTCATTTGCTACCTGTGAAGAGAAGCAAACAGTGAAGGAGCAAAACTCATAGCTGAGAAGAAGATATTTAGGGAAGGCAGGGCCAGAGATTTCCACATTGCTGAGAACTAATCAAGCTAGCTGAATGTTCAATACTGGTAGAATAAAATTAAATGAAGATATCCATTCCAGTCTCTAAGCAAAATGGGATGCCCATCTCAACAGGGTCATGGGCATGACTGTAGATAGCTCAAAGAAGATCTCTGCATCTGCAGGCAAGAGAATTAGCAAGGTGTTAGCAACTACAAGCAATAGGACATCAAATATTTCTCAGGGCTGTCCTCTAGTTTGAACTAATTCTCCAAAGTATAAAATGTATAAGTGATACTAGGGGATTCATCCAACCCAACAATCTTTGAATCTAACGAATAATAGCATAATACCTTCATTTAAATCAATAAGACCTTGTCTGAAATGCTGAGGCATTGATATTCACTGTAGCTCATGAGGATATTGCAAAACTATAGCTGGTTCATAAAAAGGTAATGAAAATGACCAAAGAAATGGAAAAAAGAATAGGGATCACTAATCTTTAATAAGACAAATATGCAAGATAGTAAATGCATTAGATTTCCCTTAGACCATCTTGCCTTGTTTTACAACATGTAGAACAAGGGGCCTTCCATAAAATTAAAGGGTGTTAAATTCAAAATAAAATCAGAGAGCACTTATTAAATTGTGGAAGTCCTTGCTTCATGACGCCACTGAAGCCAAGAAATTAATGAGGTTTTAAAAGGGACTGGATAATTACATGTTTAACAAGATTATCCAGAGTAACTATAATTAACAACAACATTTTTGGAAGGGATATAAAACCACATGTTTCAGGATTAAAACCAGCCTCTCACTAAGAGAGATCAGGATAAACTCTAATGTTGGGGATGGGGGAAAAAGGGTTATCCCCTCCTGGCTTATTGTGGTTATCCTCCAGGTACCAGCTCTTTTCAGTTACTGGCCTAAATGGGCCTTCAGCCTACCCAGGATGGCAACTTCTAGACTTGGAAGCCCTTCGACAAGGCACAGGACTTGTGTAGATCTCAGAGCCGAGCTATTCTGTGTTGTTCATACTGTGGTCACACTTGGAGACCTGGATCAAAAGACAGCTCTCAGTGTACTAAGTGATTGATGCAGGCATAGGAAGAAACAGCCCTGGCCTCTCAGTTTACGGTTTAGATAGACAAAGTTAGGAGACCAAGTATCATTACTTTTCCTATTTGCCAAGGACACAGAAGCTGAGAGACAGATGAAGTAATAGGCTTGAGGACACAAAACAAGTTTGTGGCCGAAGTGAGAACCAACCCAGCCCTCCTGAATCCAGTCGAGTTTCTTGACTCCAAGACAAGCCTTCCTACATTCTTCCCAGACTTTAGTTTATCTTAAAACAATTTCCTCCTTTTTTTTTTTTGGAGATCCCAAACATATCTCTGTCTTCCGCAGAAAAGAGAAGGGGTGGAGACTCTAGTATCAAGCTTGCTGAAGATTTTGGAACAAAGTACAGACTCAGCGGTTTGCTTTCTAAAAGAGTGTGGATGAGAAACAAGCTTGAATAGGCAAGGCGACAAGTGCCGTGGGAGGAAGTTGCATTGAAGACTACAACTGTATATTCCAATTAAGATCAACACCTCTTGTAAAGTTTAAGTTATGCAATCTCACAAGGATTCTTTTTTTCCTGTCACTTACAATATTAGGCAATTCACCCACAGTCTCAAGAAAAAAGCTACTTCCTTTCTAATACCTATCAGACTGTATATACCGCATCTGCATTTTAGCATATAAAACCACCATCTGCACCAAATAAAAAATGACATACTTTCAGCTGCAGCTGGGAGTTAACTGTCTCTCTTATTTTCTTCCACCATTTACACCTTGTGACTGGCATTGTGCTTTTCAGCATTTGCAATCTGGGCCTGTTTCCAGCTGAATTCACCTGCTTTAAATTTTCTGAGCCCTAATAAAAAAGGCCTGCAGACACATTTGCTCCAAGTGTGCAACCATTTAGGGGTGGTAATGAGTTGGACTGCAGCCTGGTATCTGGCAGATCTTCCTACTTCATGACTCACTGTTAATTAAAACCACACTCTTTGCTTATTCCTGGGATAGCGTTACTTACAAATGAGAGTCTCTCACCGCCTTCCAATCTCCTCCCTCCAGTTCTGTTCTTTCAAATACACTTTTCCTGATGGAGATCTGTTTCCCTTAAAATCGGATGGAGTGTAATGAAGGAGGACATCCACTTTATAATGAATGCTTCTTGAACTTAATTTGGGTTCTGATACCTTTCCTCATCTTGAGTTGTAGCTTAATCCACAAACAGTTTGATCCATATTGCTCTACAGCTGGTTTCTAGAGGCTACTGCCATGAGAGAATACAGCATATGATAGAGTACCACAGATTGCTACTCAACTCGGGCATTTTTCAGCATGCCCAGATAACAACTGTGATCTGATGGGTTGACATAGAGCTTTGAAAAGGTCAGTTTTAGAAATACCACAACAATTACCTGATAGTTTTCCTTAAAGGTAAATTTGGGGGGGAGTAGCTACACTAACTTTTTTTTTTTTAAGTTAGCCTACTTCCATAGTATTTCATGCTCTCCCAAAGCAGAGATAACTGAGAATCGTTCTGTGTAAATAATTTCATGCAAAAATATAAAGCTGCAAGACAAATTCTCTGCTTTTGCCTGCTCGTCAGAATGCAGACTCTTGATTTATGGAGCCATCTGTGGTTAAACATCTAGCAATCTGAAAGGCCACCTCTCTCCTGGCCCTGCTGGCCCTGTTCAGATCAGCTGACACTTTCTTAACGAAATCTCATACCACGAATCTCTGATGACTGGTAGCAGGGACTCCCAGCAAAAGCTCTTCAACTCTGGAATTTGCTACAGGGCTCATCTAACACACACAGGACTGTACCCCTTGGAGGAACAGCACCAAGCTCAACACTTCTCCTGAAGTGCTTGTTTGCAGGGTAGTTACTGCTGCTGCTCATTTCATGTTTTCTAATTTAATGGAGTTACAGCATCAGTATAAGGCTGGACTGACACTAGTCAGCTAATGCAGAAGTCAAAGAACTGATTGCTTACTTAGTTTTCCCTTTCTCAAAGAAAAGAAGAATTGAAAAGAAGAACTGAAAATTATCACATAAAGCCCACAGAGTTTGGACTCACTTTAGACCATGCAAATATTCTCCCAAACTCAGACACTCACTTGCATGCTTTGCATATGCATTAGGTTCCTTACAGCCAGTCCTGCCAAGAACATATTCCTAGCAGATTTAGCTGCTTCTGCAGCCTCCTCCTAACCAGCAGAAATGATTCCAGGATGTTGTGTGCAGACATCTACAAAGAGACAGCTGAAGTTTGGAGCAATTATTTAATAGATATTTAATTTTCCACTCTCCACTTCACTCCATATTTTAAAAAAAAGCAGGTTATTCTAATGTAAATCCATCATTTCAGTTATGAAGATATCAAAACTCCCTAAAGCAGTGGGGATCACCTCAGATGACAGTAACTATTATCCCTTTAAAAAAAATCCCTGTGATAGAATTTTTGGTGTCACTGTATCTAAACGCAGATGCTGTGCCCACTAAATAATCTATAATAAATATAGTTTACAAAACATTAATAATATTTGCTGGGTTTTGATGCGAAGAGGTAAAATACATTTATGCAGCTTTCCATTTGTCAATACATATATTTCTTTGCAGTCAAAATTTTCTCTTTCTTCTCCCCCACACTCTTTTTTTGTGGAATATTCTGGCACATTTAATTGCATTGTGGATTGCCTTGCAGTAGCCTGTTTATGACCAATCCAATTTAAAGCTGCACTCTGTTCTGTGCAATCAGTGTTTGTTAGCTCAGGTTTTCTTTGCATTCCAGACAAATTACTATTTAACCTTCTCTAGAAGCCAGCACCCGTCCCCTCCAGGAAACTGTGCTCCCTTCTCCTACCCAGATGCTAGGCCTATCTCTGAACTAAACAAAAAGTGAATATTTAAACATTGTCATTTAGATTCAGAGGAATCAAAGCATGTCCTTTTATTTTTCTTCTGAGCTTTTGCCATCAGATTACTCCTCTTTTATGCATGGACAAACATATTTTCTATCCAGGAGATAAATGGCTTCAAAGAAGTCTGTCAGGGCTCCCACTGGCAAAATACAACACTCCCTTAAGAGAGACAGAGTGAACACAAAACATGCCTATTAGCATGTTCCCGAGCCACACTTCTTAATACTTCAAATGTCTCCCCTCACAGATACATCCGTAGATTCTTGCCTGCTGATAAATCTATTTTGCACTGCTTCAACAATAAAGCAGATTTAAAAACAATAAAATTGGCTTCTAGGAGACACAACAAAACCTTGCGTATTCTGATCAGGCTGAGGCCAAAAAGAGGATGTGTAGTTAAAAGCTGCAATCTTCAGGCAATCCTCAGCTTGCCAAAAAGCCCATGAGAGCTACAAGCAACTGAGTGTAAAACACAGTCCTGCTACTAATCTTTCTTGTGCTAGAAACTCAGGCAGCTTCTGGCATTACTACAATTCAGACAACACGGCAGCATGCAGGGAGATTTCCCTCTCCCTCCATAATGGCACCAAAATGGGCAGCTGATCCTCCCAAATACTTAAAACACTCCTATGTTTAATTTCTATTTGAAATGAGCAAATTGCAACTGTCTCCCCTAAAAATGTATGTTTGAAAATAAAGAAAAGAACATTCCCCCATGTGTAGAACAAGACAGAAAATGAGACCCATGGCACGCGAGACAGTCTGATAAGAAATATGTTGAGATTCATAGTGGCAATTTCTCAGCACCCTGGGCTAAATTCCCACTGTGGCTTTTTATATTATAAAATTGTTTCCCTCCTTCTGTGGAATTGTCTGCATTCAGCATCTCTGCCATTCTTCTTCCCACTAGTAAAATATACAGCAAAGACACCAACACTTCCAGCAAAGCCATTCACAAAAATTGTCAACAAACTTATTCAGCTGTTTGTGTAACCACAGTTTTAGATACCTCCTTCCATGAACATAATATATGGTCTCCCTTCTCTTTAATACTCATTTCTGATAATTACTCAGATGCTGCTGTTATTCTTGGATGCCAAGTTTGGAAATATAGATGCTAGCTAAGAAAGTGAGCAATGCATGTAGAAAGCTATCTTGTCAGATTTAACCAGCAGCTCTGGTTAAGAAAGAATTTGTGACTATCATGTGTTAACACAAAATCGTTTGAAAAAGTCAGTCCTGTATCTACCACTTTTCATATTCTGCTTTTTTTTTCTCAGGACAATAACAGATGTTTTTCCACTTTAAAATCAGCTGTTTAGTTTTCTGAAAGCAAGTTCACTTCTTAACACATCCACTGCTCATGAAACCATTTCAAGATACAACTCAGACAGGGACGCCAAAGCTCTCTATTAGCTAAAAGCTGTACAGATAGAAATGTGTGTTTGATACCATTTCCTCATTTTCAAATTGCATGTTGTACTGCGCTGCATCCTCGGTTATTGGCTTCTGAACAATGTTGCGGCAAACGAGCCATATTGCCAGACTAGCAATGAACATCCCAATATCTGGTACAAATAGTCTGATCACGTTGCCAGCATCAGCTCCTTTCACACTGTATGGGATGAAAAAAAAAAGAACAACAAAGAAACATTTGTTACTTCTAATGTCATTTTCACCAGGAACAGAAAGTTAGCTCAAAGAAAAAAATACAAAAAATCCAGTAGCGAGGAAAAATTTGAAACATTGGAAACATGAAAAAGATGAAGGAACTCTGGTCAGACAGCCAGCTGTGCTCTGCAGAGGTACAGAATAAATGATTATTCAATGGCAGCTCACATACTCATATTTTAGTGATATTCAGCATTTAATTAACCCATTTTTGAAGGGATTTTGTGGAGAGCAACACAGGAACGACCTTCAAATGCAACAAGAAAGACTTCAGTTGAGTTCCTAGAAGATACATGTGTGCAAATCACAATCCCTTTACTGGGATCCCTTGCAAAGACAACAGCATACAGCTCCATCAAGGAGGCCAAGCACAGACAGCCTGGCATTCATGTCACCCCAGAGATGGGGTCCCTTGTCCCCTACTCACTCCTGGCCCACAGAGGAATAACCAAATGCACCACTGGTGCAGTGCTGTGCCTATTACATGAAACATGAACACCCTCTTCCCTCTGGCCAGCCACTTTCAAGAGCCCTAGACTGATCTGAAAGAAAAACAAGTGTATTTACTAAAGTGTAATGTTTTAATAATATATTTTATTCAACCAGATCTCTTAAATACCTTTTGAAATTTAAATGCTAGTTAAAGAGAAAGTGTTAGGTCCCGGCCTAGAAAACCTTCTCCTCCCAAAGGGTTGTAAGGCTGGCTGAGTTTTATGTAGAGAAGAAATTGCATGGCTTTGTGGTGCGTATTTAGTTGTTTAGGCTGGGAAACACGACTGTATGGGTTTGCATGTGGTGTCTGGATTTGGTTCACTGTTAAAGTGGTGAGCCTGGGTTCAGATTTAGTGGCACAAGGAATGGTTTATTAAGCTGCTGCATGGACTTACTGAACTTTTAGCTATTAATGAGAGGATATAATTCTAATTACTTAAGAGTGTACAGCAGATAGCTGCCAAACATGAAATTAACACATTTTAGACATGCAGTTACAATTTTAACAGAATTTTTAAGAGTTTTGTGTCTATAGCCAGTTCTGAGTACAGGTGAGGGTACAGCTCCTTGGGTACAGGTAAGTGGGCCAGACCAGCTCTTCACAGCCTGAACTGGTGAGAAGAAATCCTTGATAGTTTGTTTTATAGATACAAAAGAAGGTATTGTCTCTGGCCTTTCTTTATCACAACACTAGCAGCTTTGAATCCTAAAAAAAGATATTTGTGAAAGAGCTACCTGCAACTGTTAGATATCTGCAGCCTGCCAGCAGATCTGGAGTAACAAAAAAGCCTCTAACGTGACTAGGATATGACTGCTGGCAGGAATTTTGTTAGTCTACTCATATGTCCAAGATCAAATCCTACATTTCTCATTTTGCCACCACTGCTGCTGACCCAGCAGCACTGCTGTACATCTTGCAAAATAAAATATGTCCAATTAACATGAGAATAAGGTAAGTGGTGAGAAGTCTAGCTTTAATGACTGTTTGAAGAGCTACAAATGACCGTCATGGGGAAGCACTGACCAGCGTGCAGCTCTGTGGGGCACCGCTCTGTAGCATGAGTTTGAAACGGACCCAGATGTAGTATTCAATTGGCTCAAAACTAGAAAGGGAAAGTTCCAGATCTAATTCTTTTTCTTCTCATGCTCAGACACAGGCACAGAATAAACTGATGAGGTGCTTCCTAAGGAAAGCAAGTTATTTTTTAGAATTGTAGTTCCCTGCAAAAGGGAAAGAAAGAAAATGCATTCATGCAGACCAGGAAAGTTCCTCCTCTGATGCTCTTTGCTGTTAGGGATTAACCTGAAATGGTCATGCACTATATGGCAGCTAAATAGCTTGAAAATGTTTCACTAATGGCCTCGAGGAGTACTGAAGCAGAGAAAAACTGTAAGTCATTGAAAGGCTTGTAAAACAGTAAGATGGTTATGTCGCTGCTAGATTGCTTGCATGTTTCCTGTACTGCTGCTTCAGGGAAAGCATGCAGTAGAGTCAACTGGTACATTACAGTATAGCTGATCTGTTTAACATTACAGAAAATAAAGGCTTGACGTGAGCCAGTTCATTTTGCAAGATTGTAGCTCTTACTGTCACTGAAGATCAGCTAGTCAAGGCACTAAATTTGCACTTTCTTCTTTGGCAGAAGACAGCAAAAAGTATCTGTTTAACAAGCCTAATTCATGATGATAGTGCACCCAGGATTCACAATAATAATAAGGAATTAGTTTCATTTATCCTGATGGTTATGCTGAAACCTGCCTATTAAAGCTGTTTTTCTAAATACCTGCCAGCAAAGTCTGACCTCCTGATTCTGGAAAGTACCACTCAGGCATTTTTATTAGAAAGAGTTCAAAAAAACTGAATTCAGTGTAAGAAGAGTGTAAATTTGCTAGTCCCATTTTGAGAAATGGTTCATTTTACTTCTATTTAACACTTCTATAAATGAGATTTTTCTGTACACAGGCATTGAGTCCTATCTAGAATCAATTTTGCATCACATCTGAGCTTAAAGCACAAGTGTATTCAACCACTCACACACGAACATATTAAAAAGGTGGTAGCCTTCAAAAACGTCAGCTCCTTCCTCGCACTGCACTCCCATAGCACTGCGCGGTGTCTTTCCTTGCGTACCCCATCACGGAGAACATGGGGAGACCCCGTGCGAACACCGCGTGTGCTGCTGCTCACATTTCTTCCCACTAATCCAAACCAAGTACCTCTCTGATTTTTTCAAAATACGTCATTAAATATGATGTTGTGAAAGACTTAAAGTACAGCTCAGGCTCGCAACAGAGAGCCTGCATGGTGATACTTAACCACAGAACAGGGGAAAGTTCTGCAGACAAATAGTTCATTCACCAAAACCATTCACAAATGTATGCTGTCCCTGTCTCCCCATGAAAAGGAAAACAAATTGACCTCGGTGTGATAATTAAAAAGGAAACAAAAGATTACTTGAAAATGGAGAAATGTATATTCTTCTATAAAGCAGAATAATAAACTTCTTCATTCAGCCTCAAGCAATTTGCTCCCAAGTTTTTCACAGCAATGGCTAAAACAAAAAATAGTTATTCCCACTTGTTATCTCTGGCAGAACAAAAAAAGAATGGTAAATACTGCAATCATTCCACAAACATTTCTCACTTTATTTGCGCATTCACACAGGGTCATATTTTGCATTTGATAACAGTCTGTGCATTGTGCTCTTTGCTCCAAAAGAGGTCTCTAATGACGAAATTAAACCAGAAATACAGGAAACCTATTCAGATCTCCTAGAGAAACAGCTTTTTTTAATCCCTGCAAGAATCACAGTGTACAATGAATTGGTCATAGCCCTTGATCTACAACCAGTACGGCACCATTCATTCACCTAAACTAAATAATTTACCTACAGGGCAACTTTTAATTGTAATAGATACTTCTGACAGAAGTTTATAACTCAGCCAGAAACTTGTACTGAAATGTACTACAGTAAACTGCAGCTTGAGAATGATTTTTTCCCTCTTTCATTCTTTCTTACAGAGTGCAGAAGAAAACAGCATAAGGCCTTTTACAAATTTATACTGTAAGAGGACCAAAAAAAATAAGTTAGGGGTTTGAAATGTTTTTCTACCTTCCCTTGATCAAGTAAAATATATTGCACACAATTTTTAAGACATGTGAATGACTACAGTTAAGGTTGCCAGAGTTCCTCCATAAGAAAAATAAACTTTGTGGGACAAAAGTGATGTTACGACTTTTGCATCACCGTGAAACTGTTACACTATTCTATCATATCAACAGTACCCATATACAGAGTTTCCTCATCAGGCAGTCTGTGTTCCCCTTTTGTTTTCAACAGATTTAAAATACTTTGGGAAGAGATCATGTTCATTTTTTGTGCTTATACAGAAACAGGATTTCTAGCACTGTGGGACCCTGGTCCATGTCTGAAGCCCATTAGTGCTAATGAAATTCCTAGACAAAATTTCCCAGTTTATCTGCACTGAGAATAGAGGTAGCTGTGGACATGCAGGTTGCAACTGGTGTTTTATGAGACGTAAGCTCACTAGCAGTTGTACAAAAAGCAAATACCTAGGAGAAACTAAATCAGCATAATTTGAACATTATATTCTTCCTTGGTGCTCTAGAAATCAGCATTTGAGTTTTCTGAAAATAAAATTAAAAATTTCCCCTTCCAAAATAACCATTTCTCTCAAATTAGAATTGTTTATTTTCTACTGAATGCACAAAGTTTTGGCGAACAGTGAACATACACACAAGGGTTGATGTTGCCATGTCTGGTCTCATTCTATTTCTTAGGAATGGCAGACACACTACCTTCCTCTTTATTTCAGATTCACAGAATAAATACAACAAAGCACCAATGCTATTAGAATTCAAACTGCAATGACTTCAGTAGAAAAAAAATAAATATGAAGTAACACATGTATAAAGCAACATGCATAATAAGATACATAATACTCCACATGTAGAATAAAAAAGTCATCTTTGAACTTTAAATATTAATATTTTATTCAAATGAAGAAATTCCTAGGAAAAAGGAACAATCTTAAACTGAACTCATATTAGTTCAGTATCAACAACATATCACAATATGAGGCTTATCTTAAATGATCAAATCTAAAAAAGCTTCCAGATTAAAGAGCTGTAAAAAGCTCAATTTCTTATCAAACACTGGTTTAAAAAAGTATTTCAAAATTCATATTGATTTTTCATCATAGTTTTAAAAATCCCTCCAAAGTCTTATTCACTGCATATTATACAAACCTTCCTTTGGTTCCCTCAGGAGTTTTCTACAGGACCTGATTATTTTCTAATGAATTTATTTCATAATATTCTAATTAGGTAATACCATATTAACAGTTTACAGTTGATAAACTAAGGAAGAGAAGTGTATGGGCTAATACTTTCCATTCATCTTGCTGGGTCACTTTGAGATATCTTATATTTCAAGATGAATCTAGTATTTCAGAGAACTTTATGCACCACTGTAGATGTTTGCAGCACAATTCCCATTGGCTTCATCTGCAACTGCAGTCACTTGGATCTGAGGCAGATTAGGTCCAAGAATCCCAGGCAAGGACCCTGAAAATATGGACTGAGTAACTGGCAGTATCACACAGGAACTATGCGGTACAGTGAACGAGGGAATCTGTCAGTTTATCACTAGTCTCCTCCTTATGATCCAAAAATAGTGGCAACTTTGGGGGTACCAAAGGATAGACACTAGGTTACCCTGAAGAAACGCTGCTGGTGTTGGAAGTGGCTTTGGGGGATGGCTGTACTTACTCTGCTTTGAAACTTAAACTTAACTTTTTTGGATCTGAGGTCTGAGGCACAACCAGCACTTCACTGGACATAGGCAGCCCTCAGTCTATGTTCATGCTGACATGACTTGTCCTTGCTGGTTCAAATGACAAGTTAGATACGATATTGGTTCAAATGGCAAGCTAGACATGATCGTCAGGGCGAACCCTGGGACTAGGTAAAGCATGGAAGCTGCTGAGCATGCCATATATTTTACCCACAATACCTAAAGCTGCACTTTGAGAGAATTTTGGTCATGTAAAGTAAAAGAGTGGGAGGAAGAGGGATGCAAAAATGAACAGAAAAGTACTTATAAAAATATTAGCATATGCTGATCTACCCAGTATACAAGTTCAAAGGGCTCCTGAAGTATTTGTAAAATCTTAATCACTGCTTACAAACTATGTCTGCATGGATTCAAAAACCAAAAGTACACTTCACTTTCTCAGGAAAGATACCTTGCAACGAAGAACACTTTCTGTATTGCAAAAGTGCTTAATCACGTATTAACCAAACATTTGCTTTCCAAACACTGCTATGCAGAGAGAGTACAGCTATTTGAAACTAAATGCACATGCCAAGTTTTTGGTACCTCATTGCTTGCATAAAACACCTAACATTAAGAAATTATGGACATGTGCAATATATAAACAGTTGGTTTATGCCAATTTTTCATTTTTAAAGCATCCTTTAAAGCACCCTGTTCCTTATTGAATAAATGGCAAGTTCCAGGTTGCCCAGGGCAGCACACATAAAAGGTAAAATTTAGCAGGGGTTTAGCAACTATCATGCAAAGCATTCAGTTGTGCTACTGCCAGATTCATGACAGTACAGCGTAACGCTTGCTCTGCCCGTGTCCCACAGCTCCAAATGTGCAGCAGGACTGATGTTACGCAGCCAAGGAGGAAATCAGAGCATTCCCATCCACACCCATGGTCCTGTGCGTGCCAATCCCCACAAAGCTCTGCAAAGGACAAGCCAGCTCACAGCACAAATTACTTCATGTCAAAATGGGAATGTGATGTTGGATGGAGGCAGAGGCAAAGAGAGCAGAAGAGATCTGAGGATACCTCAATCATTGGTGCGTTTTGGTCTGAAATCTTCAAAGAGATTTTCCCTAGCAAGTATCTACACTTCTTACTTGCTTCTCACTTAGGCACATATTGCATATGAATTTGGCTAAAGTACTAATTCAACATTCACTGATCATTGCAAAACATACGCAATTAATTCAGTCTGTCCATTACCTACTTTAATGCTCATAAATACTTGGTGACTTACAGCTAGCTGTTTACATAAGGACATACAGATATCCATACACTACACGGTATTCTTGTCAAAAAGAAAGTACTGAAAACACTGAAGCAGGCTGACATTCAGTGATTATTTCAAAATGTATTTGCTCCCTCTCTCTGCAACTTTCATTGGTTGGAGTATCAACAGGTCAGCATTTCAAACTACCTTTTATTTCATCCTATAGCCAGCATACAATACACTGACAGAAAGCAAAGACACATCTAAATTTTCCAGTCAGCGGCAGATGAGAAGGGAATAATACTTTCCCAGTTACAGCATGAAACATTGTAAATTACTGTCATTGTACAAAGCTCGATTATCCTCAATATAGAAGAAAGGCATGCAACATCTATGATGCACCATGGTTCAAGCTGGAGTGTCCAAGACATTTCAGTGGAAATATGGAATACTCCCCCTTCTCCCACACCTTCCTAATTCAAAAATACCCAACTGCCCCAGCACCAGGGATGGAGCATCTACTAGCAGCCTCAATTCTTGAATACATCTCCCTCAAGAAAAAACTTCCCCACTGTCTTGACTGCTCTAGGCATGCCAGCGTTTGGTTTCGCTGTGTCAAGTGGGACAGGATGGAAGGAAGGCAATGATCCCGCCCTCCCCACTGCCACCTGCCAGCAAATACCAGTTGGCTCAGAGGCCCATGGTCACTGCAGAAAGCAAGCCCCAACCATCAGGGGAGTGTGTCTGCAGTATCACAGTGAGAGACAGTGCTCAGGCAGCTCTGGGTAGCGCTCCCCGCTACCCAGCCAATTTCCACTAAAACTCAACAGAAGGAACATCCTGATTTCAGCATGGTGCACTTTGTTCAATTCTACAGCATCAAATCAAAAAAGAAGAGCAATAGAAATGAGTGGCAAACCAGATGTACTGGCATCTTGAGATGCTGCTTCTTATTTTGCTTCAAAAGGAACATGTGAAGCAGTTCCTGGGTGGGAAACACCCTGTGCATGTGTGGGAGGGAAGAGAAATAATTCCCAGGAGGCAATCTGGTCAACAACTGGGATGGATCGCAGCCAAAAGGAGTCTCGGGGGGACCCATCTCAGGTGTGGGAGCTGACTGTGGTAGGGTTTTGCTGGGGTGCAAGACTCTGACCTTGGCTGAGCACTTAAAAGGATGGGATTGCTCAGAGCCAAACAGAGCAAAAACTAGTTGAAGTTGAGCATTCCCACGTTTACCTGCAGCCCGGGTGCCCTTGGGCAGCACGCTGTGGCAGTCTGTGCAGACCCTTCTACACGGTACATTAGTACTCCACTGGCCACAGGCTTCACTGTGTTTCAGGTGCCAATTGCTACTTGGACATCTCACATGATTTATTCATGAATGCAAACCAACAAAAACAAAATAAAACACAAAGCCAAGCTGTTAAGCATGCATCCTAGAGAGTTTTTGGATACTAATTGCAATGCTGATTGCTCTCCAGATTAAAACAAGGACTGGCTCACATTCTGCTGCTGGTAGATTTACCACTGTATTGCTCCCAGCTACCACTGTACTGCAGGAGGCTTGGCTGGGCCAAGAAAAACACTGACAACAGTCTAACAATTCAAGTGCTCAAACAACACAGGCCATAAAATACCTTCTATCAGATGTTTGTGTCCTTTGAGTCCCTAGATTAAGTGGCATGAGAAAAGTTAGCTGAAATTAATTTAGCTGAAAAGAAAACAAGAAGCACATGGGGTAGCAGGAAACAAGCAACTTAAAAATCTAATACAAGCAGTTGGACAAGTAGGTTCTTACTAACAGAGATGATTTCTGAGAGGATCTTATGCAGTTGCTCAGCTAGCCCAGATCATCAGGTCAGTATGACACAATGACACACACTTCAAAGATGCAAGACTACTGTAATCAATAATTATATAAATGTCTGAGCAGAGAGAAATACTCTTCCTACTTGTAATTAGCAAGGAAAGCATATCTGAGGTTTAAAATCTAACACTTAGTAACTATAAAGTCTCATTTAGAGACATTACTTTGTCACCCTTCCGTCCCTCAGTTTCATGACATTCCTTTACATGTCCTATCCCATATTAGTTTGTCGTATCTAGTGACATGAATCAGGTTGCTTCACTTTTTGCAAGGTATCTAGAGCACTGTAGCATGCTTAAAGAAATGACATAAAGTAGTAACCATCCTTTTTTTTTACAGGGCTAAAGCTTTTGGTTTCAATGTGGTAGAAATGTATCCCAGTTCAACTTTAAGCTTTATTCCCCTTTAATCTCATTGGGTTGCTGACTGCATGTGTGTTGCAATTGGCAGCACGGACTAAATTTTCATGTTTGATTTATCTCCCTGTATCTCATGATCTCTTATTTGTCTCCATTTTCAGGTGGGCTTTTGGGCTCACCTGTGAGCATCATTAAGCCATTTTTATTTAAATACTGGTGCTGCATAAAAAAGACTAAAAACTGCTACTGTGGGATATTTGGGAATTCTTCTGTCATAAAAGTAAAACCAGTGTAACACTCAGGGCATGGGCTTAGGCGGTTGGCAGAGATGGATCAGAATGAAAACAGACATGCCTGTAGTGTACTGTACTCTGCTAATACTAGCTGGGCTGAATCACCCCCTTCCACAGCTCGCTCTCTTGAAAATCTGAGTTTCCTTCTATGAGGCGCACCACAGTTCCAGCTTCTTTCTGAAAGCACTGATTTTAGTTAGTCAGCTTCCTGCCACAGACTACAGTGCTGTCTATCTAAAAGAAAAGCTTTGCAGCTTTGGTTTCAGACTTCTTGGTGCATCTTCTGGTTTCCATTATGGCTGCTATACTTGCTGTTTGCCTGAATTGTGATTGCCCTTGGTGGCAGCATGGCTGGAATATAGCCTGCCTCAAGGAGAAATCACAGCCTAGGTTTGGGGTGGTTTGTGACCTGTTCTTACCTGAACGCTATCTCAAGGTCAATGGCTGTCATCTTCTGTTGCCTTGAGACAGAGAAAGAAGGCAAAACTGTTTCTTCTTATGTTAATTAATGAAGAACAAACTAATTAATGAGGAAAATATTAATAAGAAGAATCACTCTCTTTCTGCTCACTAATTAAAACTCTCCTTGCATGGTCAGATTTATTAAAATGAGTGTGCAAGTCAGCGTTTTGCAGACAGGCACAAAACTGAAATGCATGCCATGAAGAAACGACTGTCTAAGTTAAAGCCTGCACTGTTCTTAATGAGAAAGGAGGGGGAATGGTATAAAAAGTCTCTGACTTCTCCTGTTGGAATTGCACTGCCCACTTTGCAAAAAATCAGGGTTGCTACAGTAAGTCCCAGAGGCAGGACTGAAGGAGCAGATGGGACAAAGGCTCTGGCCCATGAGCATGCTTTCTCAAAGGGATGAGGTGGCATATATGCTGTTTCCGACTCAGGAACTCCTTTCCAAAGGTCAGTGCCAAGCACCTTGACTTAGAGTACAGACTTGAAGAAAGCTGATACAGTAGATAAAAAAATGTAATGATACTGCTGCATATGATTAATGAATCTGTATCACAGTTCATATGGACTCCCAAAGCAGTGTTTCTTAAAGAAACAAGGCTTATTACATGATATCAGGTATGCAAGTGGGTGGGTTACCTGAGAACCTAAACAATCTGGAAATGCAAATCCACAAAAAAACACAGACTTCATTATTCTGCTACGCATAGGACAACTTGTTCAGTCTCGATCTTAAGACCTTTAGATCAGTATTTAGAGTAAGTGAATCAGTTAAGCAATTTCCCCTGACAGTGTCAGTCTCTCTGCTTCCCATTGTACGGGCCATGTTATATGGCCTGAAACAGGTATCAAAAGTGACCCAGAAGTGAAGATGGGTTTGAAGGCACTTTGTGTGCTGTCTCTGAAGACATACCAGAAATAATGAAAAGAGATTGACTGTGAGGATGTTTCAGAGACTGCATTAAAAATTAAGCGACCTTTGTCTTTCAAAGTTTTATCATCTCTTGGACAATTAAAAGTGGGAGATTCAAGTTCTTGGTTCACTCATTTTGCCACGGAAAGAGAGACTCAGATGATCAGCTGATACCAATTATAAATTATTGGTCAAGCTTACAGAAGGAAATGAAATATGGAAGCAGACTGCCCTGATTTCTAGCAGCACTGAACTGGAGCAGACGTAAGCATCAAGTCCTGCATCTCTCTTTCCTCCCACATGTCTTTTTCTCCTCTGAATGGTAGCCCATGAAGGGAAATCTTGGCTTCTCAGTAAGTTCACATAACTCATCTGCATTTCACAAGAACAGTGTATATTCTTCTGCATTCTGACTGTGCGTAGAGGCTGCATGAGTCCCCAGTGAACTGGGGGTGTTAACCTCCACTCCATTTTTCTCATCATATGCATATGGAAAAGAGTACTTACTGGCTGCTTGGAAGAGTCAATACAGAACATTTACTCATGTCAGAAAAATGGAAAAAAAACTATACTAGGGAGATCTCTTCCAGAGGTAATTTAATTTCCTAACACAAATGTTATTTTCTGGAAAAAAAAAAAAGTCTCATTCATTTCCTCTATTTTTTGATTAATTATTCACCAATTTACACGACTTTCTCACATTATTTTACCACTTGCCCAGAATATTTAATAATACTCTTCCTTTTTAATACAGACAAAACCTACTAAAATTTTCTATTTGTTCAGCTACTTCCTTTTTTGCATGTAGAAAAGGCCTTTATTTACCTGACTTTATTTCTCTTGTTTTTTCCAGTCACTCTGAATTTTCCAGAGCTCTCAAGAAAGAGGACTATTTGATCACACCTCAAATGTATTTCAACTAGGACCTGAAAACAGTGAGCCTGTTGCAATTAATGTATCATGATGAACATGCTTTAGATACACCACTAATAAGTTTTTCATGTAAATGTTATTAGCTGGAAGATAATTCTTAAATGAACATAAAAGAATCCTATTACAGAAGCCACTAATGTATTCTATCACCTTTGATTTATATCAGGCGTTATTTTTATATCACTGTATGACTTCTTATCATTGTTTTTTGCATTCATTTGCTTTACTCTGTTCACTGATGAGTTCTTAATTCAAAAGCTACAGCTGATTTGACTGTTCATTCACAACCGCATCTGCTACAGCAATGGATCTGTCTGTTGTGCAGTCCCTTGCCAATGTCATCACATACAAGGGGGAAGCAGTCTGATGGCAAACACACACATGCACTTAAGCTACAGCAAGACAACAAACAAAAAGTAATCAAAGTAGTTTTTTACATGCGGAAGCGGAACAAAGACATTTTATGACATTACAGTGACAGTGGGAGGGGAAGGAAGAAGAGATGACAGATACAGAAGATAAATTACACTGCTGTTTGCAGCAGCATACAACAAATTAAAAAATGTACTACCGCTTCCACCCTTGCAATTAGATTGTCTGCAGTTTACAGAATAAGATATCTAACAGTTGCTTGATTCATTTGCACAGTGCAGAAATCAGGCTAGCATACTGCAGTGGTAGCAGCACCACCACCACCGCTAGCACCACACGGACTTGAGCAGTGGAACTAGCAAGGCCCAGTCTCTCTGGATGGAGAACAGAGAGAGAAGCAGGAACAGAAACTGTGATAGAAAGGGGTGAAAGAGGCTCTTGCAAGGCAGGTACAGCAGGACAATGACAGAATTTGTAAGAGAGTTTTCTCAGTGCCTGCCAGTGAACAACAATGCCCCTCCACTGAGAGAAGATCACAGTCTGGCAAGAAGGTCCACTTGTAAAGTCTCATCCTAACACATTTGTGTTTATGATGACACGTGTCATCGTAAGGTCTATGGATGCTTTGCAGTTTGCTTGACTTGATAAAGCTGAATAAATGGGATCAGCTCTTCCTTTCTTCTTCTTCCTTTGCAGTGTTTTAAAGAGATAAATGAGGTGTGAAACATCCAACAATCTGGTCAGAAACTTGCAGTCAGCATCTCCTCTAGAACAGCTGTCTAACCTTTCCAGTAGGATAAGTTGCCTAATTTCTTCCTAGTAGCAAATGAGGTCCTATACCATGTAGCCTCAAACCTGTTGCCCAAGCTTTGCAAACACAGGTGGTCAAACACTTTCTGAAAGCATAAGACTCCTTGTGAACGCACAGCACAACACATGCACATGATAGATCTGTATCTGCTTATTGTGGGCCCTCAGGAAAGAGAATGGCTTTTTCCACCCGAACAGCTAATGCAACCTACCCCAAGTTACCCCTTCCTAGGGGCAGATGCAGGCTGGTGAGGAGCTGAGGTCTGGGTGACCTGCTCCCAGAAGTCATCTGCTCTCCCCTGTCATTTTTCCTGGGACATCCCACCTGCCTCCGCTGTTGCATGACAGCAAGCAACAGGGAAAGCAAAGAGGCCACACTGATTGTCCTCATAAGCCTGATGTGGTCTGTGGGCTGTGAACTGTTGCTGTTGGGTAAAAATGGTAGAGGGCATAAGAAACCCTATAAAAACGCTGGTAGTGCCCAGGACTGAATCCTGGAGAGCCCGACTTTACTGAGCTTCCTATGTTTTCTTAAAGTCCCACATTCTGGAGCCATGTGACTAGGAGAACTCCTCTGTTTTCCTTACAAAGAACATACATATCCATTTTCAGGCCTCATGGAAGGGAAGAAAAGGTTTGAAATGTGAAGCAACTTCACTTCTCACTCTTCAAGAATCAGGAGAAAAATAACATCATTTTCAAAACTTTTGACTTTTAAGTTGTTCCTGATTATTTTTGACATCTGATTCTTTTTTATTTATTTACTACTTTAAGTCTGGCAATAGCAGACAAACCATGAAAAGACTGCAGAGATCATGTCTTTATATCTGCAGAAAAAGTAATCAATGTAATGGGGAGAAGGAAAATTATTTTTTGTTTCTTGTTAAACACAATAACATATTGAAACATAAATATCTTTGGTATCTTCATCTGAGTTTTTCTAGTATCAGTTACTTCTGTAAAGGCAGGAAAAATACATATTGGAAAATATTCATGTTTTTTAAACTAGTTACTAAATAAGTGACCAAGTTTTCAGAAATTACAAATATTGACATTCTGTATGAAAATCAAAATTCTCCCTAGGCCCCAAATTATGGATTTATATTGCCATGCTAAAAAACCCATAATTCCCACCCCAAAACTGACTTCTGTATGAGACCTGAATGCCCTTAATTTAACATACATAATTACAAAGGCAGTACAATTAGAGATAGTCCTAAGGGGCAAAATTAGAATTTCTATTTTTATCCAAATTGTCCTAGTAGACCTAGTTTTAAGACTGGAAGTATGGGGTAAGCCCATATTGACTCCTCTTTTTCAGTGGCTATTAATTATTCCATTTTCCCAAAGCTATCCACTACGTTGGATGCATTAGAAAGTAACTTTATAAAAGTGCTCGCCTGTGGTTTCTAAATACACCTTGGCTCTACTGCTTTCTTAAAGAACAAATGACCAAATAGGTACAAAAGCTAAAACTCAAAGTCATTTAAAAGGTCAGCTCCTCAGGGCATGGTTTAAAAAAAAACAACTGTAAGGATTCTATGCTGCTTAACTACAGCACTGCTCCAGAGAAGCAGTTCATAAAGTTCTCCACAGTAGTTTCCTATTTAAAATTTTATGCAAGCACAACATTAAGAATGCTAAAAGTAGTAAAGTGTTATTTTTTTTAGGATCAGGCATATTAGGAAACATAGGACTAACGCAAGATTATTTTCAGCAACAAGCGGATCCTTTTTGTCAAAAAAAGAATAAGAAAAATGATTAGCAGATATTTGGTTACTGGAATACTGCAGTAAAAACAGATTTGGGTAGCTCTTTGATTTGGAAAATTAGATGAGCAGAGTTGATTCAGCTAATTTCCCAGCACTTGGAACAGAAAGATTACAGGTAAAATGTTCAGGAGTCATAAGGGATTCTTGAGATATAAATCCAATTCCAAAAGTGACTCAAGCACTTGCAAGATGTTATGTTGATGCTTTTAAAAAGTTAAAAATGTTACAGTTTTGATTTTTAATGTTCCCAGAATCCAAGAGTCCTCTACTTTTACAAAAAAAAAATTGTTCATGACCCTCTTGCCAAACTGCAAACGGGCTAAATGACAAAAACATGCTTAAGATTACGCAGTCTTGATAGCATTGTAAGTCTCTGTATGACAGAGTCTCTTGTGAAAAGGGAGGACCACTAAGAAATATGTACTGACATTGCTGGTCCTCTGTTAATTCTGAAGATAAACCTAAGAATTTGATCTCTCAGGCCCGACAACCCTAACTTCTAAAAAGAAAAAAAAAAGAAAAAGAGAATGTGCCTACTCATAAGCATCTTGTAATTAATAATTCTGCTGTGTTTCTCATCTACACATGTTGTACTTCAGATTTATCATAGGCATGTGACATGATTACAAGATTCTCTATTTGCAAGAGATTTGGTTTCAGGATGTTTGCGTATCGAATCTTTTGATGGGTGCACAGGAGGCTTAAGAGGAAATTCAGACTATTATTCTTCCTCTGAGTAAGTGCCATCTTGTCTTTTAGCATATCTCTGCAGCAGATTAAAACACAGTGATCACACAACTGTTTTACTTGTATAACAAACAACACGATTTCCTCCTGGACTACTTGGCATGATGTCCACCTTGGATTTTTAATCTCTAAATCCTACGGTTTAGTTATTTATGTCACTAACAATCAATTTATACCTTGGTTCTGTAATGCTTACACTCATGAAATATATCCTTGAAGTCTACAGAGTTGCTTATATTATTAAGGAGTGTGTTTTCAGACATCTAGAAAAATTCCCATTGCTTCTTTCAACATTGTTTAAAAAGAAGGTGTCAAACTAGCTACAATAAACACAGAGGAAGTACCTTTTTGGCATATTACAGTGAAGTACTCTGGAGAATATTCATGAATAATACAATTATTTTAGGTGCAGATTTTTTATGTTACTGTTAAGATAATTGCTTAAACAGAAAAATGGGGAACAAGGAACTATAAAATCTTTTAAAATCTGCTCAGAATAAATGAATTTATTTTAGTGAACGTTTACATCTTTCATGATAGATAGTTTTCCACTTTTTAATAAGGACAGCTTTGAGAAAAGGCAGTAGCTAAGAAAGTAATCACTAGGCTAAGCATTTTAGGCCAATGGTGACCATCTCCAGAAAAACTAAAAATAAAGTCTCATTTGGTGAATCTCTCTTCATCTTCTCACAGGCGCACACCACCCTTCCTCACACAGGCTATGAAAACATCAATAGCAACATTTTAAAAAGTATTCTATGAAATGACTGCAGAAAAAAAACGAGTTTCTTTTTGCAAAAGGTATGGTAGCATATTGCAAAAGATCATGCAAATGAAACATCTGTCAAAAAAAGTATTAGCATATAAAATTAGCTTAAATTTAAAAAGTATGCTAAAAATATTTAAAAACATTGTTAGAAGAAATAAAAAGTATGGCACAGAATCTAATCCATACCTTAGAATAAACAAAATAAACATCAAATTCTAATTAGGTGTCTTAGGAGTTAACTGTAACATATGCCATATTTGCTCCCCGAGAATAGGGTACTTGCTCATCTGACAAAGAAAGTGCTAGTACAAACCTCCCCCTAAGGCTGTAAAAAAAAGAAGAAGAAGAAGAAAAAATAGAGCAGCTCTAAGCTAGCTGGAACTCCCCTAAAGGAGAGAGTCCTTCCACACTGACCACCAAACCACCCTGGAATAGGAGTGGCTGTTGGGCACAATTGATACAGCCTGGAATTGGAGGTAAAAGTGGAAATTCTCCCTATGGCATGGCTATTAGCATGCCGTGGAACACAAGTGGTAAATGGGATAATACTCCATAAAGGGCACTTATTAGTTCTGATCTCATTTCAGGTTATGCTTACTGTAGGGGGCCCAGAAAGCATTTACTTCTCAGTGGGAGAAACAGGATTACGTTACTTCACACAGTATTATCACATTTTAAATACAGAATACTGTTTGTTAACAGGCAGGCAGAAACAGCTGTACTCAAGGTAACCAAGTGCTACTTTTGTCTGAGCACACTGGAGTACATATTGCTTTCATGAATATTGGAATAAAAGCGGACATTGCAGTGAAATCCCTGAAGTTAAAATGGTTTAAAATTAAATTTAATTTGTTTCTCTTTCAGAATTTAATACTGGCTAAATGATTTCATGTGACATATGATTATGGAAAATGCCTCAGTTTGTTCTTATCTTTTTAAACATTGTTTTTGTTCTTTGAAAATATAATCTAATTTTTATTCTGGCTTTCTCTGCAATTCAGATTTTCATTTAAAGTCTCACTTTTTGTCAGAGCAGCAAAGAAAACTCAATTTAAGATAAAACCTTAGGCATGCAGTATATATCAAATCAAACTGAAAACACATTTCTCTGTTTCTCTGTTTCCTGCACTACAGATGACATGAATACTTTAACACACGCATGCACAAATTCCACTGCCCAGGCCATCACGAAATAACAAAACAAGGAAAGGTTTGAAAATTAAAATAAAGCAATCTCAGTACCCCATCTCGCCAGTACACAGGACCCTGTGGTGCTCATCGCCTTGAGACAAGTGCATGCACGTGGCAAGTCCACCTCACTTGTCCATCGCTCCTTGGAAAAAGAGCTGGAGCACTGCTGTTTGAAGGATATGAACAAGCCCTTCCGCTGTGGTTCTCTGCCCTAAGTTCCCTATCTATCAGTTAGAGAACAGCTAAAACAGTAAAATGACTAAACCAGGATATAATCTGGAAAACAACAGTTTCGTTACAAGCAATAAACTATAACGAGCAAAACATTACTCTTCTATTCACTGTCTTTGAAGGGAAGGCAGGGAATTGATTCCATCTTCAGCTCTGTACATTACTTTTAGCTACCATATTATTCCAAGAATGTACATAATGGTAATTATTGTAGAATAAATTCATATTCATTAACTCCTATAAAAGTAGGATGGAGCTCATAAACAAAGATCTGCTAACAATGCCGAGGATGCCTATAAATTAATCCTTGTCGTCATATGCCAGGCCTGAGTGGGCAGTACAATAGAAAGTATAAACAAAATACGGATTAGTCTAATTTCAGTGAAAAGAAATAAGTAAAGGACTTGTGCCTTAAAAGAGAAGAAATGTTTCCTAAGCTATTTTAACTTCTGAAGGCCACACAAGATTGTTTGCATCTCAAATGCTGCTGTCCACATTGGGGAGGCTGTGAATGGGGAGCCCAGGGTAAACAGAGACTAGCCAATGCTCCTCACCACCCCGCCGAGCGCTGAAATAGGGCTCAGGACAGCCTGGCCACAGAGCTGGGAGCACTGCTAGCAGCCCAAGAAACCTTGACAAGAACGCACTCGGGTCAGCCTGCGAGGCTCTTAACTTGAAGGGCACAAGTCATTGCACTGAAGTCAGGGGGAGCACCAGGAACCTAAAACCTTAAGCACTAGCTTAAGTGCTTGTGGGACAGGGCACCCAAAGAGCTGCACAGGCTCCTATAGCTATTTTTTTCCAAAATGGAGAAGGAGGTGTTTCCCAGGGCCCTCCCCAAGTCCCTCCAATTGTACCACTGCACCCACATTTCCTCTTACAAGATTCAAATTATACAATACACACAAAACACAGTGAACATAGAGTCTGCACTGTTTCATTTTAAATAATCTCTTAAGGATCAAACTCTGCAGTCTCTTGCAGCCCCTGGCTGAGGCAATAGTCCCAAAATGATGTCAATGGGAGCTTTGCCCAAGTAAGAGCTATAGAATTCAGCTGCATATGAAGAAAGTGCTTGGAATTACAGAACAAGCTATCGGGATAAGACTTTATATTTCAAAGATATATTTATTCTTTTATTAAATCACTGGAGAGCATGGGGAGGAGTGGAGGATGCCACTATAGAAAACCATACGGTATTTGGATTTCCAAGSCAGGATTGTGCATAATAAATATTTATAGAATCCTATGGTATTCTCTTCTTTCTGTTTATTCTTTACGTGTCACCCAGAGAACCTCTGGCCAAGCACCAACGAAGTATCACAGCGAGTTACAAGCAATCTAAGTATGGGGGAAAGAGGAAAAACAGATTGTCAGTAGGCTCATAATTAGCAGCCTAGACCTGGAAGGAGGCGCTTGGGAAGCGTCTCTGATGTGTATGGATTCCAAARTTCACCACATGTCACGAGCGGTTTAGGAAATTGAGTTCTCAGTCTCTGCAAGGGGTAGGGAAGATATACACAGCATTTTTGGCTAGTCTGAGCTGGGGCATGTGCGGAGCAGCTGCAATAGCAGACATCCGTGTACTCTCAGAGACAAACAGAGGAACAAAAACTCATCGCACAGTGATGACAGCCCACTTGCTGCTGGCTTCTACTGGGAAAGCTGTGTCTCTCTGCCTGCAGTATTTGGGGATGTTGTGTTTATTTTGCTTCAGTTTGATCCAGTTCAGAACAATGCAGATTGTCCTCCTTATCATTTTGTGATTAGAAGAGTAGTTGAAGGAGCTACTGAAATAAACAGAAGATCTGGAATATATTTTCATAGGAGCCATTCTTCTTATCCAGAGTCTAGCCTTGACATAGCAATCAACTCACTTCAGCTGTCTCTTCTTCCCCGCTTTCCTCAACCGCCTTGTCTCCTGCCCTACTCCTACCTCCTTTACCTTTCTTTTTCTTGGGGTGTGAGAGCTATCAATCCCAAATTTCCATTTCTTTTTTTCAGAAATAGTAAAAGGATTAAAAAACTGAATGACAAGCCCATAAGTCAATACACAGTACTTTACTGACAGAAACAACTACCTCTGTTGGTCACATTCAGCATCTCTTTGGCCAGAATCAGGAATGATATACGTTGCCTGTTCTCCATAGACATTGCTGCTGTACAAACACTGCAGTTATGTCATTGCGAATCTTGTATTAATAGTATATGCAGCCGGAGTCACATATTTTTTGCATATATAAACATGTAATTTCTAATCAATAAGAATTTTTTGCAAACCGATAAAATAACAATCAATTATTTCAGGATCAGCTGAAGCTTTCAACCAAACAAATGTGTTCAATACAGAAAGCTCAGTTTTTAATACAGATAACTACCTTTTCACTAAGAAACTGGTGTTCAAAAGTTCTTTTCTCTGTATCACTGAAATAGCTATTTATTATGAAAAACATATTTATCGAATGTTGCCAAAAGTGTAATAACCAAACATCTGTTATTACTCAAATATATTTTTTAAATCAGTTTGTATTTACTTAACATATAATAACAGTTATTAGATCATGCTTAAATCTGTTTTGTGGAACATTACTGTAAAGCGTTACACACAGGACAGAAACACCACGGGAGCAAAAGTAAAAGGGGAGTAGATGCGTTGTTAGCAGCTGAGTAGTTAGTAGTAGAGTTAGAAATTACAACTCAGAAAAGAGCTGTAAGAGGGATCTGAAGTCTGGAAAGCCTGCAGGACAGTGATTTTTGAGAGGCCATTTAAAGTTTTAAAAATATTAGATCATTTCTAAGTCAGCAAATACCTAACAGCAGAAGACATTTCCGTAATCACTATTGAATCTACTAGACAAGGMCATAAGATCCATCATCAGGTCACTCAAACTAGAGATATTCAGATTAAAATAAGACCTTTTCTATTTTTAATTTTCAGCAGTGTGGAAGTGGCCGTTTCCTCCACACTGGCAGCGGCTCTTTCGAGGCTCTCTGCTGTAAGTCTCAAAGCGGCTCCATTACAGGAGGAGGACAGCTGAGTGACTGACCTGATCCTCGCTGCCTTTCAATTTCAATGGGCTTTGTGCATTGAGCTTTCTTTTTTATTGCCAGAGTAGCCAGGAAGCAAGCACAGTTACTGATAATTGTTCATAACTATTTCACTAAAGAGCTTGAATGAGTCATTTCCAACCGGTGAATGCAGTGTGTGATTGAAAAAATCTTAAGCCAGTGAGATGAACAATGTCTTTCGAAACATACTTTTAGTCACATTTGGCATAAAGAGAACAGAGCTGACTGCTTTCCATACATTTTCATTAATATTTGGGTGTCATCTAAACATGCACTATTAATGGGCAATACCCCCCCAGGTTAACAGTAGGAAAAAAAATTCATCCTATGTATCCACAAAACTGCTTCCTTTGGTTCTTCAATATTCAAGTAATACTTTAGTAACTTCAGTTACTAAAGAAACAGTGTGAGGTGACAGTTTGCATGGCGTGCAGGTGTCACACACACATGCTTAACATTTGAAAATGTGCTTCTTGTAGGACAGCAGAATACAAGTGAATATTCTTCATAATTCTCCAAATTTCTCCCAAATGTTCTGCAACAGCTGCAGTCAGGAACTGCAGTCAGGATCATCTTGGACAAAGGTGATGACTACTATAATATGTTGCAATTAGCTTATTTGTAATGTCTCACAAAACAATCAATAACAAAAAGACCTTCCTTTAAATCTATCAAACCCAGATACACTCCATTTAATTGAAAAGCTCTTAAGTCTAGTCATTTCCTGGATATAAAGCTACTTTACTCAAGCTCCAGCATTTTTAATTTATCTCACACTGAAAAGCAGCATGCTCAACTCGCAAGTAATGCTTACATAAAAGCGTAGCAATCAAACCTCTTGATGTATCTGTGTTTTTCAGGATATGAAGACAACAGCAATGTAAACACTCTACTATTGCAGAATAAACATCATGTAACCACAAAGTAGTGATGACATAACCTGTATATTATCTGGGCTTGATTTTCTCCAGTGTAAACTGAGTATCTACATTTCCTTCTGTCCCTCAATCCATTCTAAAACAGCCTGTTATGAGGAACATTTTATATGGATTTTCCAGTTTTTAAGCAAAGACATATTCCTCCTTTAGAACATGACTTTGAATGGCTTTCTTTCTGTGTATCTAAAAATCTCACTTCCTCCTGGAATGAGAATGTTCTTGCTCAAACAATACATTTAAATGCTATTGATATTTCACAGCTGTCTTAGATGTGCCTAAGTCAACAGCTTGCAGGGGATATGTTTTTAAATAGCAGAACATGTGCTGCTGCTGCTTTTCTTAGTGTTCATATAGAGAATATCAAAATGGCTCTACAGGATCAGACCTAAGATAGATCTAGTCCTGTACCCTGTCTTCATTAGTGGCTGGAAAGGGATGCCTACTAAAGGGTATAAGATGGGGAAAACATACAGTGATACATCCTCAGAATAACCTCTTGGTTTGAGAGATTTGCAACTCTAGGATTTCTATTTATGTGAATGCAAGTTATGTGCATTTCCTGCGTCAAAGTACTATATACAGTAGTGTGTACCTCTTTGTTTACTTCGGAAACAATTCTTTAAGCTTAAGAAATACTGATATTAAGCACTTAAATAGAATATGATATAAGACAAACATTGCTAGAAAAGAATTAACTGTGGACTTCATATATATATTATTCATGAATCTTTTAGCAAACAACTTGTTTGCTTGTTGCTTGTTTGCTTGTTGATATACACTCTATAAAAGCTTGCACTAAAAATACAAGGAAGAAGATATGAATATTATGTATGATTAAAAAAAAAACACTTAATTTTTCCACTCATTTAGAGGACTATTTTTTCTTGTTTCCTCTCTGTCTAAACTGATATGAGAATAATTCTGTTTCTATGACTATAGCAAACCAAGCACATTCAAATCTTTATCCCATCTGTGCTAATGTGCTACTTCAATTAAAGTAATTACAAAATGACAATCAATGTCAGGGTGCAGAAGTGTTGTCTGAAAGTCTTTCTTTCTTTTCAAACCAGAATGTTAATAATGGGATATGTACAGTAATCTCTTCTAAATATTTGCCTCCTCTCAGGTAGGCTTCTTAGCTGTAATTCAATCTATTAGGAATTCTCTACATCTCATGTGGTGCATACATTACACATACACAGGCACTGCGGGTTCCCCTTGCTGTTTTGAAACACCTCACAAATTGGAAAGTGCTTTCTAATAATACACCACAAATAAAACATCTCATAATATCAGTTTAAATAAACTGGCCATTTTCCCTTTGCACTTTCAATCCATAGACCTGAGGTATCAATTCATTCTATCATTACTCAAAACCACTTTTTTTCCACTCTGATTAAGGCAAACAGCACCAGCAGGTGATAAAGTGAGAACAGAGTGGTGAAAGAATCAATATTTCACCATAGTGTCCTCCAGACCTGTATGATGTCATGATGAATGAAATGCTCATCGAGAAATCAAATTGGATGTAACTTGCTAAAAAAGCACAATCTGTAAAAAAAAAACAACCCTCAATGGTACTAAACCTTGCAACTAAAAGTGTGTAATTTTCATTAATGTACAATTTCTTTTGCTGTGCTGTTAAAAACACTCTACCTCTAAACAGACAACATTCAGTAAGGTGTCACAATTAAGGAATTTCTAGTCTGATTCTTGATTAGGTAGTGAGTCATCTCAAATCATAGATGTTTATGAACCAAAGCTCCTCCACTACTGCTGTAACAGAATGGTATTTTTCCTTTCAATCAATTTTCCTTTCAATTGATTAATACTGTGCCTTACACTATCTACAGGTTTAATATAACCTGCAGGATAAGCAGTACAATGCACTTAAAGTTTTCTAAACTAATGAAGAAAACTTCTAAAAAACGTTTAGACTAAAAATTTAAGCCAGAAACATTTAAAGATTAATTCTGATGAGAAACCCATCCAGGTTTATTAAATATGGACACTATGAAAGACCATGAAACTTGCCACTCAGCTTGCCTATATCACTGGGGCATTTTTAAGCTTACAGGGTAATAGAAGAGACATTTTCATGTGGTCATCTAACCTAAGTCTTAAAATATTTTTGACTCTTTGGAAGTTGTGAAATGAAAAAGCCGATGTTTCTTCAGATCCTTCTTGCACATCTACTGAATTATAAACATTCCATCTGATTTTGGACTTTCAAGTTGTGCTAATAATGTATGGCAATAAAATGGCTAAGTTTTTTGCAGATTAAAATGTTGGTCTTTACAGGAACAATTCTACTGGTATCAAGAGATTTACAGTAGAAATGTATTTGAAGTCTTGATTTTATTTGGTGAAGGAAAAGTGCTCTTACTGTTCTGTAATATTTACTTTTAAAATAATCAGAGCCTGTAAAGCTACAAAGATAACTCAGTACCAGTGACAAGCTACATTTTCACAGAGACAGTGCTTTATCATGCTCAAAAACGTTTTGCTTTTCTGTTTTTCCATTTAAGAACCATAAATACAATGTATCAATGTTCACAGTAATATTTAGGAATATGAGAGAATAGAACTAAAATAAAATCCTTTCTATGTACTACCTTGTCTACTATGTTAAAAATAGCACTGCCCTTCGATTTTTAGTAAAGTAATATTTAACATGGAAAGACGGCCTTAATCCTTCTCTCCAGGTGCCACATGTCTAGGTGAAGACCAGAGAAGGTCAGATATTTATTTCTTCAAGTAGTGCTAGCCAAGCAGAATCCTTCTACAAAAGGATGATATAGAAATGACTTTTCATTTATTGCTATCAAGATCTAAGGATGAGATAGGTAGGGGCTAGGATATTTAAACCTAAGCGTCAGTTTTGCTCCTGGGAACTGCTTTGTGCCTTGAGTAGTGAAGATTCATGCTGGTTCAGAGAACTGGCCTATATCTTAACCACAAGCAAGGTGTTCAAATCAGTAAGGCCAAAAAAGTCTGAGCATTTATGAAGAATATGCAAAGTAAAGGTTAGGGGGGAAAAAAAGGCTTTCTGTACATCAGGCAGCAAGATGGCAAGTCATTTTCTGTTTGACATGATTAATAAGGCCATTTATCAACTTCAGAAAGGCCTTATTGCCTGTAGGTTTTGCTGAGCTGTCGCAGGCAGTCAGCACAGCATGCGCTCATACAACCTGAAGAGGAATCCCTTCTCGCCCAGTTAACAGCAACTCAAGCACACCCGTGTACAGCTGCAAACTACTCTGTTAAAGGGTAACAGCAAAACTCTACATGAATGGGGAGCAGATTCTTCTGCTTACCATTTGTAGAAGGATAAAAATGAGATTGAGCACTTCAACCTCAATGCCAGATTACTCTTCAGTGGGCTTGGCCTAGTTTGAGTTCTAAGAGAGACATATGTTTCTGTTATGATGACCTTGTGGTTTAGCTTGGCTGCAAGAAGCTTTTGCACTTGAGGAATGCTGAATTCTGAATTTTCCTCTGATGCTAAATAGCTCTCTGCCAGCTTTGGTCCTCTTTCAACTTCATTTGCTTTTGTCAACTAATATGTCACAGGTTAGCAGTTTCGTGGAAAAAATAATATGAACAAGAGCAATATTTTCATTCATAAGTAAGACTTCTGCCCAAATAGTGTGTTGCCTTTTTTAATACTAACATGCTACATAGTCCCCAGCAAAAGACCTTAAGAGCCAAGTTCATATCATGGTGAATAAGTTGCTTCAGATCACATACTAGAGAAAGAGGACAGAAAACAAGAAGCTGAACATATACGTGCATGACGCTGCATAACTTCCTCTCTACATTTGTGGCCTCAGATACATTTGATCAGCTAAAATAAATAATTCTGCAGTCCTGCACATGCACAGTTTTTCTTCCTTTTCTGCTTGCACTGTTAAGGAAACAAATTGATGGCTTACCTTTCAAAACCAATCTGCCGTAATGTTTTCTCCCATGTTGAACCTACACAAAGAGGAGAAAAAACAAACACCCTCAGTAAAGAACCTTTATTGTATGATCGCTCTTATTCTGCCATTTTCCCTGTGCAGCTGGAGTCTATATGGTAAGGCAATTTTTCCACCCCGACAGAAGTACTTGTAAATAACACCTGCTTTCCCCAGAGTGAAGAACTGTTAAGAGAGGCTACCACTGGGTGACAGAAGTGTGTGCGGGGGGGTTGCAGCTTATATAAGTCCTTTACATTGCCAAGCAGCCGGCCACTGCTACAGTTCACTGCAAATCCAAGGGTGGTCTCCTCGGAGCAACGTGATCTGTATCTGATCCTGAAAGCGCTGAGCTGGCATCTCACATCATGCACGCTTCATATTTCAGCTTTTCATTTTACTATAGTGTTTGTCTGATTCTTGCTGAAAGCTTTACAGCTCCTTCTGAAATCCAGCCCTTTTATTTTTAAGCAAAGCATGAAGATGTGTTTCTGCTTAACTGTTTAACCCTTCGTACTCTTACAAGTGACTGCAATGGGCTCATTTACTCTTTGTCCAAACAGTCAAAGACTCAGCCCCAAAAAATACACACATGGGCAAAGCCAGTCAAAGAACTGCCTTCAGTTGGATTTCTCATGCAATTAATACAACCTAGATTTTCTCAAAAATAAAACTCCCAGACTGCAAGCATTACCAGGTTTTCAACCCCTGGTAATCTGCTTCTTGTTGCCAATCTCTTTCTCATTACTATTATGTGGCCCCATACATATGGACTACCAAGAACACATGTATCTCAAGTCATGCAGGTCTGCGAGGCAAATATATAGGAGGACATGAAACTAGGTCATAGTTTGCTCTCTCTTTAGTCTCCTGTGGGAAATGTAACTGGAGTCTAAATAACTACAATTCTTTTTCAATGCCTCATTATACTTAAATTGAAATCAGAGAAGTGATAAAAACTCCTGTTACTGTAGCAGCCAGTCATCTAAAAGGGAACACAAATTAGGAACAAACATATGCTCAACTTTGTAAACAGCACAGGTGACTCCTTGTGAGTGACATTTAGTAGCACCAGAGAAATGCAGAGAAAACGAGCAATGTTGCCTCTAAGTACTGAGAAGGAGAGAAAAGAGATGAAGGAGAAAAAAGAGATGCAGGAAAGCAACTTTGTTGGATACAAATCTAGAGAATTTCAGGATTAGACACATCCTGTGCAGCAAATGTCCATCTCTAATAAAGACTATAAAAAAAAGCAGGGATTATATCCTTTCCATTGACAATCAAAGTCCTGCTTGCCAAAGTAACATGGGAAAAGTGGTAGCATACTATGGACAGTAAGAAAAATCTTTGTAGACATATCTCTTACCATCATTACCTTTCCGTTCTGTTAAAGGCATCAGCTCAGAAATCAATGGCCTTCTGTGTTTGTAGCACAGTATTTATCTCTAATCTGCAACATGTTAAGTATTTGAATAGTAGGTACTTGAATCTAGTAGGTACCTTTTACCTTTGAATTCAGGACACTTACTGAAGATCTAAATAAGAACCTAAACCCTCAACTTTTGTGAACTTTGTTTTTTTTTTAATTCTAGCATTCAAATTCTTTCTACTCTACTAATCTTTCCAGGTTACCCGAAGAAGAACACGGTAAATTTCTAAAGCAATGATACAATTTTGTATATAATTGTATCTACTGTGTTTCTGGTTTGCAAATCACAGACACAGCAAATCAAAACTGAAGCTGAAGTTCATTTACTTATGGGGCTATGTTGTGCAGGGCTTCCTTGTCCAAAGAATTAAGTTAACATGGGCCAGCCAAAAAAAAAAAAAAATCACTTCAAATGTCAGTCACAAGCGTATTTTCAGGGGAAGGCTCTGCAAACATTTCATAAT
Organism: Apteryx rowi; assembly: GCF_003343035.1. NCBI lineage: Eukaryota > Metazoa > Chordata > Aves > Apterygiformes > Apterygidae > Apteryx > Apteryx rowi. Next base: position 1,118,514 of record NW_020448296.1, on the reverse strand, counting down.
GAAGCAAATAATTTAGGGTAAAGCTTTTCTGTTCAGGACTGTAACAACTATAACCAGTAATCAATGTAAAATTGCTTTTAATGATCCCCATTCAGTCTAAAGGGTTTTCAGATCCATATGCAACAGAGTACATAGAGATAAGAAGTCTTCAAAACTGAGGTGGAGAAAGCTTTACCTTCACATTAAGGAAAAAAATTGCCAAGTTCTGCTCTGGAATAACTGAAAAATGTACATCGGTTGATCAGTACAGGGAGTTTCTACTGAGACATGTATACTTGCTCAAGGTGAAGCAAGATTTCTGCCTGCGGAACAGGCCTGAACACAACACTTTCCACCAACACCATGTTCATATTTTATTAAAAAGTCCTCTACAGACACCTTCATATTGTATAAAGAAAGTCCTCTAAACATGCCTTTAAAAGTAATCAAAAGCTGGACTGCAAACATTCTAACATCACATGCTTATTTCCAACAAACATGAAAATGAAAAATCATGTGTAACACAGTAAAATAGTTAACATTTTATTGAGAATAAATTAATTGTGATAAATGAAGAACCACTCCATTAATATCTTCTATTACGGTTATTTCCCCAGCCCCTCACCTTACGCATACCACTGGAGTATATTTGTTTTTGTGTAGCACCAATGGATCAGAGTTGCCTGTGCCAATGGATCAGGTAAGCACAGGGCAAGCACAAGCAGTTCTCCATAGAGCTTATTTGATGCTGCTGGCTCTGAAAGAATACTCAATAGTATTTGAAGACTGAAGATCTGAAGACTGCTGAAGGAAAATCCGTCAACAGTATTTCTTAAAGCACAGACTAGTACTGGCATCTTTAGTCCGTGTTTCTATTCTTTCCACTGTTTTGTATACTAGTTGCATGAATTTTTCACCCCAAGGTTGGCTACACTTCAACTTCATGATATATAGAGTCCTACAGAAAAAAAGAGAGAGAAAAAAAAAGAAAAAGAGAAAAGGGAATTGTGTGTCTCCATTGGTTTGAAATCATCTTTTGGCTGGAGCTGGTTAGCAGAAAGCTCTTTGAAATGCATGCGACTCCTCTGAAGCAAAGCCTGCCAAGAACACAACTAACATTACATATTAAAAAAATACATCTTTTTTATGAAGTCCTATTTTAAAATGTTTATGATCTAAACACTCTGTTTTAAGACTTGCCAATTTCATTCTCAATGGTATCAACTTCTACACTGCTCTAACAGCCAAAAGTAAATACTTCGAGGTAACAGCAGCACTAAGAAGAATAACGCTATTAAAAGTCTAGAAAACTTATTATTTGATTTAAACATTACCCAGTGCTTCCAAAACATTAAACAAGATTTAAGTCACGTAACTCTCACTAAAATCAAAACAGGAATTTTTCATGAATTAAAGACTTGATCCTGCTCCCAAAGAAATCAATAAGAATTTGGCTATTCAATTCAGTGTTTCTCTCTGCTGGGACTGTGGAAAACATTCACCTGTAGACTTTCAGAATCAATCCATTACTACATTTTGTTTGTTAATTTGGCTTCTCTTTGCTTTCTGTGTTTTACCACAATGTCAAAAATGCCAAAACTGTTTATAAGAATATCTTAATTTGATATTCATGTAAATAAGCTTTTGTTCCAAATACTTGCTCCAAAGTGCCTGACCATTCCCATCTGTTCCAAAGATTCTGTTTTACATTAACAGCACTAGTTTTAAAATTCTTCAAAAAGATGAAGCATAATGTACTTCAAGAATTACTGCTCACATTTAACAGGAACAATGGTAAAATGCATATCATGCTCGCATATGCACTTAATGAAATCCTAGCATAAGAATGGAATGAGAATATGAGACTTAAATAGATAAAATGAAAAACATCTTTGTGAAATAAAAAGCTGTCTTCTTTGACAGGTAAGCTTTCATTTACATGGGAGTTTCTGTATTTGTTTTAGCTTGGTTACTACTACCTGCTTACTGTGAATTGAACAAGAGGAGAAGATTCATAATCCTCTGCTAGGCTACTTATCTTTATGCATCATGATGTTGCCAAGCTGTTGAAGTGCAATAGTAGGCTTAGGGAAAACAGAATAATATATTTGATAAGTGATTTTCAGCCCTTCATGGATGTTGCACAGCCATTCACTTTGAGCCATATCATGCCATATCTGCCAATATAGCTGAGGTCTGTACTTGTTCAGGGGGATTCTGACACGCATTGTAAACACACAGCAAAAACTCACACCTCCAGTACCATCCACATGCATGTATGCATAAGGGTCCCTACAGACCTGACTGTGTTCAGTGATTAGCCATGGTCCTGCTACCTTCTCCCTCCATCAGTAAGTGCCTGTTGCAAGAACACCATGCTTGTGTCTGGCTCTGATCTTGAAACTTTTTATCAATACAAATCATAATTCTTGCATTCTTTTCTCACTGTGCTCTGACATGAGGACCAGAGGTAAAAATCCAGCTTAACTGAACCAAAAAACACCGCTTGCCATTTTCCAGTAAGCATTAGCATGAGTCTGTCAGAATTCAAGACAACAGTGGGAATAGTYTGTTGAATAGCTTCAACACTTGGAATAGATGGACAAAATATATGTAAATTACATCAACTCAAAGATAACAGTGCACGGGCATGGGATTTTTGGAACCTGTCAATGGAGTATCCCAAACAGTCACCCAGGCTCTCTGAAGGAACAAGCAAGGTACCAGATATAGCACAGTCACACTTAGATCATGAGAGTTTCATGCAGGCATGACCTACATAACCCCATTATGATACATTAGAGACAGGCAGACATTCTTCTTGGGTTTCCTGATGATCAGAATTGAATTGGTCTTTCCTCTAATGTTGTGAAGGACAAGGTGTTTTAAAGGACCTGGTGATTTTGTACAGTTCAGAATATTCCTACCAATTTCAGAATTTTGACCTGAAGTCTGTGACACTTATAGAATTCTATGCACAGGAAAGAAAAAATCCTACATGTATTTAAGTGATACAAAACAGTGATACAGAGCACTCTAGAAATTAAAAGAAACACTATTAATTTGCTAAACCAGTCCACTGTGGTTGCCACTCCTCAACTCTATTTCTCAAACTACTGAGCCGAGAACAGCACAGATGTCCACAGAGAATACCCGAGCTAGACTGGTCAGGGACCTGAGTATCAGCGTCCACACGTAAACCACCTCAACAAGCTGCATGTGCACACTGGCCTGTCCTGCTAGAGATTCTCTTCTAGTAGAGACTCGCACATCATTTAAACCATCTGAGGAGTCACAATTTCCTTTCAGTAGATTGAGGCACACTGTTCTTCTGTATCTTCTCCTTTATCAGCCAGCTAAAAAATAATTACTCACCAGTAACTCACACTACTAACTATTTGAAATGTGCACAAATGATAAAAATTTCTGTGTTTGGAACATGTTATTTTCAGCAACTTCAAATGTTATTTACAGTCGCTCATTCCCAGTAGCAAGCTTTTATTTTCTCCCAAACAGAAAAGTTTTAGATTATGTTTTTTCAGAAATTCTACCTTTTGGATTTTTAATGGACATAACCACTGGTTTTATGAAAAGAACTAGCAACTTTAAATATAGCAAAGCATGTGGCATGGGAAAGCAGTTTTTGTACTTTATCCATAGTATCATATTGCAAATACTTACTTATTTGTACATTGTATATCAACATAGCTAGTTACATGAAAAGTGCCTGTTATAAAAATGAGCAATTCTCCCACGTGAACTGGCATCAGGCAATACTACCTTAACATTTAGCAACTATCTGTCTATTTTAGGAAACAAATCTCTCTTATACTTGCTCTTTCTTTGATTCAAACCATCTAGGCTGTATCCTGCACTCACTGCTGTGGCATCTGACCGTCACAGTATATATATATATAATCCAGGAAAATAACATTTCTGGGGAAATGAGGTCTCTTAATATGGCATATTACTCTGCTGTGTTTATTACTGTGCTGGTGTTTTAATTCAGATCAGGAGTGCATTTCTTGAGCAAGTCTCTCTTTGTGGCGGTCCCCTCTCCCCACGCTTTCGTTTGGATGACAGAGCAATCTCGGCGTGCACAAACTGGATTCCTTTCACATGAAACGAAACCGCACCCCAAGCACACAACTACTGTGTTTCAGCCACTAATGGGCATTCAGGCCGCGTGACCAGACCAGAGCTAACCCACAGGAAAACCCTCTCAAAACATGTACGGTGTGGAGGCCAGGGCCTCAGCACCAACTGCTTCACTCCTATCCCGCCGTGCTGCTTGCTAAGGCTGATGCAGCTCATGACACCATGCACCAGGCCAGACCTGGGCTGCCCCAAAAGGGCTTTCCAGCCACCTTGAGGGCCAAAAAGGCAGGTCAGGGTGCCCACCCTTGGCACTGCTTTCTGGGCTGTATCCCACATGCTCAGTGCAGCCACACTCCCCACAAAACCCCGGCAAGCCAGTTCTGTCAGGCACAGCAGCACATTGTTTCATTTTTAAAACAGTTTTGCAGGCAGAAGGAATAAAGAAAAAAAAAGGCTATTATAGTGTGCTGTGCCTACTGAATAGACAAAAAACAGCAGCAAAACAGAATGGAAGGCCAGCGGTCTAGGCCTCTGGCTAGATCAAACAAATGATGACTAAATACATACTGAGAAAGAGGTCATATTAAGAGCAAAGACCAGGCATTGCAAGTCTTTAGTTGCCTTCCACTCATACCAGCTCTCAACAGACTTTTGACTGAATAAAGAGTACAAATTTGATCCCTGCATGATAATGTCATGGGAAAGACTTATTTTGTATTTTCTGCTGTGAGGCAAATATTAAATTATTACCATGAGATATAAAAATTGCTTTCCAATTAAAAAAAAACCCTTGACTCATTCCACGTTAACCGGAAAAATAATCATCATCAAAACACTACTTCTCTTCTAAAGAGATTTTGATGAGTGGGAAAATTTGCTAATAAAATGAGCAGACTAGGAATATAGAGCAAAGTGCAATAGTCCTGACACTATGATCACATGCAGGCACAGAGAGATGCACACTGCTTTAAAATGAATATTAAGAAGACAACAGCTATGGTAAAGTGATTAACAGCTGTATCTGGCAGCCTCCTCTCCCATGCTGCGGCTACCCTGTGAGCTCTGGGTGCCTGAAAGGGCCAGCAAAGCTCCCAGAGRTGAAAGGGGACCCAAACAGCAGCTGCTGCATGGCACGATACAGGCCTATGCCATATTCTCCATTTTGGTTTTGATTAGGACCAGAACTAAGAAAAGGGGGGGAAAGGAATAAATTTTTTTCAGTGATCAATTCACTTGAGTTAGATAACACAAGCTGAAATACTACTTAGTGCATCTGGGATATACATGATCCAGCATCTTCTGGCTCGCTGGTTAGATGGTGCAAACGGAGGCAGGCACAGATCCATCAGCAACCTGAATCAGAGCCTGCAGGGCCAGAAAATTGCACAGGAGCCACACGCTGTGCCTGGCAGCAGCGGCCAGCTCGCACTGCTCCTCCTGCTCTGCAGTAAAGTGCACTTTCCCAACAGAGACCCCATCTAGACTGAGCCTAAGTCACACAGAGAATTACTTTCAAAAAAGCGTGCATTTCAAGTAAATTAGCTCTTTGCCTCTGTTTTGGACATTTTGAAGGATTTAGTTAAAGCCAATATTTTATGAATTATCCTACACAAAATACACAAGGTGTTTGATCCCGTGAGGAGCTGGCTCTGTCCTGAGCCGCCATGGAGCTTCATAGAACCTCTCTATCTTTCTGGAGCAAGGTTGGCCAAAGTGCCAAGACAAAACTGTACCGATTCAACTATATCTATTTAAAACACGATTTTACCATCACAGAGTGAGCCGCAGAAAGAACAGTGACTTTGAGCTTGATCCAAATCTACAGAAATAACTGGAAGGATTTACATTGAGTTCATGGGCTTTAATAATTTGTCTGAAATGGAAATAACTAGCCATAAGGAATAATAATAATAAAAATCTATTATTCAGTAAAGTGAATAACAGTTACTATTTCTACCTGAGTGATAAATTACTGATCAGACAAAAATGATGCATTAGTCTGCGTACCATTCATCTGGGGAGAATGTGAGTGGAGGAGGCAGTAGTTTGAGAATTTGAAACATTAAATACATGAGACACTGGATTCATTCTTTCTATATCTTAATATGTTTACACCTTTAAATATCTAGCAGTACTTACTGGAGCACAGCTTGTTTTAAATGTGAAGTTTATGTATTTTTAATATGACAATCACACACCCGCTTTTATAACTGAAGATGACTCACACAACTGGGGAAGCAATGTGGGAAGACATAATAACTTGGAAAAAGAAAATTTGGGAAAGTAATTGCTACATTTCTTCATCCATGTGCGATTCGTTTAAAATGATTCCCAGGTAACAAAGTTAGTTGAAATTGGCTGAATTGCTTGACATTGTTCTTTAATCAGCTTGTTTGCAAGGATGAGAGCTGCCATAGTTTCAAAAACAATAATGACTTCTTTTGTCTGCTTAGTTATAGTAAACCAAAGACACTTAGAGGCAACCCTCCCCCCACAACACCTACACACTTAAAACCACTCTTATTTTAATCTCATTTCATTTCAAATTTAATTCCTGCACAAGGCAGCAAAACAGTAAAACCCACAGCACTTGAAAATCCTCAGGAATTTTTTTCAGATGAAACCTGAGCTATCTGGTTAATGGAAAGCTTTTTTTGTTTAAACTAATCTATTATTTATCTATTTGTTTGCTGTGGTTGGTTGGTGGTTTTTAAACCAAATTTCCGCAAATAAAGAAAATCCAAACTAATTTGGGGGGCTTTTTTTTTATTATTTTAAATAGACATGCTCCCTCTTCCCCATGGCAGTGAATCTCTGCAAAAAAGAATGAGGAAAAGGATTTTGCACATTGCGCAAAACAGAACTTTGTAGGACACCAGCACAAAATCACACTGTAGGAGCAAAACAGGAAAGAATCAGCTGGTCAATGGATACAAAAGATCTTTTATTCTTTCTTATAGCAGAAAAGGGTGTTAAGGCTCTAAGGAGCAGCCTTGAAGGAAGAGGAGATTTGCTGCCACTGCCATGGKGGATTTCAACCTAAACAGCTAGCTAGACAGGCACCGAGTTTAAGGGCATCAAAGTTCTGCTCCAGGTCTTCTGAAAGAAGACCAAATAATTATTTTTTTAAAATATGGAAGATCAGGCTTTGCTCTGGTTTTCAAAGTAAAAGCAAAAGAACTTAAAGAAAACCTATATTAAGTTTTATTTTTCATAAACCTGAAGAAAATGTGATTTTTCTCCATTTTTGTTGGCAGAGAAGTTCTCTCCTCTCTCAACCCCGACCAACACCACTCTGCCTGCTGAATAGTATTGCAGAGGCAAGGTTTTCACTTCAGAGTGTAATTGACGGGCATCCCTCCAACTTCTAGAGCTACCCTCTGCTTAGTTTTATTGTAACATAATATACTGTTATGAATAATAATGTCGACCTAGTTTCCTGCAATGATGAATGCGTACAGTGTGACAGCATAAGGAATTTGCTTTTAATTGTCTCATTTTCTCTTTTCACCTCATCAGAAGAATGAGAGGTGAACGGGAGTTTCTTCCAGATTTCTGCAGTATAAACATAGGGGAGGGGAGAGGTAAATACAAAGTGTTTCTTCAATAGCACATCCATATACAACTAATTATGGACAAGAGAATTAAGGATAGGAAACTGGGAAATCTTGCACAGAAACAAGAGGAACATTAAGATCATAGAAAAACAGCATTCCAGTGGTGGTACCTTTGACTCCACTAACATTTTTTAATTCACACCTTTTCTCTGAAATTGTCTTTTTTTTTAATGGCTTTTTCTAAGGATAATAACCATTTTGCTTACCTTACTTCCCTCATGGATTGTGCCTTTAAGAAAATGCTTGCATACTGTCACGGAGAGAGCAACTCAGCGATGGTAGGCCTGAGGACCTGCCCATATTCCAATTTTTCAGCAAAAAGCAAATCATTTCAGTGGCTAAAATAAAACTAGACGCAAAGATAAAAAGTGATATTTGAATGGTAACATCTGGAATAAACCTTGGAAAACTAGTTTGAGATGTGTACATCCCTAGCACCCCAGCTTCCACAGAGAAAGAAAAGAGCAGTTTCAAATCTCATTGGGCTTCCATGTTGATAAATGAAGACAACAGTGACCACATTAATTAACAACACATTTGGGTCATAAAAGATGCCCCAGCCACAAAGACTTCATAAAAGAGATCTGGAAACAGAAGGAAGTGTTTCTCTGAGCAGTTGTGTGAAGTGGGCATACAGACCCAAATAGTCAGACAGAGGGAAATGCTTTCAATGCATGTTATTTTTCCTCCCTAACAAATCTAAAATGCCTTATCTAGTTCAGCCACTAAGTATAAATATGCATATACTGAACAAACAATTTCTTTTGTTTTCATTTTCTTTGTCTTTGGTAGAGATTATGATTCTGTGATTTCACTCAAACTGTCTCAAATCTCTAACCTGCAAGAACAGAAGGGATGAAGTCCTTCTGGACTTGCAACTCCCATTCATCTGAATCAAGAGACAGTTGAACTGCGTAGCTGTTAAGCTGCTATAGGAAAACAGAAAAGACAAAAGAATTAGGAAAAAACAGACACTGCTGGGGTGATAGTCGCAGGCTCAGCCCAGTCCCTCACTGTCAGACACACACGCTAATAACACATTCCTCAGTGAGGAGCTTGCACAGCCAAGCATGCTGCAAGGAAGGGTTAGGATCACCGAGGCCCCCGCACAAAGGAGACCCACTAAGGACAGGGAAACTCCACATCTGCCCCTGCCTCTCTCTTCTGACTCACAAACACACAAACTTTGGGATTTCCTATGAAGCCGAAAAATCAATGGTGTGGGCTTTGCCTCCTGCAACTCGTTCCTCCGCACACCTGGAACATCTGCTGGAGTTCACCACCCAAGTCATGGGATGAGGGTCAAAAACAAGCATTTCTCACCTGCTCTGTGCTCGTGCCCTATAAAGTAACCAAGCTTGAGCAACTAGAATTGCCCAGGCAGATTTCAGAGGGAAGCAATGCTACGTGATTGTGCTCACTTTTGTCTATAATAGACTGCAAGATTGCATCCAGTGTATTAGCAGATCATTTCCCAACACTTAATTAGTTTTCATTAGGATGCCACAAATAGCATGAGCACTATCAACAAATTAAAGAAATCACTGGGTTGCCTAATCATTCTCATTTTTAAAGGCGCTCTGGGTCTTCTGTCTTGCATGCTTCAAATAGTTTACAAATAGTTTGCACTTTCTACAGTTACATGCTTAATTAGGAGTATTAGGAGTAATTTCTCCCCATTTGGTTTGTTTGGCTAAAACTAAACCTTTCCACATAAAATCAGGCACTGAAATTTATGCCATTCTCATAAGTCAATAGATGACAAGAGTATTCTCACACTTACTTAAAGTGTGGTTATTTTGTCCTCACTAGAATGTGTTTTATTTAGCACTTCATTAGGGTATTAAGAGAGTTGTGCATTTTGACTAAATACTAAAGAGGATGATGAGAGGTAATAATTTCCTACACAGCAGGGATTTTCATGTTTCATAGAAATCATGGGCAATTTAGATGTATGACTCTCAAATGCATTTTTAAATCACATATTTTATTTATTTACATGCTGCTTGGTTGCCTTTAGAAATTATATCATGTCTGAACGAAAAGGGACAAACAGCACATTGTTTTATTTGCTTTCTTTCAAAGATACCCAGCCAAAAAACTTAGTGCCAGTTGGCTAGTTTTCCAATTCCAAGTAGATCTGAAGAACTGGAAGGTCCCACCATGGGATCAGTACATCAGGTGATGGATCACAGGTGCAATCAATTGCATTAAAGAACAAATAGTTTACAAAACATCTTCATGGATGTATTCAAGATGTATTGCAAGCATCCTTACTGTGGCTCAAAAGAAGACACACCAAAAAATGCTACAGTTCAAGAAGACTTGCATGAAAGATATTGACCCAAATTATAAAAAAAAGTGTCTCATCCCAAACTTTTCTTTGTACCAATTTTAGAAAACTACTTACACTGGATATACAAATCAGACCATCTTGGCAACATTTTCTGAAAGGCATAAAGCCTGTCAAAATTTCTTGTCCTTGCCAGCTGGAACACATTAAGTATATTTTATATGGTTGAAAATGTGGACTATTCACAGCAGTGGGTGACACTGTAGCCAGTACGGGCTGGAAGAGAAGCAAAGAGGYGGAGGAGAAACAAACAGATTCAGTAGGAAAAAGCACTGAGAAGTCTAAAAGGGATCAGTTTCTAACAAAAAGCAAGTCATACACAAAATTGGTGACTTACATTGGAAAGATACCTAGATGCCAAATTCTGCACCCAATTTTATGATCTGAACATTCAGCCTTTTTTTAAGGAGGACACCTGTCAGTCTAAAAATGTAGTTAAATTCACCTTACATCTTCTGGAATTTGAGTGAATCACATCACTAACAAAACACAGGAAAGTCCTTACTGCTACTATTATCTGTCCTTTACAGAAAAATAATGAAATATTAGTGGCCGCCCTTTCAATCCACAGAGGAACAAATTGCATTCCTCCTCCTCTATTCCTTCTGAACACACCCTAATTTTCAACCTTCACAGTGGAAGGAAAAATCTGGACCCTTTATGACCCTAGTTTGAAGTGTTCTTCATACCAAAAACTCCAAAGAGCCAAAGCCTTGAGTGAAGCATGGCAAACCTTCCAGAGGAAAAACACAGGGAAACCTGGAGAATGATCCACGAATGTCAAGTTAGTTCTGCAGGAACTCCATCCCTCCATTACGGCTGGATAGGCAGGTAGATAGATAAGATTCCATGGCAATATGTCACCTATTTTCTACATCCCTGTTACCCACTTCCTTCTAAGCCCAAGGATGCTGATGGGGTCACAGCCCCTGAACTGGGTTGTCCCTACTGCCCACTACACAACATAGCTGCTGAAGAAAAGCTGCATTTGAATTGCTGAAGAATTGCTCTGTCTTAAGGGGCAAAGGCTGGCCGCTCTAGTTTAAAAAAAAAAGGAAAAAAGCATTCAAAAGTACTTACATACAAAGAAAAAATAAGAAGTCCTGCAACTCCTGCAATTCATTATTAATCCCACTTATTTTCTCATATGGCATTAGTTACACATTACTTGAGATTTTAAAGCAATTTCACCTTTAAGTAAATATCTGCTTAAGTCAAAATTATGTACTGATTTAAGCAATAATTCAAGAGAGAGATTTTAGACTTCAAGTAGATTTTTTCCTGTTAGTGCCTCATAACAAAGTAATTGTTGAATTAGTAACACATTTATCAAACCTAGTAAGTAATTATGCCTACTATATATAAAACAAATTACTGCCTCATTTTAGAATGTGAATAGTGAAAGTTTGGCATGAGGTTCTAATTACCTACTGGATATGAGTCATGCCAAAGCCAGTGGGACAAATCATATCTTAACTCCTAATTCTAATGTGACCCTATTGCATATGGCTTCCCTGTGTTATGGCACCAATCCTATAAGTAGAGCACACAGTGGGATTTGTACAGGTGCAAGAGCTGGCCCACGTTCTACAAAGTTAAAGGGTTAGGGTGTGAACTGTGAAATGCAAACAACTTCAGCAAGTCAGCTTAAGTGATTAGGCTCAGGAGGTCAAATCTCTAACAGAAGTAAGTAATAGCAACTTTTCTACACCACAGCGAACAAATAAATATGCACACCATGTAATACCTAATATTCTATGTTTATCTGGAGAGAGATAAAAACACAGGCACAAATCTGAGATTTTTGGTTGACTGGTTTTCCTATTTGAATTACGAGTCCTGAAAGATGCTAGACATCCTTAACTCCTATTAACTCACTGTTAGCACTAACAGGAGCAGGGCTGACACAGAAGTTTTCTAGAAAACCTGTTAAATAATTCAGGGATTTATCTCTGTTGTGCGCCTGTTCTTCAGCAATTTTCATGGAATGATGTAGATGGTGAGGGCAGACATGCTGAATTAGCTCTCCTTTCACCTTTGAAAGGTGAACATAACTTTCTGTTGCATTGTACATCAAAAGTATACAGTAAAAATTCTCAGAAGGCAAACTGGAACAAATAGGAAATTTCACAGAAAACAGTGAAGAATTAAGAGTATAAAAAGGGAAATAAAGTGTCATTTTAATATATTTCCAATACAAATGTGAAAGGGGAACCAAGAAACAAATTCTGCCTAAGCCCATCAGGAATCCAAACACCTTGTCATAAGGTATCTTGCACTTTATGCATTCCTATGCCAGGAACTCAGTTCTCTAAACTCACTTTTCTAAATTCAAGGAAGATAGATTCTTCTCTAAATTCTTCTGGACTTGCTGGCATCAGCACCATTTAATGGCCAGGCAACAGCAGGGTTCAGTTGGGCTGGGGGCTGTAAAAACACTGAAGTGCACAGACAGTGCTTGCCTTGAAAAATTTGCAATCTAGACAGGACACAAAAGCTGAGGGAATTGACAAAATACAATGTGTTAGGGAAGGCTAAGAGAAAATGGGGCTCTAGTCTGTATTGAGTTGGAGCACACTAACGAATCATGATGTTCAGTGACATGTTTCTGCAGCTCCTTCTCTTTTCTCAGATGGCTGGAAGGTTCTCTTCAGCCAGCTTTCAGGTCGAAGAGAGACTGTCTATCTCCTTTTGTATCAGGCCCAACAAATCCCCACGTTTCCCTTGTTCTTTTCTCTTTGAAACTTGTCTAATGGAAAAATGGATAACCATGTCCTGGAAGGTCCCCTCTCTTCCTGTCTCCATCTTATTTTCACCTTTAGTATTGGAAGACACTGAGGAAGAAAAGTTGTTTCATCACTTTTCCCAAGAGCCTTGAGCTATGATGGAACCTGTGTGTCCACCTAAAACGTAAATAGAGCTCCTGACTGTGAGAAAATGTTGCTCTGAGATATTTTGGAGTGAGTTGTTGGTACAAATGCCTTAAAGAGGGGATTTGTCAAGCAGGAATATCAGAATTATGAAAACCAAGTTGCTATCAAAACAGCTATTTACATTTTCAAGAGATTCTTGCAGTGACAATAGAGGGGGGCCGCATGAGTACTTAGGTCAAACATTTACATGAGAAACAGGTTAGCAATGGCATTTGCACTTCTGCAAGAAGTGCTAATCTTAGGAGACCTCCTGCTGATCTCAGGAAGCAGGAACCAGGGTACACATTTAGACATGTAAGGAAAACAGAGTTCAGCATAACTGAAATATACAGTGCTAATTATTGTAACAAGCCAGATGTCCATATCCAAAGAACTAGGGAGGGACTACACAGGATATATGAGGTATTGTTAGAGGAAATGCACTGCAGAAGAAGTCTGAATATAGCACTTAAGGATATGGTGGACTAACTGAAGATAAGAAGCAGATAATGAATGACACTTGAATGGAGCTCGAATTATTCTTGGCGTGATAAAGCAATTAGACAATTAAGAAGACCACATTAGATGACAATAAGCAATAACTGTATAAGTAATGTAATGTAAAATTAGCTGATTACATAGATACAAAGAGAAACCATACCCTGGCTTCTACAAATTAAGGCTGCTGAACAGTTGTTCATACTGTTCATACGCTGTTCATACTGTTATACTTGTTGCTACACAGTCCTACAGTAAAAGAATATGAAAGAAGAAGCCACTCTTGTATCAAGCTTCGTAGCTGATAAAGGCCAATTAGTCTCCTGACTGAGGGACTGCAAACTGACCCTGGAGAAACCATTCCTGTGTCTGATGCACAGGAGCTGCACCTTACAGGGCCTGTTGTGGTTCTTGGCATACTGACAGCAATCAGCAGGTGAACCCTGAAGAAAGGAGCCAGAAAGGAAAGCCACAGGGAGTTTCCCACCAATGCTCTTCAACACAGGTCTCACTGGATGCTCCATGCAACTGGAAAGACCCAGAGCCTGCTTGGGAACAACTGGCAGCTCATCTTGTTGCATATTAGGTTCATAGCAGAGCACCTCCACAGATAGATACACATTTCAAATGAAATTTTATAATGATTATTCAGCACATTAAATGTTCACATTATTGGTACCTTACTGTTTGAATTTTTATGTATCACAAGAAGTCTTTTGTATGGAAAAATGCTACAAGTATTTTTGCACTGATAAAATAGTATACTCTCTACTTGGAAAAATGCCTAAGCAGGAGAGAAAACCAGAACATGATAAATCAAAAGGGATGTCTCAGATACCTGAGATAGCTCTGACTATTTCTGACTGTGCAACGTTRCTTTGAACCCTACTCCAGTAGTCACCAATTTAAGCACCAGGGTAAACAAGCAGATTAGAAAGTGGGTCACTGGCTCATTATATTTGTTGTACCAAAAGACAAATACTCGATGCTGAAAAGTTTTCTCCCAAGGTATGGCAGGCAAGGTATGCTCAGGACTGGGTGGTTGGTTGACCACAAGATGAAAAAGCTCTCTGTACAGCTATCTACTTGAAAATGTTCTTTATCCCCCAGCAACTGGTCAGCCTCTTGTGCTCCAAGAAGGTATTAATTTTCCATGGTCAAAGCACATCATGTGTGATCTTCAGTCACCTGGATGTACCTGTACAGCGCATGATGACATTCTCTGACAAAATCCAGTCAAACTTCTTATGACCTGGGGTAATGACATGAGAACAGCCAGAGGCCTGGCTTTGTCCCTTGTTTATGCTATTTGTATAAGAGGATCTCAGGCCTTTACCTTTGATATATGTTGAATGTCATCTTAGTTGTCACCCTGTTCAAACGTACCTTCTAGCGATGGCTTCACGAATGTCTTTGATGAGATAATTCACCCTCATCTTTGCCTTTTCAGAGAGGATGCAGTGATTAAGGAGTTCCATACTGTTCCTGGAGATATCAGTCAAGACTTGATAGCCAGCAAGTTGAATTGTCACAGACTCCAAGGGCAAGAACTGCACATGGATGTATCTTGACTGAATGCCCATGTTTAAACAGGAAGGCAACATCCAGTTCCTAAGACAGAGCAAGACTGGCTCACAGAGGCCAACCAAAATAGCGCAGGACACAGATGAAGACACCTGAATGCTTTTAACATAAGACTTTTTTAAGGTGAAATGAATTTAATGACATTTCAAACAGGAGCATGAAGTGAGATATTGCCACGTCAATTACAACAAACGAAGAATTGCACCATGTGAACACTGTTCATTTAAAAACTTATGTTATTTGACACTCTTCCTTGCATAAAGAAGCACAAGATTTCCAGTATTAGAGATCACCATTCAAAGCCAGCCAAGCATTGGGAATATCCAGACAGATTATGACCTAACTATCCACATCCTGGATTAAGAATTTCAAAACAAAAAATCCACTCAGGTTGTTATTTATGCTAAAATATTACCCAACTTTTTTATCATTTGTGAGTTCCAGAATATACTAATCATCTGCAGAGGAGCTACCTTAGCAATTTCATTTTAACAACTAATTTATGTATAACCTCCAACTGAGGAAGGCGTGATGAACAAAACAAAAAAAAACATGTCAGGATAAAAGTATCTAAAGATCAGAATGCCCCTGATGGCTTTGACTTACATATGAATGGATTTAGCRTTAGCATTTGGAAATTGCAAGAGTCTATATTCCCCTCACCAAACACAAATTTTGCAGGAAAACCTCTTCAGGATTTATAATAGGACAGCTTGCCTTGCAGTGTCTTCTGCAAGCCGTATACTAGAGAGATGATTTTATTAACATTAATAGAAAATCATGAAATTATAGAGACCAAACTTTGTGAACAATGACCCAAATATAGAGGATACTACCTCAGAATTAAATTCCAGGCCAGGAAAGCGAGGTGGTGGAGTTGCTCTTTATGTGAGAGAGCAACTGGAATGTACTGAGCTGTGCCTAGGGGTGGATGAAGAGCAAGTCGAGA
>NW_020448296.1:972918-1100504 GCF_003343035.1 Apteryx rowi | reverse complement strand
CTCTCTTATGAGGAAAGGCTGAGAGAGCTGGGCCTGTTTAGCCTGGAGAAGAGAAGGCTGAGAGGAGATCTTATCAACGTGTACAAGTATCTGAAGGGAGGGTGTCAAGAGGATGGAGCCAGACTCTTTTCAGTGGTGCCCAGCAACAGGACGCGAGGCAATGGGCACAAACTGAAACACAGACAGTTCCATCTGAACATGAGGAAATACTTTTTCACTGTGGGGGTGACAGAGCACTGGAACAGGTTGCCCAGAGAGGTTTTGGAGTCTCCTTCTCTGGAGATATTCAAAACGCGCCTGGATGCAATCCTGCGCAATGTGCTCTAGGTGACCCTGCTTGAGCAGGGGGGTTGGACTAGATGATCTCCAGAGGTCCCTTCCAACCTCAACCACTCTGTGATTCTGTGATATCCAAAAAAAGGTATAACTCCATTTGTGCCACAAACACTAATAGCAACATAAACCAAAACACTATAAACGTGGGATCACTTTGGCAGTGATCCTAACTGAGAGAAGAGAACATGACGGTAACTGTTTAGCTCAAGGTTTCATAGAGCAGCTTGAGCTAGCTGGCCCAGCAGAGATGAATGCAGTCCCTGTGTGACATGCAGAAGGCAGTGAAGGAAGGGAAAAAGAGCGAGTGAGAAATATTTTCCCCATTTTCCATAATCTGATTTTTTCATATGTAAAATATCAAGACTCTATTGGCAAATTTTAGCAGACCTAGTATATCTTCACATGAGTCTGATAATTAACAGTTATTCATTCTTAAAGTTATATATCATATCTTTTTGAACAGAGAACAGAATCCAAGGTTTTGTGGCTGCTTTTTTAGATACTCCTTGCACAACCTGGGTAGATACCCAACTGCGCCTTATTTTCTACCTCCATGAAACAGGCTAACAATGCACCTTGAAATTTGCTAATGTAAAAGAGAACTGCTATTATATGCATCAAAAACTTTAGAGAGCAAAAAAGAAACATAGGGCATTTTGGAAGCAGTGAGCTGCCATCTGTAGGGAGCCCTCTCTCAGTAAACCCAGCATCAGCTCTACGCCATTACAGAGCATGCAGAGGCTTAGCTGCAGCACCAGCACTGCTGTATACAGTATCTATCTCTTTTGCGATTTTTAGGTCAGATCAACCCATTGTTAATGATATATCTCTTTAAAATTAAATATTATTGAAATAAAGTAATAAACTAGTAAAGTGTAAACACATTTTAGTGTTTACTACAATAACTATATTGCTGTATAACAAAATATAATTCTGGTAAAAAGGGACAAAATAACTGAATTTCACAATGTTGTTGGCACTCGGTATTTTCAAAACAACAAAACTGAGACTCCGACCACATTTGAGAAGTCTTTGAAATCAAGAGCTGCCACTTAACTAAGCAAAATTTATTGCTCTTTTCTAAATGAGAATAATATTGCAAAACAGAGATGTTAATTTTTACCTTTTGGTTAAATACTTAACTCTCCTATTTAATACAATATTTATTGTCAATTTCTGGAGCTGCTGTTGTAGATTCTTTCATTCTTTGCTATAGTTAAAAAAAATAATAATAATAACAAGAACAACAGAGAGCACRGAGAGGAAATGTGATATCATTTTCTTATTGTTATCCTGAATGACATGGGATAGATGTGGAAAACCATCTTTGACTTTTTCCAGATGTCCATGAAACTATATCAGCATTCCAGCTTTGTTTTATGTGGATATGTACTTTGTGAATTTCCTTGCTTGGGCTTTTTTTTCTTTTTAGACATGAGAGAATTTTGACAACTTTTCAGTGAGGACATGAGAAGTCATAAAAATAATTTTAAAACTCAGGTAGCATAGGTGTTGTATAATCTAACCTGCAGAAAGGCTGTTAAGAGAATGTAATGGTAATGAACGGGTGGTATTTCATTCTCAAGTCAGTGCAGTTTCATGAGCTGAAATTTATTTTAGTTAAAAGTTCTCATAAAAATACAATACGATTAGAGTACAGTAGCAGAAGATAGGGCCAGTCCTGCTTGGCTGTAAAACCACTACACTGGGCAGAATCACAGCAACAGGAGAAATTGGATCTCACTGATCCCCAAAAGTTTTCATTTACAAGCTGCAGAATATTCTTGAAAACACTTTAAGGTGGGAAAGGAAGGTGAAGGGTTTTTGTGAACCTGTGCTGTGACTACACCAGTAATTCTTGTATGTTGATTCTGTCTCCCAAATTTTGTTGAGGCAACTGCTACATTAGTAGCAGCCCCAAGGATTGCAGAAAAGCATGTTGGGTGTGGAACCTGAGGTCTTTAAACAGAGACTGGTGGACAATATGTTTGTACTTCTGCTGGCTTCCCTTCCCTTTCATGCATCCCTTCTTTCCTGCACACTTCCCTGCCCATTGCCACTGACCATCCGTCCAAGGAGAAAAGCATGTTCAAAACCATTCCTGCTCAGTAGCTCAGTTCTGCAGATAACAGTGATTTACTACATGACAAAATATATGTATTGCAGATAACTACACTATAATTATTTCCTTGTTACTAATAAAATCACTGACTTGTTTACTTTTTTCCATTAAACCTCTAAATATTGCATCCCCTGTGTTGTTGACTGTTTTCCACCTCTCTGCAACTCTTTGGAAGCACCCATACTTGCAGTCAGAGGCCGAGATCCTACACCATCGTCCACTACAGAACATCCTCTTTCCTTACTGGTAGTTCCCATTTTTAAACTTCGGTCACGAAATTCAATTTTACTATTGAAAGACCAGCGCTGCAATGTGCCCCTTGCTTAGTGAGGCTGGCTAATTGGGTAATTCAATCAGCCTGATTCTTGAAATACCACAGGTTGCTGTTCAGTATTAAAACTTAACAATCACAGAAAGCTCCTGCTGTAATGAACGAGGCCCTTGAAGATGAAAATGTGCACATGTGTGTATATAAACAGAGAGAAATCGAGCACAATCTGATAGCATTTTAAAAGGCATCCCTTGCCACCCTTCCCACAGCACTGGTTGTTAGTCTTTCCACTAGTCTGGTAGTTTAGACTTAGGCAAACATAAAATATCAGATAGCAAAGAATAAGTTAAAAGATAACTGTGAAAGAATAAGAACTGGGAGAACAGAAGTGTTATAAACTTGGAACTGCTTCAATTATTTTTTACTCTTCTTGTGATGCTTGTCTGCGGTATCAGTTGTGGTTGGAGAAAGTCCATACCTCACATCTGAAAGTAAAAAAAAAGTAAGCCACGAAACCAAGTTTTATCTCCTTTATATTACAACAGAAAAAAATCCCAGACTTATAAATATGACTTTCAACAGTAGGTCTTGTAATTCCCCAAGTTTTATATTGCAGCTGTGTTTTAATTATTAACACTAAACCACCACACCCTCCAGGTGGAAGTAAGATTTTGAGGACCATTAAAATCCAGCTTGGCACCTTAACTAAGGCCTGTGTTTCTAAGAATCATGGTGGGTTGTTAGGTTCTACAATGGAGCCTGTTCTTGGTGTAATTTGAGTCCTTTGACGTTTCCACAGTGGAGGTAAGAACATGTGTTCTCTAATGAAACATTACATTATTTGCAGACAAACCTGTGGGGTCTAGAAAAAGCAGGAATTTCCTGGAACCTGCTACTTAGCCATCTGTTGCATTGCTAACAAACCACAATGACACAATCCATGACCAGGTCAAAATCTGCCGGTTCTGACGGAAGAGTTAAAAATCATTCTATGTACACGTAGGCATATCTTTTGCATTTTAATATTCTTAATTTGTGTGCCAAAAAAAACCTGAAAAAGAGTTGGTCACATTATATGAACTTTCTTGGCCATAATGACTTAGTAGATAAAATGATCCATGAACCAAAATGCAGGATTTAGCATCACATGTTAGCAGTTCTTATCACTATGTCCTTTCCATTGGAGGCCAGCTGTACTCTTTTTAAATGTATCACTGTACACATAACAGAAAGATACTAGTAGGAGTTTTTAATTAATTCCTCTGAATTACATTTCTCTTAATTCCTTTTAGGGAAGGGTTGAAATGTTTTGTTCTGTTTTCGTTAAGAATGGCCTTTTTCATTTCTAAAGCACACTGTAATAAATTGGGAATACCACACCCTGAAAAGCTCGAGAAAGCTTTCATCAGCAACTAGCTGCAGGACAAAACAATGCTCACCAATATTCAGAGTTTTCAGTTTTAAGACACAAATTTGGTATGATTGATGATATTTGGAAATCAAGTTCATCCTCTGGTCACTGTACTTTAGAAGATAGTACATTCTACACTCCTTATTGCTAGACACATTAAAAAATACGATTACTGTTTGGTTGTGAAACATTTTTGATTTACTACAGCTTTCACAGATGCTTTTGAAAATCTTTCTGGTTTTAGTCTAGATGATGACTATAATATCTCTGAAATTCAGTTTATTGATTCCTTTAAACAAACCTCTAAAGGAATGTGCTATGATAAAATTCAGCAGTAAACACAGTATATACAGGTGTAAATACTGCAGTGCTCCGTATCTAAAAATCAGGAAAATGGTACAGTTGTAAAGAAAGAAAAGAGGGATGTTTAACACTTCAGAATCAGTCCTACCCTTCTAAACTCACCTAATAAGTTCTCTTCTTTCCAAAGATATAAAAAGTAATTTTTTTTTCTTTTGGGAGTATTAAGGAATTTTATTTATTTTGCTCTCTGTTAAATGTAAGCATGACAGACCTGCTGCACATTGTTTATGCCAAAAGTACAAGGTGCGCTGCCTTCTCRCATCCTGCACAATTATTGATTTGGACTTTTGTATCTGGCAGAAATGGAAAGGAATTTTAACACGTATTTTCTTCTAGGAAGTGGACTCAAAGTGTGTGAGTTCACACTGTACCTGACCCAGATTTAGGACTGCACTCTAACCTACTGACGCAGGAGAGCCCACCCAAGCATTTCCAGTCCAAGTCGGTGGTGAAACCCCTTTTCTTTCCCCAGGTGGCTCCACTCCGTATCTATGTGAACAGCGCCTTTTGCTTAGTTTCACTGCGCGGTTTCTTTTGCGTCAGAGATTCCACCGAGCCGCTCAGTGCGCCCAGCTCGTTCTGCTCGAGGTTAAACTCGAGACACGGCCCGGCCCAGCTCCTCAGCAGCCTGCCAGGCCCCGCGCCGCGGCCGCCCCGGGACACGGCCGCTGGCCTGCCAGGCACCAGTCTCACGGCGAAGCAGCACAGGACGGGCTTGGCGCTGACGCTGGGACCCCGCAACGCCGCCAGCGCTTGACGCTGAGCTGCTCCGCCGCGGGCCCGTGTCACGGCAGAGCGGCTCTGGCCAGCAGCGGTCGTTGTCTCGACTCAAATTTTTGCCTCCCAGCTGAGAGCCGGGCTGTGCTGCAGGTATAAAGCATCAACAACACAGCTGCGCCCAGGGGCTCGAGCCCAGGGGCCAAAACTGGCCCAAACTGACAACGTAGGCAGACTCACTACTGCCTTAAAGCTCACAGTAACCCACTAGTAAACCGTATTTTCTAGAAATACTCAAAATGATCACATAATGAAGTGCAGTGCATAGAGACATAAACAGCCAAACTCAAGAGAAAGTCCTCAGAAATGAAGTATTTATTCTCTGTGGAAAGCATTTGCCTAAACAGTGTTCAACACACAAATATACAGTTTCCTATCCCTGAACAGTAATTTTACATTAAGACTCGTCAGGAAAATGTTTACTTTTCAGCAACTTGCATGATCAACAAGGGCACATGTCAGCTTGGTGCTCCACACCAGTGCAGAGATGCTGCTCGCAAATACGCTGTGATGCTGCTCCTTACACGCCCCGGACTGCCACAGCAAAACACTGCAGATGAGCCAGGATAACCACTGTAACAGCAGTGGTGGCGTAAGTGCAAAGGTCTAACCCTGTAAAGAGTCAAGCTTTCTCACTGTTTGTGTGAGAAGTCTGTTTCTGGCTTTGTAGGTTCTCGAAAAACTTGTCACAATACGTGAAGTGGGCTTTCTAATAACCGGGAACTTGCAAGCAGTTAGCATCGCACACCGCCTGTTTCACAGGAAGTGAAGTGTATATATATAAGCATATAATGCAGGGACAAGTGATGGATTGGCTACTCACAAAAACATAGAAGGCTCCTCTTTGCACATTTGCTATTTTAATTTAGTGAGAGCTCTTCATAAATTAACAAAAACGTTATTCTCTTTTGCTTTGATTGCCTCCACACATACGTTTTGCTTCCCTGCCCACTATTCCGTTTCATCGAGTGCATCTCCCTCGCAGCTGGCCTCAGTCTGCTCCTTGCACTTGCTGCTTCTGTGCCTGCCCTTAAGAGGGCAGAGGGAGACAGACAACAGCTGTGCTAATCCTCCTGTCACCAGCCCCGAAAGAAGAGGACAGTGCTGGTTGCCCTCTTCTCCACTACCCCCAGACAAGTGTACTCATCCTCGCTGCGACTGGGATACAGCAAAGAAAACTGCCCGAGTCTGCATCGCACAGTCAGAAGATGCACCGGGTGTTTTCTCTGGTATGATATTAAAATACCTTCAAAAGTCCACTGACTTCAGAAACAAACTGTTCACCACAGGGACCTCCCTACGCTTTTCCAGCTCTTCTCTCCAATGCAAATCTGACTGCCAAAACTGCACACTGCGAGTGGTGGTGGGAAGGATCACCTTTATGTCAAATACAACTCTCTGCTTCAGTTCAAATACTTAAATTTAGCCAAAGCTTCAATCTGCACTGCATTTTTAGATTTATTTCAGTATGAAATCATCTGGGTTTTTTTTTGTACAAACACTGTACAAATCAATGTCTTGTATCAAAGAAATGTGATGTAGATTATGAGATACAGCACTGGGTTTCAGTTCGGCCAAGAAAATGTGCTGTGATGCAACAAATAACCTCAAAGTATATAGTGTAATCCCCTGTTCTACTGCATTAGGAATGCAAAAAGAATTATAAACTGTCAGAGTGCATCCCGATGTCAATTTTCCATGAAAAATAGCTTTTTGCTACCCATATCACATTAGTGAATATCTTCCCATCAGGAAAAAGATAAATTTGTATGTTGCATGGAACATAGGATCTTTTTTTCTTTATGAATAATCCTGAGGACATCTTAAATGGAGGAACACAAATAAGTATGCTAACATCATTACAGCATAATTATATACATTATACAGAATGTATATGTAATAGCTGAAAAATAATATTTAGAATATTGTTTGATTTTTACATGGCGGCTTGTGAGTCTAGAAATAAAGACTCCATAAATACAATAAACACCAGCTTTCCAAACTGTTGTGCACTAACAGCCAGCAGGAAATTAAGCAGGACCTATCATACATGCCTAAGAAGCAATTACAGAAGCTTCTGTTTCCTCAGCCATAAATTCCCGGCTGCATAAAGTTACATTAAAAGTGTTGAAGTAATGCTGACGTTCAGTGTGTACTGAATTAAAGGAAAATTAACTTTCATGTGCAGAAAAAACTATTACTGCAAGTTTCTTGTCAGGCCAAAAAACTGCATGTTAAAACCTTTGCCTGATTAAAAATTTACTGCAGGATGTGCTTCACAGAATCAACTGAATTATGCTGTAAATTCTTGGCTCTTGGAAACACCAAAGTGCCAAGTCAGAAATGTGCATTGGTAGCACTGTACAACAACCCACCTTTCTAGGATCTTGTCGGATTAAATAGATTTGTGCCAACATAACCTGATCTCACAGCGGTTTCCAAGGCTAAGCATTCTTTTCAGTCCCAAGTTCTCTTCGACTCCGCAGAGATTCGTTTTTACATGTTTCCTGACTCAGACACTGCATATTACCTACATAAGAAACAGTACACCATGAAACCAGAGAATGATAGGAACTATATTAACTTTTTTTTTTCTTAATGTCATGTCTTCTGCCTTCCTGTCATTTCTTAGGGTTTCAGGTGTGCTTGCTATGGGAAGCAGCATGAGAAGAGCATCAGCTATAAACTCCCTACAGACAAGCCATGCTTGCATTAGTTGTGCTAATCTCTAATGCATTTTCTCCCTCTCCCTGTGGAGATCTGGACAAATAGGTATTTATTGCTTTTAAGCTGATTGTTCCACAGGGATGCTCACTGATAACAGGGAAGCTCTGAAGAAATCCTGTTCTTACTATTCTTTAAGCTGTGGTATCTCCATAAAGGCACACAGCAGACTCTCACTGCAGTTCATGCAGCACAAACCACAGAGCAAAACAGTCCCTTTCCAAAGGGAGCTTACATGCTAATTTGAGGCAGTCGTTTTTGAACTCACATGGCATCAGGCAAAAGAAAGCACCACAATGATACAGTCTTACTGCTAGGGATAAGAAACAGAAAACCCATATATCAACTTGTAATTAAGAACAGTAGTTTTCACAGCCCCCTCTCATTTTTAAAAAGAAGAGTAGCACAACCATCAATTTATTTTAATTAAATTAACCTGCATTCTATAAACATTTTCAGTTTTTCTGAAGCTGAAAATAAACATTAAAACCTAAGGAACATTCCAAAATCATAAAAACATAAAAAGCCATAAAAAACATAAAAACATAACATAAACATATTAAAAACAAACATTGAAAGAAACCACTTTTACTATTATTTAAAAGCACTTGCAACCAAAGTAATCCATTAGAAATATAGTTTCATCAAACTATATTTAATGGCAATATATTACATATATTACATATGATTACATATGTAAATTTACTATTTTTTGATAGTGCCATTTGGATTAATTTCATTTCATATGAAGTAACATGATTGAAATGAAAATTTCAAAATTATCAGGAAAATTCATAGTCAGAAAATTTTCAGAAAATTTGTTCCATGGAAAATTTTACCCTTTCATTCATAGGAACAGGTAAAAAAAAAAATTTCTGAAGTCTCAGAATTTTCCATTGCCTGAAGAATCCCCTACCAACTTTGAAGATTGGATTTTTGTCCATATTAGCAAAACAAACCCCAAAGCTTTCTCCTCTCACCCCTCCTACAGACTCCACCCAGACACAATACGATCATTTTTCAGTGATAACATAGAGAACTGCTTCCGACGCATTTAAAGGCATTTTCACTCAAACTTTGGCAAGATTGTAATCTTCAAGATGACACACACAAATATGATTAAAATGCAGACATTATGCAAGATAATGCCCACTCTTCCTGGAATAAAGGTTTGCTTTAAACATACGTTTTTCAAACTGAGATAAGCCTAGGAATGACTTTGGTTTCAACTGCAACAGTCCAGGACAGGGACTCGTACTTCAGTATCGGCACATCACAGAACAAAAGAATCTGAGAAAAAGCAGGGACAAGGTCAAAAGAAGAGCTCAGGTTTTCAGCAGCCCCTGAAATGTGGAAACAAAAGAGGAACAGAATTTTTTTCTTGGAACGATGGAGATGACTGAAGACCCCACGACCCTGCAGCTAGACCGGTCCTTTGGAAACCTTGAGCGGGTCTGCCTGTTCGGTGACAGAGGGAAGGGTCTTTTTTAGTGAAGAGCTTTTAGTTTTTTAGTTTGTCACTTTTATAGTTTGTCAGGAATACAGGTGTTCGACAAAAAAGCGTTTGAAAGCCCTGTATCCCTCTGCCACTCACCTTTGCAAAGTATGAGCCACTGTAGGAAATTATTTAATCCTTTGACCCTTTATAAGCAGAAACACGGTCTTTATTTCTGGTGGGGTAATAAGGCCAACGAGAAATACTACAGCCTTTACAGATGTGGTATTATTCAAAACCAGTACAACCTTAAAGGAATACTCAAGAGGGTAAAAAAGACATTAAATCTTACCAGAGGAAAGGAAAATTAGCTACTCATTCCTATGAAAGGTCTGATGCAGTCCTGAGTCTGAGCTTTCAATAAATGGAGAAACCTAATTTATTTGTACTAGATATTGCTGCTTCCTAATATAACCCAAAACCTCAGGGACATACTGGTAGTAATGCAAACACAGAATGGTCTTTCAGCCAAGAAATTATTTCAAATTTATCTAAAGCAGAAAGTTATTATGATTCCACAATGGTGGCATGCATTTGTTTGACATTCACCACAGCACACTGGGGACAAAGAAATATCTGAATTTAGTTCCCATGATCTAACAGAGAAGCTATCTAGGCAACTTGGTGCCTTAAGCCCATGCTCCCTTTTTCTTCATACCACTGTTTTGTAAATAAAGTGTCCAAACTGTACACAGTAAACAAATGCAGAAATTCATAGAAAGTCTTTAGAAGGAGATCAAAGTATCTACTAAAGATCCAGCAGCTCTATTATTTGATGTATAAGAAAAAAATCCAATAGTACTTTAAATGCCCATTTTGGTATTCTAACAAAAATTGAATATGAACTTAATCAACGAATAGTTGTAGCGTTGTTAGTTGGATTTTTCATGGACTTAAATACTGTTCAGAAAGAATAAGCATGTCATTAGATCTGGTTGTAGAATTTAACACTAAAAGATGGCATAATCAGCACAAAATAAAAAATGGATGTACACCATTTCAACTAAGAGGAAAAATAAACTGGAGTTGTTTTTACAGACTGACTAAAAAACAAGAGGATACACTTATGGAGGAGTAATACATATAGTGAGGAATAACAGAATTAATTTATTGGAAAGAAAGTTTAGAATAAACATCGTAGAAAACATTCGTGCTAAGGGTGGAAATGTCATTGTTTAAGATGCTTAAAATTAGGTCTTTAAAAAGAACCGTAACTTGTATAATGAAGAATGAAAACCTATATTACCTTGTGATCCAATAAAGTGCATATTTTCAACTGCTTGCTCAAAAGATGTTGCCTAACTTAATAATCAGTATTTTATTCCATCAGAAGTACAAATTTAATAATGAAATTGTATTACTGCATGAATATTACAATCTCAAAATCAGATTCTGTGCTGTATGTAAATATTATCAGTGAAAAATGACTGATTACACAGCTTCTGATGGCTTAGGAAGATTTACACAGCCTAACCTTGTTGTATTTATTTTTTTCCTTACCTATATGAGCTCTGATTTAAAAAAGAAACTATCTGGGAGGCATTCAATGTTAGTTTCATACAGTGTGTAGCTGTGGCTAACCAGAAAGCATTTATTAAGCTAAATAGGGAGTTTTAACAACAAAAGTTTTATTAGTGCCAGGTAATACTCACAAGGCACAAGGAACCCTCCCTTGGCTAARTATTTTTAAACAGCTCTATCAACTCACCAACACACATCTCCTATAACACTTAGAGAATGCTGTGACATTTTTGTAGCCAACCTGAGAGAGAAGGTCCATGAGCTCTAAACAAGGAAGGGTATGAAAAAATAACAAAAGAAAGAAGCTAAATATTCCCAAACTTGCTTATCCTAAACACTATCTATCAGCTTATTTTGATTAAYGTGAGTCAAGGATCAGAACAGAATATTTTAAAATGAGTCTGAGCTTCTACTTTTCAGCTTTGCTCTTACAGATGCCCAAATTAATCTGCATCTAGATGTAAAAGATTAAAGGGATGGTTGTCCTACATTCCCAAAATGAAACTGTAACTGTATAAGCTTTAAGAGGTGATAGTCTGTATCATGCCCCTAATTTAAACATTTCTCAAGCATTTCTAGTACCAAAATGAAAACATTTTTAGAGGCTAAAATACAGCAGTGTGAAAAGAAAAACAGAAAAATAGAAAAAGCTCTCCTGACCCAAAAGTTGGCATTTGAATACCTCCATAAAAAATGACTTACAAAACTTGAAGATAAGGGTATACCCCTGTCTCGCCCATTACCTAAACTGGCAGGAACTTAGATTATTAGTTATAAAATGCAAGAAATTCCATAGAATATAGAATTAATTTAGAACATTAGTTCATTTCTGAGGTGGAAATTACAGAGTGGTAGAATTCAGCTTTAATTACCCTGCAGGATGAAACCAGCAGAGGGAACAATCACTGTCGGAACACACAAAAATTGCAAAGAATACTTTACCATAGCAAACCCCAGCAATTTAATATAGATAATGTATATTATACATTATAATGTAATAGCATAATTGTAATACATATCAATAATTATATAAGAGAAAACCATATATTAATAGTATATGTATGCTATATAATGTTTTATATAATTATGTGATTATATTATGAAATAATTAAAAATTTTCACCCTCTTCCTTTCCCCTTCCTGCTATCATACTTTTTTTCCCCCTTCCTCCTCATATTGTTCCTTCTTCTCAACTTACAGAGCAGTGTACCAAAAGTCCTGGGCCACACTTAGGTGTTAGCTTAATTGACCAGTAAGTGAAATTAACTATTTACAATTTAAATGAGAGCAACATATGGTTTAATTTATTCAAAGTCAGATTACATTTCTAGCAAAATCAAAATGAAGATTAAATTCAAAGAAAAATTCAAATATTTCAAGATGTCAAAAAAACCTTAAATGTGACATTTGCAGATGTCCCGCATAAAAGGAGACACAAGCAACTTAGGAGACAGGATTCAAATAAATTAAATCATTTTGGAAAAAATGGGATAAGAATAATTTCTATCATAAGGTAGGAATACCCATCTACATAAATATGGAATTAGAAAAAAACAGTTAATAGCAGCTCTATAAGAAAAGGATTTGTAGGTTACAGTGAATCACAAAAAAGTGCAGGAAAATGTTGCTGTTGCAAAAAAAGAAAGTACCATATAGTAATACATAAACAGGGAGTGTTATTTGTAGGCGCTTGGGTAATTGTAACACTCCAGGATGTGCTAGTAAATTCTCAGCTGAGATACTGCTTAGTCTTGAGCACTGACCATCAAGAAATATGTGGCCCACTTGGAGAAAACCCAAGCAAACCAGTAAGGATAAGGCTAATCTGCTTCCTATAAAATGTGACCCATGAAGAAAGTCTGGAAGTTGTGTAAAGACAAGAGAATGAGAGAAACAAATACATATGACAAACATGACTGCAGCCTTCAAATACAGAAAAGGTAACCATGAAGAATAAAGGAAAGTTCTCCATTTCCATAGTAGACTGAAGGAGGAGATTTTGATTAGGGAGAAAAAGCTTCCTAATGATCAGCATCAGAAGAGACTGTAGAACATTTCCAGTGGGGGAGAGAGACCTTAAGAACAAGATAAACAGCTGTAAAATGTGGTTTATTAATGGCTGATCCAGGTCTGGATAGAGAGAGAAAAAACTCAGTCTTCTGGTCCATACTTCCATACCTCTTATTGAGTGAAAAGTGTTGAATAAATACGAACAGCTAACTCTAAAATTGTAATTGTTACATTTGCAAAATGGTTATTATTACATTTACGATTGTAACTGTGCAGACGCTAGGGGCACAGTGCCGTCATTTCTCCAGCTATGGCTTCGCACACTGTTGTAGCCAGCTTTGCCAGGCATTACTCCTATAGGTGGGGAACAAGAAATACAGCAGGGCTGTGACACCAAATAAGTACAAGCAGAAGGACTACCCAAACTCTCTGTGGAGAGAGAATTCTCTCTTTTCCTCACCTACATGGTACCATGAGCAACGGTGCCATTAACAATAATAATTCATCTTACTGCTGGATCTAGAAACGGCCTTGGTCTCTCCCATCCCTTTCACCCCCAGTGGTCTTTATACCTCCTTTAACTTCTCCTTCTGCATCCTGGGGATCCAGTATCCCAAACGCCAGGGCTTCATTACCCTCACCGGAGGCTCACCGACTGCAGCCACGCCAGTAAATCAAATGGGGCCAGCTTACTCTGGAAACACGTCCAGGCACTGAAATTCAACAGCTGAATTTTTAGATTGTTAAGCTGTTAAAATCCCTCTGGGACAACCTTGGCCAGTCAGCTTCTGCTCTCCCAAATTACCTGTGCACAATTTGGGAGTCCACGTGGGATGAACATCATTCCTAACAGGCAACTTAAATGCACCCTTTGTGCTGGGGAGGCAAAGAGAGTTTAACGGCGTGGACATGGGTCATTTCATGTCAACTGGCCTCAGTGTTGAAGAACGGTCTGGGCAACATCTAGCTGACTAGCACAGCCATACCCACCGGTTCTGCCAGGCCACAGGTAAGGAAACAGCTATTAATAGTAGCAAGCATAGAGGCTGTTGAATTTAGCTGATGTTAATTACAGATAAAAATGATTTTCTGCCTTCCCTCTCTTTCACTTCTTCAGGAGTAGACTCTTTGGCACAAAGTAATTTTTTTCCTACTGTAGGTCCCAATTCCTCCCATATAAAGCAGGAAAGGCCATGTGGTTGCACTTCTGTCTCGAACAGGTAGGAGCTCTCTACCCATACAAACAGTGTCAAACATTGATAAGATTAATATAATCTGAATAAAATCATGTATTTTTAGTCATAATAACAAACAGATACAGGAAAGCAACTCATCCAGTCCACTCAATCAATTACATACATTTCTGAAAAAAGAAGATATCTATTTTTAAACACTTAAGATCTGACTTGAACGAACAAAGCCCAGACATTTGAGTTAAAACTGATATTTCATAAACACAGTTATTCCTTTTACTTTAAGAAATAGTTTTAGTTAAGGGTAATGGTAATATTCACTCCACATTTCTTTAGGATTTTGTTTAAGTCAAATGCTTTACTTCACATAAGATTCCTTGTGTTTAATTGTAGTATGACTGTTTACTCAAGTGGCAGCAGCATACTCTGTGATAAATTAAGTGAACATTTATCAAAGGTAACTTGACAGTTTTTAATGTTAAATGTAAGCATTGTAAGACAAGTACAAATATTTTCTACCTGGAACTTATATATTCAAATCACTGGATAAATATTTCAATTAATTTTTGCAAAATAAACAATGTTTGCTTAGAAAATATTGAAAAACATTTCCTGAGGGAGGAAGATATGAAATGACATGCAATATATTTTTAAGTAGTGATTACATAAAAATAAAATTGAAAATGCTTCTTCCTGCATCACATAAGCAAGAAAGAGACAAATACTCTTTAGAAACATAAATTCTGACTTCAAGATTTAAAGTTAACTAAAATGAACAACTTCAACAGAGTTCCATCAGAGGCATAATGTAAGGGTGGGGGGGGGTTCATTCCTGTAACTCACTTTATTCTTCATACACTGATTTATGAAAAAATAACACAAAAGAGTAGCTACAGGGTCTGAAGGAATTTTGAGAAAGCCTAAAAGATGAACACATATGACAGTGCTAAACCCAAACAGAATGCATCTCTGGTGGGAACAAAATAGTTAATAAAATCTCATTCTTAGACCCACCTAGTCTTCGTGAACTACTAACTAATTCTTAAGGCAACAAGCTAGAAAAGAGGCTGCAAAAATGATAAGAGCACAATGGTATATGCCTACTTATCAACGCTTCACTGAAGCATTGTACACTTAAAATGCTAATAAAAACTAAAAGGTTTTACTCACAGTTAAAACCAGGTTCAATTTTTTTTCCAGCTTCAAGACTGTTTATTGTAATTTGAAAGATGATGTGCAGTAGCAGAAACGATAGACTGGTGAAACACAGAGATTTTAATAATCGTCCTGTATGCCCTATAAAACAAAATAGTAACATAGATACAGTTAGTGAAATTCTTAATATTGCTTACAGGTTTTCAGGATAAAAACAGTATCCTGATGAGCGATATTTCTATGGCCAGTCATTTCCACGTTACTCATGATTGCCTCTTGAGGGGAAATTGCAAAAAGCATCCTTATATTATGGTGTCTTTTAAGTACTTCTCTTCAATCATAAAAGCCACTGATGGTTATTACTGGTACAATATTTTCCTGCTACTTTATTACAAAAAAAGTTTCCTGAGTCTCCTGATAGCAATTTTACGTCAAGAATAACATCAGTATGCTTATCACCATGTTACCTGATACAAACACAAAGTAAGGACAGTATTTCCAATCTTGAGAAAATAAAAACCTATTCATTTAATTACTCATTCCTTAACAAATGACATGGGAGGAGGTACAACAACACAAAACCTCAGTTTGGCTCAGGAGCATAGACATGCTTTCAAATGAATGCTTTGCTTTGTGCAAACCACCCTGTTTCTCTTGCTTTAGCAGCTTTTTGAAAATAATTTTCAGTACACACTGTAGGAGAAGACTGCCAGATACACTTGGTCATAGATTCTTTAAGATTTACTGGACATCTATAGCCAAAAGCCAATAGAAAATGTTTGCAGGAGACTTTGAAAATGCCTTATAAATCCTTAGGAAAGACTCGACTTCATCACAAGCAGCCAAATTTGCAAGCGATGAATAAATAAAGTAAACCATTAGTACTTCAGAAAATATGCACCTTTAAGACTAGGTTGTCTTGCTAATAAAAGACAGCATTAAATATCACCCTATTTGACCTATTTACAATAGAAGTTCTATTTCTTAAATATTTTATACCACCTGCTTCATGCATTTGAGGGTAAGTTTTTTATACACAAATTAAGAAACAAAACTGCCCGAATTCTTCCCCAAGACTGTAAGCAGAGCCAACGCTAGGGTGGGCAGAGCTAGCAGCGTATGCCTGGGAAAGGTCCACTCTAGGCACATCCTGTTTTTTTCATCCTTTTCTTCTATGCGTCAGTTATGAGCTACCGCTAGAAAGAAGGGGATGGCTAAGCAACTGAGCAAGGGGGTCCAAAAGCTCACACAAAGGAGCCGTTCCGTTCCATCTGTCAGTGCCGGGCAGGCCTGTGGGTTGAGAGGGGAGTGCTCCCCCCGGGGGGGATCTGATGTTCTGCATGGGAACAGGCTGCTCATCTGTCATGGAAATCCTTTCGAAATTTGGCAAGCAGTCTGTAACCACTTGCACTGCAGGCAAAGATGCAACAGCCGTGGACTACGGAGAGCTCAGGCAGCACTGGGGAATGCACTAGTTTAAGGGGATTTTTGTCACCACCACAGTGCACGCACAAAGCAATTCACCAATCAGTACGCACCTCTGTAAACTTGCCTTTAGTCTCTCTTACACCCTAAATCTTAAATCCTTCGGGAATTGATTATCACTTATTACATCTGCCTAATATTACTGCAGCATGATCTTAAACTGCAACGCTGAGACATCTCTACATGACGGATGCTTTACGTATCCGAGCTTTAGGTATTTTTAAACATGATAAAATATATATATAATATATATTGTTCTTCTTTGTTGATGCCAGTAACTGGGAAGAGAGTATTGTTGATTTGATAATTATATCACATTGATTTCATGGATTTTAGTTCAGGTCTATTTCAGAGAGAAAGAAAAATTCTGTGACAAAAAAAACAACAAAACTCTTCCTCATTCCCAGGCTGGCAAAATGGTGGCTACAATACTGTGGACCAGAGCAAACAATTCATAGTTAGGACTGTATACCAATATAAAGGTTATTCATGAGGCAATAAAATATGGTTCCTATTCTGTATCTAGCCAGGAGACAACTTTCTGCTTTATATTCATTACAGTTTAAGCATGTCCTCTATAGTCCAGGCAGTTTTTAAAATACAAAATCAGATAAATATGATTTAGAAATTTTAGAAAAAGTTAAAACCTTCCTATCTCACTCCAACAGACTCAAAACTTTTGTTATATGATCACTATCTTGACCGTGCAAATTTCAATATCAAATGCCTGTAATGAACTTCCCTTATTTATTTTTTTCTTTTAATAAAAAGAGCAATTAAACAATTCAAACAAAATGAAAAATGGTAAGGTCAAGTCTGTGTATGAATTTCTGTGATCTGAAAAGGAAGCAACATTCACTAAGTACATGCTGTGTATGAACTCTTCACTAGCCCTAACTGGTAAGACATCGGAGTCAACACAGAAACTAGACAACGTGGGCTGCAGACCATTGCGAAACAAGCAGTAGATTTTAAATTCTTGAGATCTGAGGCCATTTTCTTGCTCCACTTGTACAGAAGCTGGCCCGGTGTCCTGGCTTAGGACAAGAACTTCTAAGCACTATAAAAGCATAAATAACAAAACAGCTAATATTTTCAGAATCACAACAGAACAAAGACAATCAGCTACATGTTATTAAATCAGTTGTTAAGCGTGATGTCATATGGAATGCAATCCAAGTATTGCTAGTGTTTATAATTTTTTGGCAGGTTTCAATATTTGGTGGTTTCTCCTACATTAGCAGATTCCAGACTCATGGAATTATGAGATCGCTGCCTATTTAATATATGTTAAAAAGAAATTTGTATATCTTAAAGCTGAAGACAAAAGTTTGAAAACTCAAACTCCAAGGGCTCAACAGCTGTATTTAAAACACAAAGATTTTTAAGACAGCCTGGTGATATCTGAAGTTCTGAGTCATAAGYTCTCTTCAGTGCTTGGGAGTTAACATTTCCCTAAACATTGGTACTGAATTTTTCACACAAAATTAGAATTGGACCATTTTTTGACAAAATTATTTTCCATCAGTCTCCACAGGAAAAAACAAAAAAATATTTTGCAATACAATTAGCAAATGCCCATTAATTTCCCAAACTCTTTTCATTAAAAAGAAAAAAAAAATTTAAATAGTGTCCACCTTTCAGTATTCCAAATGTCATTTCTTTCCAAAATATACCTTGATTTTAAACTTCTTTTTTTAAAGCTTGAAAACAAACACATTTGAATTGTAGAATGAACAAAGCATTTCTTTAATGAAGCCTTAACTTTTGCAACTGTCTTCCTTTTAGGAACTGCAGAAAATGTTGAAACAATATCCCTTTTGCACAAAGCTAGGGAGAGTTTTAAAGGTCTCCAAATGCTCATGTTGATAAATAAAGCCACAGTGTTCTCATAAATACAGCAGAAGAAATAGGTCCCTAGCAGGAAGCTAGAGGATGTTCAATGCAGGTTACAGTATTCCTCAACGGCGACTCTTTGCGGTCATTGGTGGGACAGAAACACCCTCAAACCCTGCCGAGCCACAGCCCTTTGCATGCTTGGCTCTCAGCGGCACCATCAGAAACTAGACACTAGAAGTCTTTGGAGAAAAATAAGAAATACTATGCCCCTGATTTCAAAAGTTTTGGAGAGACGTCAACAAGCTGGGAGAAATGGGAGTTCTAAAAAATCAGTGAGTTACTGGATATGTAATTTATGCCAAGGAAGAAGTGACAGATTTGGATAAGGGATGAGTTTCGATTTATAGTGGGGTTTGGATAAACCCATTTGACTGTATTTTAACTTACATTTTTCTTTCTACTGGAAACTTATTTCTAAATTACACACAGACAAAATTAACTGCATGTGTACAGGACTAAGCTGGTGAGAAAAGAGACAGCTGAAATTAAACTCCTGAAATATAATAGAGCTTTTTTAAGACTGAGTAAAAAAGATTTTTGTTATCCTACTTTTGCTAAAATTTATCTCAACTGTTCAATGTATCTGTTCAAATGCATCTTAACTGTTCAACTGCCCTAATGTTGTTGCATGTGAAAATCCAGCTGACGTGAATATGAGCTGTCAGTCCTGCAGATAAAACACATCACATATTGTTCAGAAAGCCTCACTGAGAGAACAGATGCATGAGAGAGCAAATGTCCACAAAAATCCAAACAGAACTCTGATTGCCTCCTTTTTGTCTTTCACGTATAGACTTAGATGTCCCTCTAGCCAGCCCCCTTTGATGTGTAGACTCACTTTAAGAGAAAACACCATCACAACTATTACGAGAATCTTCTCATAACCATGCAGTGAAGAAAATGCAACAAATCTACAAATCAGCAGCAAAACACATGGGTTTGTAGCTTCAGAGCCAGGTTCTGAAGTTCTCAGCCCCAGAGTACTTCCACGGGCTTCAGCAGATTTGCAGACGGAGAGAGCAGAACTGTCACAGCACAGCGGGTATGCTTTCAGGTGGGGTGTGCCACTCCTAACAGGTTTCGGTGAGGCTAAAACCTGGTGTGTGCCTTCAGAAACACTCCCCGGTGTGTCCAGGAAACACACTGGGAGGCAGCTCCAGCTCTCTGGGCTCTGAAGAAGGCTTCAGGGAAAGGGCTTTTTCCCCTCTGACCAGCCCTGCCGGAAGCTGCTCCGGATGCAAAGGCTTCATTTCCCTCTTGCTCTCCAGCCCAGCTGCAACACTAAACTGCATTCAGGAGGGCCAAAAACTTTTCACACATGGCAGAGGAATCCATTTTTTATTTTTCAAAGGTAATCCAGCCAAGAACTGGATTAGTGATGGCATGTCTCCCCAGCCACAGGCATGTAACCTCAGCACAAGCAACTATTTGAATGTGCCCGGCTGGGACTGCTGCCTCCAACAAACACACACATCTCTTGCCTGCCTACACCATGATTGTAGGCAAAGGTGGAGCCCATTCCTCCTTCTGCTGGTCACACCATTTCCCATGCAGAATAATACATGGATTTATGTTTAGACAGCAGTGTGCACAGGTTTGTACACTTGATCTTTTCTGCTACCCCTTCCCTAAAACAACAGAGTGAGTACAACCAAAATCATTTTTTTGTGCATGCAGAACTTCATAAGGGCTGCTTCCAAAAGGGTGTGCTAATGGGACATGCAATAACTAATGGCCAATTGTCACTGCACCCTGCTTAAAAATCACATATATTAGCTTTAACAATATCTGACCAACAGCCCAGGGTATTCAGAAACGCCTACAATATTACAGAGGGAACGTTCCCATTGCTTGCAGGATGCATTTTCATTCTATGCAATTTCTTCTCTTTCTGTTCCATTACATGGGGTGCAACAGAAGACAGGCTGAGCCTCTAATACTGCTGATAATACTTCTAATAAATTATCACGAGTTTTTATTAAAAAGTATTAAGCATTTATATACAGAAATAAGAAAGGTGATAAGAACATTCAAAGGGTCAGTATCCGTTCTGCACACTGCAGTGATACCATGAAAGAGAAAACAAAGGAGGAAAATGATGGATTTTAAAAATTAATTTAATGCAGTTTGCAATTCAGGCAGTATAACTCCTTCATCGCGATCATACAGATGCTGCATGGTGTCACTAAAGAATAGATATGAGTGTCTTTGGGAGACTTATTTGAAGTTTTTATTACTTTGCATTTGGACTTTTTTAATATAAAAATTATTATAGAACACCTTAATGTTGAATTTTCTGATTTCAGTTGGTTTTCAGAGAATTATAGTATCTCTTTAGCCATACATTTTACCCCAAGCTGCTGTCACACTTTTATTTCTACTTCAACGGTTTTGCTTGTTTTTTTTTTTTAATTATTTTTTATTTAGTAGGCAGCAGATAAAATACTAGAAACAAAAATCTTTGATAACGTAAGTGAGTGATAAACATTAACATGCACTTACCTCCTGAACTAGTGACACTTCAGCTAATAAAGATACCCCATTACAGCTGTTCAGGATTTATTTTTTAATAAACTTCCTCATCAGTTAGTGACAGATACCACTAAAGTGTTCTGAGGAAGAGGCTTGATTTGAGTAAACTTCTCCTGAAGCACAGACAGGGTCAGTTGCACAGAATTTAAGCTAGAAATTTTAAAATCTTAAGTTCTTAATTTCCCATCAGGAAATCCAGCATCACCTTAGAGTCTCACTGAAATCAGAGTCCCAAGATTTTAAGTTTCCTGGTCCATGGTTCCAAATATGAGTATGTCAACATCATCTGCCCTGTTTGACTTCAGGGGCAGTTGCAGTGGGGGAGGCTGGGGAGTCAAGAAAACATTTAATTCAACACTTCTGTTCTGTGGAAAAATCTGGAATTTGTGTGGTTGTTTGAATTGGAAGGAAAAAATTTAAAAAGTCAAATTTCCCAAATAAAAGAAATCCCACCTTTGGTCTGCTCTGTTTTAAGTGCCTCAGGACATCACAATTAACCTACTGAGATAAATGCAAGAGAAGAGTTTGAATTAAAGTTGGCTTCCCTCAAAGTTTCAGAGGTGACAAAAATTAGAGTTTGGGTCTAGCTAGTCATCAGAAAAATAGCATCACTGAAAGCAGCATGGATGTCTGTCACTTCAGCCACAAGTGTCAAACTTCAGTGCACACACTTATGTACAGATGAAAGTTAATAAGCAGGAAATAAGTGCTGATACTCTTCCTCCATTTTACATGAAAACCTTATATTTCAGTACATACAGTCCCCTTTCTTGATTTCATCACTGCTATTGTGCACTAACACATCCAAATACTTTCTGATGACCATGGAAGAGGAAGGATGTATTCCAAAATGAGTCCTAAATTCAGCTGAGGTTTTCAGAGATGACTACAGAGTTAAGTTTTCAAGGCACACAGCAATTTAGCCCTGTCCAAGAAGGCATTTAAGTACATGCTTGTCTTCAAGCACATGAATAGGGAGTGAAGTGCCATCAATGTATCATAAAAGGTTCATAAACTAAGCCTGACTGCTCAACTGCTGGGGTATTGATACTTTATGTGACCAGCCTTAAAGCACCCAGCTTGAGTCAGTGGAAGTCAAACCCATTTAGATACCTCTGCATTATCCGTCCACTGTTTAAATCAGTACTCTGCAGAGGCTAATTTTCCCTATTTCTCCTTCCGGTTGCAAGGTGTATTTCTGCCCGAGTACGTGGGGTAGGCATAACCTCGGGGCTTTCAACTGTTCTCCCCACTGGCACTTTCAGAGGTGCACAGGGAAAGCTCTCTGCAGTTTCACCTCCTGTAAGAACTATGCTAAATATTCCAGAGTGCCAGTTATATCTATTATTAAACATCCTTTCCTAGATATAAAATATCCATTGTATTTCTCTATGCACACTGCAGCTACACTTCAGGGCAAAGTAAAATGACTCTCAGCTCTGCAGAATATTGATGCATATTGCTGGCCATATTGAACCTTGAACCTTTAGGCATAAAGTGATGTTTGAACTGTTTGGCAGAAACATCTCTGTGGATGCTTTCCTCACTCTGCAGGGTTGTTCAGCCGGGTTATAAGGCATGCAGTATCTGATATATTTTGAACAAATAGAGATATGACAACTGTGTTAACACCACTGAGAGAGGTTTGGCCTCTTGAGCACTGAAATACAAGGGGGCAATGCTATGAACAAGGAAGAGAGGAAAGCAGTAGTTTGGAAGCACTATACCAAGAATTAAATTTGATAATGGCATGCCTTGTAAACAGTATATTGTGCTATGACAAGCCATTAATCCATCAAGTAAAAACAATTACATATTGGCTCCTATTCACTAAGTCTTAAACACACCTCCTAAGTAGATTCAAAAGAAGAAAATGCCTAAATCATCCTGAAGCTGTCAGGAATAGATTTTAATAGTTAAGAAAGTGCTACCATTCTCTCCCCAAAATAAAAAGCCTTCCTTCCTCCTTTCTTGAAAGTGCTGCCATCCTTCCACTGCACTGTAAGCACAGTTATCAGAACATCTATATTTAGCGGAATAAAAAATGCATAATTTTTTTTTTTTCCAAAGAGTATCTTACATTTTAACATAATCTTCCACCCAAAGGATTTTGGCTTCCTAGAGCCTTAAATAGTGGTCAGACATCACAACTGCAAGAAAACAAAATCACTTGGTTCACTCACTGGATTTCCAGCAGCAAAACAGAAACAGATAACAATTAATTAACGCCACAGCCCGTTCTGTACCAGCCCAGGTCCAAGCCTTAAAAAATGTGCATCCACAAACAACTGCTCAAAATTTCGTGCCTTTATTTTTAGCTATGTTTAGAGATATGTGCTTAGGCAGCCCCAGTAGAATCCAGATCACAAGAGTATAAGGAGATTTCAGATTCAGAATTTCCAGCAAAAGTTTCCCACTGCCTGGAGCGCTTTGTCCATGCTTTCCTGAACAGTCCTGTTATTCCCTGTGAGCCAAATGTTACAATCTACAAATGTGCCTAATGTGATAGAAAAATATACTAATAAATTTACAAAAAAGGTACGATTCTTCAACTTCAAGCAACTTTTTGTTCTATAATGTAACCCTTTGCATTTCGGATGACATTGCTTCTTGAGTCATCATAAGAACACAAGAATCTGTAACAGTTTATCATAAAATATGTAATTACCACCAAATTTTGAATTAGTTTTTTATGCAAATCAAGACACATTGTTCCAGGCTGCATGTCTGCATCTGAAAYGCAGGTTCTCATAGATTCTTTTATGTACTTATATATTTTCTTCCTTTTCTCTTTCTTTTTCTCTCTGTTTTTTTAATACTACAGAGCTCGAGGAACAAAAAAAAGCCAATTTGGAGATAGATACAGGGATGCCAAACAGACCTGGGAATATGCCGTCAAAAATGTTATGTGTAATTAACAAAAAAACTGATTTAGAAATGAAAACATAAAACGTGCTGCAGAGGAAAATAAATGCCTACTTACTCTAGCTTCTTGCAGGACTTCCTGTTTTTCCTAGAAGTTTCCGTGCCCAGAACACTACTACAACTGAGCTGTATCCTCTGCATCAATAGACAACACCATCGTTCAAGCTAGTTATAATCTCTGACTGGCAAGGTTACACAGGCAATTTACCCATTTTGTTAACAAAATATTTTGTCAGACAAGACTCGGAACTTAACCATTCACTTTTTTTCCAGATGATCTTCATATGCTTTCTGAGCAAACAACAGCTACTTGATGTCTGCCTCTCAACTTGACAGGTGACTGTACCAAGTCAAATATAGGAAATACACATCATCTCAGATATTAGTGCATATGAATACTGAACAATTTTAAGCTATAACAGTTCTTTCACAAGAGCATTTAAGGCTTTTAGTACAGAGTTCCAATTACTTTCCTTGAGGAACCAAGTTCTCCATGTTTGCTACTGACAGACAATATTTATTCTGAATTCATATTAATTTGGCCCTTATTATCTGTAAGAAGCAGTGCTTGCAACTTACTTCCCCCATGCCTCTGCCGTGGTCATTAAGAGCATGCAACTCCACCCGTTACTCAGTTCTTTCAACAATGAAGAGTCCAAACAGTTCCCAAGTAATGGGAGATGACAGAAGTCATGTGCTACAGGGTTGAAACACATTTTTAAAAAAAAATCCATGCTTATGAGAATATAAATAACTCTCTCTTCTTCCATTGAATACTTACCCACTTATGGTCCAGTGCTGGCTCATAAGCGGTAAACAAATTTGATGCTAGGCAGAGCAAGAAGGGAATTCTAGAAGACTATGTAAATACCACTAATATGGCTATGGCAAACCAAACCCTACACCATGATGCTTTCACAAGGGAGTAGGGGCATAAACACATGCACCATACTTCCAGTAGAAGCTGTGCTGCAGATTTTAACCCTTGGCAAAGCTTTTTGACCCTGACAAAACCTTTCCAAGAAGCTCTAGAGGCTGCCTCAGCTCAAGTAGGAAAAGTCTTCCAAACAGTTTACAATCTTTCTGAAGAGTCTGCATCAGTTTATTTTTAGCATAATATAATGCAGCTCATAATCCAGTTAAGGAGCCCTTGAGCTGAGATGCATTAACATTTCAACTTTCCTGTAAAAATGCAATAATATCAGTTAGTTTGAACTGCTAAGTACCCCTGTCTAGATAGAATTGAAGTAGCCAATACAAGGGCTTAGCTTAGTTGCCGCTTTATCAAAGGTGCTTAGGGAGGAAGTGAGGCAAGATGCAAAAGCAAATTATTTAAGGAAAGAATTTGGTTCTAAAATTCTCCTGGTCTTTGATGAATGTGCTATGATGCTAGTACGTCATGCATCCATGAAACGTTCTTTTTTCTAAAAAGATATTAATACTTTCAATTACCCTATTTTAATGGGCAAGTGGAAGAGGACCAGATAGCTTCCTATAAACATTAGCAGCAGTATTTAATCAAAATCAGGCATTTTCCTAAAAAAAATAAATTCTGAACTTTCCAGGTGAAGAACAAACTTTTGGTGAAGACTCTTACAGGAAATCTGTCATGAGATGGAGAGAATGTCATCTTGGGACACACCAGTTCTGGCTGACAGTGAACCTTTGATTTATCTCCCAGTCCAGTTGCAGCAAGTTCAGAATAAAACTGCTTTTTTCCATACTGATGCCAACATTAATCTTATTTGCTACATTCTATCTAGTAATCATGCTATGTGTGGAATTAAACTGATGCAGACTATAAATGTACGTGAAATCTGAAGACCAAGGAACTCTATACTTGCAGAAACACCTGATTTCTTCAGGAGACATTTCTTCATTTCTCAATATTGCAGAAAGGGCTGAGGCTAAGGAAGAGTTGAGTGGCAAAAGCCACTCTCTGGAACTTCCTGCAAACAAGAAGGTGAACAGCAGCTAGATCTATGTTATTGCTATTACATTAATTTCATGCATACACAATAGTTGTCTTCTTTTTCTCTGAATGCAAAAACATTGCTATAGTGTTGTCTATTGAGATCTAGGTAAAGCAGAAAGAGGATTTCTGCACAAAATAATGTATTGTTTTCAACTCCAGAACGTTTAATATGCAGTTTCCTTGATAAGCCTAGAGGCCAAGACTGTAAATGAACCATCACATTTCTATATGAAGACATCTGTTACAGTTTTCAGATAATAATTGCAGAGAGAAGCAAACTTGGTTAATTTTCACCCAGTCATATGCATCCTGTGTTTTGCATAGTGGGGAAAAAAGGTGGCAAGCATTATAGTAAGGCAAGCCCACACTACTAAGGTGTCTTTCGTATAAGCCTACAGTTGACGTAGGAATGAAGGAACCTCATGAAGTTCAACAAAGGGAAGTGCAGGGTCATGCACCTGGGGAGGAATAACCCCACGCACCAGGACAGGTTAAGGGTTGACCTGCTGGAAAGCAGCTCTGCTGAGAAGGACCTGGGAGTGCTGGTGGACACCAAGTTAAGCATGAGGCAGCAATGTGCCCTTGTGGCCAAGAAGGCCAATGGTATCCTGGGCTGCATCAGAAAGAGTGTTGCCAGCAGGTCGAGGGAGGTGATCCTCCCCCTCTACTCAGCCCTGGTGAGGCCACATCTGGAGTACTGCGTCCAGTTCTGGGCTCCCCAGTACAAGAGGGATGTGGCACTACTGGAGCAAGTCCAGCGAAGGGCTACAAAGATGATTAGGGGACTGGAGCATCTCTCTTATGAGGAAAGGCTGAGAGAGCTGGGCCTGTTTAGCCTGGAGAAGAGAAGGCTGAGAGGAGATCTTATCAACGTGTACAAGTATCTGAAGGGAGGGTGTCGAGAGGATGGGACCAGACTCTTTTCAGTGGTGCCCAGTGACAGGATGCGAGGCAATGGGCACAAACTGAAACACAGACAGTTCCATCTGAACATGAGGAAAAACGTCTTCACTGTGAGGGTGACAGAGCACTGGCACAGGTTGTCCAGAGAGGTTGTGGAGTCTCCTTCTCTGGAGATATTCAAAACGCGCCTGGACGCGATCCTGTGCAACATGCTCCAGGTGACCCTGCTTGAGCAGGGGGGTTGGACTAGATGATCTCCAGAGGTCCCTTCCAACCTCAGCGATTCTGTGATTCTGTGATTCTGTAATGAACTATGACCCTTTTCTTTCCTAGGATGTCTGTCCCATGGGACAGGCACTTGGTGACAGCAGCCAAAATCACAGACTAAAAGATAGAATTCATACTATGTACTGACACTGAAATCTTAAATGGTTTCTGTGAACAAGATGAATG
Organism: Apteryx rowi; assembly: GCF_003343035.1. Taxonomy (NCBI): domain Eukaryota; kingdom Metazoa; phylum Chordata; class Aves; order Apterygiformes; family Apterygidae; genus Apteryx; species Apteryx rowi. The sequence continues at coordinate 1,072,954 of NW_020448296.1, read as the reverse complement.
GTTGATATGGTTGAGAGTATGAACGCAGGTAAGGAAAGATCAAGAGCTGCAAATTGGTACACAAATCTAGGAGGAGGAAATTTACTATTTTTGAATTACCATGTTAAATTAAAGGTCATAAACAAAGATCTAGATATAACAAGTCCAAAACTAGAAGCTAGTTATCAGAAAATAATCCTCCTACAAATGGAATGGGAAAACTACCTCTGAATTTTTAGAATTATTTCTAAGCAGCCAGAAGAAATTCCATTTCTGATAACATCAAGACACACAAAAAAGAGCCTGAGAAGAGTGAGATGACAAGGGAAAAAGAATTGTGGACCCAACTAGCAATCTGTTATCTCCAAAGTCCTACAGTGTGCTGTTAAAAATACTAGAATTTGTAAACACATAAGAACCTAAGAATGTCTATATCTACGCTGAAACAGACAAAAGGTCCAGCTACACCAGTATCCTGTGATCAGTTAGCAGATGTCTAGGGAAGCATAAAACACCAATACTCCCTCCAAGCCTCCAACCACGGTCACCTCAGGGACTTTTTGAATCAGAGATATTTAGCACATTTCTCCTCCGCGGACTTCTCCAGCCCTGAGCCCTTGAGAACTTTCAGCATACACAATATCCTGCAGCAGGGAGTGCCACACGTCGCCGGGTCACTGAATGAACCCCCTCCTCCTCAGGTACTTGTTCTGAAGCTGGCTCTCACTTACCCCATGTGACATTTCCTCATTCTCATATTATGGCAAAAAGTGAAGAATTGATCCCTACCTACTCTTTCCACATCACTGACATTTCGTACCTCTCAAACATGCAATTTGCAATTTTTTTCCAACTAGTGCCCTAGCATACTTAGGTGTTCCTCAGAACCTGTTGCATACACTTTGGTTATTCCCTTCACCCACCTCTGAACACTTCTGCAGTTCCAGTTACAACCTCTTTGAGGGGAGGGCATCACAACCACACACACAGTTCAAAATACAGTCAAATCATGGCATTATATAGTAGTACAATGTTGTTCTGTTTCATTCTCTATTTTATTCCTTTACTTTTTACTTCCTTTTTTTGACTTCTACTGAGGCACCGAGCTAATGTTTTCATGAAACGATGTATCACAAGCCCTGGATTGCATTCTTCAGTAGCAATTTCAGCTCAGAGACCACTGTTTTGTGTGCAAGGATTTTTTTTTTAACTTTACCTTTATCTTCACTTGTTCCACAAGAACACAAGTGGGGTAAAATGAAACCAGTGGATTCACTGACTGAAGGGATAATTTTTTGCCTCAGAGATGTAGCTGAAAAGATACAATGCATGCTTCTTTAAATTTTAGACATTTATTTGGAAATTCAGCAGGTCTCTGCTACAGTAAATACTCTTCCAAGTTCTCTAGTCACATCAGAGACTTTCAGAGACTACAAGTTTTAACTACTTGCTTCTGAATAAATCCCTTCTATCAAAAGATAAGTCATCTACTCTAATGTCCACAACCTATAGTCAGGAGGATTGCCTAATGATGAATCAAGGTTGGGACAAATCAAATTATTTCATCAATACATCAAAAACTATCTGAAGGAAAGTATGTGTAGACTTCAAAGATAAATACTTCAGTTCTTTTCTGCAGCTCTGTGGGATTTTATCACAGACTTTCAAGAATAACTATTTACCATCCATTAAGAATCACTATTTACCAAGCATTCACTGCAAGACACTGATGGAATAACACTCATGTCCAGTTAGATCTAATATATTGGGCATTTTGTCCTCTGCGGTAGATATGAAAGGATCAGTAGTTTCATTCTTTCACGTACAGCAAAAAATATGGGGATCCTGCAGCCAAATGTAGTAAAAAACTGCCTCAACACTGAAGCCAGAATTTGGCATCTATGCTCTGCACACATGTAGACCAGTTGCTGTCCAAGCACTGTTTCAGAATCCAAGAGGCCTTTGGGATGGTATATGAGACATGGCTGAGATTCAGCTGGGATTTCTCACCTATCTGTCTTTCTGCTGAGCAGCGCCTGGAAGGATTTGGAATCATCCCCCGGCTAACAGGACAGCTGGTGGGATGACAGTCTCAAACAGTTCTTGCAAGAAACAGTAGGGGCTGCAATGACGGAGTTATTTAACAAAAGATTGCTTCTTAAGCAGTTTTAAATACTTCTTCCCGTGAAGGTGCGGAACACAAAGGCACATATATATGCACAGCAACAATATGAAAATAGTAGGTATGATAATATATTAGAATATACAAACTACAATATTTCATAGGTACAGTTTTAATGCTCTACAAAGCAAAGTAGTACAGCAGAACCACTCTCTGTTTACATCGCCTGGATTTTTAAATGATTATTGATGTTGCCTTTGCAGACCAAAAACTAAAAGGAATGCCAAGCAGCATAAATCATGGAGGTTATGGAGGGTGTCAGGGATGAAGATGTTCCCGTGCTCTTTACAGTTAATAAAAGTGGTCCCTCATTTTCTTATGATAGAGTGTGAGCTACAAGTCTTGGTCTGGAGGAAGAAAAGAAAGTATCTCTACCATTCCCAAAAACTAAGTAAGAAGAGGAGCAAAGTATACCTTTAAAGACTATTTAGATATTTTTAAACACCCAGAAGGTTATACAATAATCAAATTGGCTTAGACCCTGCAAAATGTCAGTAGTGCCAGAAAACAGAGCAGTGTCCTGTAATCCTGCACTTATTGTTCCTTTTGCTGACTGATGCAGTCTTCAAAAGTCACTGCAGGCCAGAAGAACCTGAGTTTAGGTGCACAGGACATGTCTTCTCTCTCTGCAATACTAGGAAGATAAGCAACCAAAGAAGAATTAACTTGTACCTGTCAAACCTGGAGATGCAAGGCCTGAAGACAACAAAACTCTTGTTTCAATATATGACCTCTGAATTTCCTCTAAATCATTGACCACACTGAAGTAGTGTGGTGTCTAAACTGCAGTTAGCATTATCTCATTATCATGATGTCTGTTATGACTGTTACGGAAAAACATAATAAAAATCTGCCTGAAAGGCTTTTTTTTTCCTGAATAGAAAAGAATGACAAGTACATTTCTAATATGAAACTAAAATGAAAGAAATTGAAATATGCCACATTCACTTGCATATAGAACTTATTTTACTTTTGGATAACCTCAAAAATATTATTATAAAATAATACACCAAGTTTGCTTTTGAAATTATTATAGAGACAATAAATAGACATACTTCAGTTTAGCAAAATGTAGGTACATACATACATGTGTACATACACCACTACACAAAACACTGGTCACATAAAAACATGCTGATAGCATTTTTTCTCAGCTCACCAGTGTAGTTAATAGTCTCGCTTATGCAAAAGTACGTGAGGCAACAGTATGCAAAATCTATTTTGTCATCTAGATGCAGTCTTATCAAAAAACACAGGTACTTCAACAGCTCCAGAAAACATGGCACAGGTTTTGCTTTGTACGGCTGCATCTCTACATCAAAACCATAAGCAAAAGTAAATATCATCGGCACAGCCCGTTAGGTTTCATATTAATATACATAAGGTAAAAACACTTTACAATTTAGTCTTATTTTTAAATAATATTTTGCTGATTTCCATTTCTTGTACTTAATACCTTGCTGCTTGTCTGTAAGCTTAAAGTAGTATTGTATAATTGCAAAGAAGTAATTCACAGATATTAACATGCTGTGTAACATAAGAGAAGCATCAAAAAAATCATACTTTTGTTAATTTTGTAGGATGATTATATTTTAAAAATGTCTTTAGCTAAAAAGTATAATAATAAAGGAAAAATGATGTATTTCATATTACACTCCTACATCTGTAAATAAAACATGACTACTTACATTGGGGTCCAGTGTTAAAACAAAAAATAACTATTTCTTACAAATATATACTCCTGATATAAAACACATCTGTATTCAGTGCAGTCAGTAGCCTAAGCTATTTTCCAGTCAGATAAATTCAAACCTGTTCATAGTCTACAACACAAAAAAAAATTTAGCATGAAGTGAGGTTAAACAAAGCTCACAAAATGGGAAGTCTGATTCTATTTTTGATTGCCAACGTTTAATAATTCAGGCTGAAACTCAAGTTGCTAAAAGAACTTTTACAACACTTGGCAAGAGGATTGAAATGCCACTGTTCAGCTCAAGAAATCAAAAATACAATCATTTGGTTTAAACTTACCAAAGCTTAAAAATTATCTTTGCATTTTTTTACATAGCAAAGTGAAGAATACTCACTTCAGGAACTATCAGTATTTCTCCATAGAAAAGCCTGATTTTGTTAAATAACATTCCTTCTCAAAAAGTGCATCCAAACTGATAACAGTTCACTGGAAAATTTTCATAAAAAGTTATGAAATCACAGAAAGAGAGAGGATGTTGGAGAAAGAACAGCAACAGCAAGAGCATTAGCAAGCATCCTCTGCAGCATTACTGACACTTAAAAGCAGCACTAAATTGGCTCTTTTCACCCAAGCGTGGTGCTTGTGTAATAGATGATGGCAAGGTCTGCTACAAAGACTTGGTACCACTTTCTGGGGATAACCCCTGGAGCACACGCATGGCTTTTTGCCACGTGTAAGTAATGCAGACTTGCAAACCCAGGCTAATATAACCACGTTTATGTTTAGAAAACACCAGGGCAACTTTTGATCTCGGCCAGCCTGGCCTCCTCTTCCTCGCGGCCTGCTAGGACCGCGCGCAGCCAGGAGCCGAGAGCAGGAGCCGGTGGCTGCCGCTGCACACCAGGTGCACCCCGCTGTCAATATAAGCCCCACTCAAGCATCCCCCCAGCAGTGCAACGCATCTGTGTCACCCTTGGACCCTCTGCTGAAGCCCAGCGCAAATACTGGGGGCGCGAGAGCCTGCCGTGGCAGTAGCCGAGCAGCTCTCTGGGCTTCTGCTCTGTTCAGTGGCAGCGAGAAGCAGTACTCTCCTTTATTATTATACCACGTTTCCTTGCGTACATCAACTGTTTCTTAGTTACAGGGAATTGTACTCTTTCCAGACAAGTGTAATGAATCTTCAGAAAAGGAGTAAATTTTATTTATTTATTTTTTTTAACATTTTAAAGAAACTCCCAAAAGGAATTAACATTTATATTTATGGCCTTGTCTGGTCAGATGTGAACACATGTCTATGCAACCACCTCATGGTAGCATATCCTAGCCATCTTGTAATGAAATTATTGAGAACATATCAGTAAGACGTGATCCCACATATTTGAGTCATTACAGAGAACTTTGGCATAGATCAAAGTACATTAGTTATTTTAATTACAGCTGAGTCAATCTCCATTAGATATGATTAGCATTTGGCCTAACATTACTCTGTCTTGAAGCTAAAGAAGCCTCTTTTAAAGCTCAAGATTAAACTTGTGTTTTTGAGGTTTACATCGTTATTACAATTCTGCACCAACCTTCCCACTACCATTATCTCTTGTTTAGGTATAAACAAAAAGAAATCCAGAATAAGACAGTAATCAAGGGGACCAACATTTATTTTTTAGACCAATATAATACCTAATTACTAACACATGAAGCATAAGAGATTAACGAGCACGGGTAAAAGTTCCCCTTTGCAATACTCTGCAGATGACCTTTTAGCCATGCTGCACTGCAGAGTGCTCTCTGGGGAATATGGACATGATTCACAGCTGGGTTGCAAGACATCACAGATGTGAAACACTTCCAGCAACAGTCCTCTGCAAAACCCTCTACAAAGCACCACGAGCTCTACCTGACCTTTAACAAAACCTAGGTGGGGACTGAGAAAAAGAACATAGAGAACTGCTCTGATAATATCAGTCTAGTTCAGTCACTTCAGTCCTCCAAAATACTTTTTATGAATGCTTCAGTGATCACATTTACTTGCACAGATGCTATCAAACAAAGAATTTTACGCTTTCTTCCGCTGTTGCTAATATCTAGAGCATGGCACCAAATCATATGCAAAAAGTCAGTAGATCACTTTAGGGGCAGACATGCAAACGAGGAACTGACTGGACACAACAGCTGGGCTAGATCCTCCTGAAAATCTATTATTTATTTGTGATAACAAGTACTATAGCTTTCGGGGTCTTAGTGACTAGAGCGACATCCATAGTCCTTACATCTAAACTGCTTGAACAGGTCTTGTGGAGAACGGGGAGCCTCACAAGAGTATTCACCGCCTCCAACAGGGAGCTGCTGCACTGCATCCCCCTTGTTTCAGAGCTCAGGCACCTTGTTCTGGGACGCAGCAGTACGCGAGCGCTAGTGGGATGCGCATTCATCCTGAACAGCAACTCGGCGTCACGTTCTTCCTTTGATTTAGGGGATTCAATGCCATGTCGCCCAGCGCCTCACTGCCCAAGACAGCTGGCTGAGTGTGCCCAGACCTTCAGAGCCTGCTCAGCATGAAATAACGCACTGAGTAAAAGCAGTAACAGGCACCAGACAGTGATCAGATGGACGGCCCACACCCTGAGCCCAGGTCTCCTGACTTCCCAGGGCCATAACCACTAATCCAAATAGCTGTTCCTGTTGCCATCTTTGAACCTACCAGGTTTCATCCCTCAAGGAGCGCAGACTGCGGGACATGAATCTGTGCATTTCAGTGGCTACGACATCGATGCCAGACAACTCAGCCTTGCCAAGCCAAATTGGGGAACTTTGCTGGAAATAACTCACATACTACGAATTTGAGATACTTATGGTTAGCTGGCAGCAGGGCAGAGGTTTTGCAGAGCTAGTGTTTATATTTGGATATCTAAAATAGAACTTAAGCAGCTTTAAGCATCTAATCGGTCCTGCAATTCCACCTTCAGGCCCTAAATTCCTTCAGAACTGCCCTGACCCAAGAGTAATTAGACTGATAAACCACACGGTTTCTTTCACAGATACATTTACCTACAGGACTAATTCCTGATGCACAAACTCTTCTCTGAGCCAGTGAAACCTACGGTAGCTTAGAAATTTCTAGAACTGAGATCTGGACAAAGAGAGTGGCAAAAAGGCAATTATATTTCATATTTTGAAAAATGTTCAATGATGTTTATCTACCAGCTCTCTCAATCACTCTCAGTCCCCTAAAGATTTCTTATACTTATTACAGCCCAGTCAGGAATCAGAGGCAACACCATGTGATTAACATAATCAGTCAAAACAGCCTCCAAGTAAATAATGAATGACAAGCCACTAGGCCAAATTCTTCATTCTGAAATGGATGAGCAGCTTTCAGGGACATCAGCTGACACTATCAGAGTTGTTCCTCCAAATAAAAATGTGTTTAGGAAAATACACCTCTAGCTTCTTGCAGGCATCTAGAATAAATAAGCACAAAACTCCAATGAGCAGGAAAGATCCCAGATGAATCACTATCATAAGCGTTTAGACTCTGTATTACTGAAAGGCTAAAAAAATGCTCTTTTTCCATAATCTTTGTACATGTCAAACATATTTATACATACCACGAACAAATACCAGGAACTTTTGTAGTGTAGTGTCATTGATCAATATAATTCTGATGAGTTACCATAACTGACTGTAAAGCTTAAAGGATTCAGAAGGGATCCCAAGCCTGACAGACTAAGAAAGCGCAGACGAACACACTTACAAATTACTCCAGCTGGTGCAAATGTACTTCCAGATGTATAAGAGGTAAGACGTAACCTGACATGATGCTGTTAAAAGTTACTAATGCTAACAATTTAAAACAAGTCAATACAGAAGCAGGATAGTAAAAGATCAAAGGAATTCAGGCGTTCATTGCAGAATTGTTTTTCAGGCTCAAAAACTGTGAAGACAAGGAGGAAAGAGAGTCATGCATGTATGTGTGCTTACATCCTCCACCCTCCAGGTTCCAGGAAAATGAATGTAGAAGTAAGAAAGAATAGCCAGTCTGCCGGTAAAGATTCTAAATTATTTTATGATAGATGGATAAGACACTAGAAACAAGGTTTGAAATACAAAAATACAGTATTTAAAGGAAAAAACAGGTAACAACAGGTATTTACCATGCAGAAGAAATGCAATAGTAAATTAAAAGGATCCTTTTTATACCTGAAAATTACAGGCTACTGAATGAAGGAGAAGGTAAACATTCTGGAATTCAAAATATGCTTAAAAGGCCTAAAAACCAGAACAGGTTGCTGTCTGCCATCCAAAATTACTTTGAAGGGATGACAGACAACTAGTGGAAACTCTGAGTCATCATCCAGCATTGCTTGCTTAACCATAAGAAAAGACTGAGACATAACAATAACTTATTTTCTACAACTCAAACACTTTTTCTGTTGTTGGGTTCTATGATTTTCTGAACGAGAAAACCTCCACACTCTGTGAAATCTGAATACTGTACATCAAACATAAGGTACTGGATTAGGAAACTAATCAGTGAACCAACACTGAATCCCCTGAATATATCAATTTGAGATTTAACGGCCACAGCTCTTCCAAAAAGGAATTGCAAGTTAAATGTGAAGGGCAAACGCTTGTGCTGGTGTGAATCAACATTGCTACTCTGAAGTCAACTGAACTATGTTGTTCAAAGAGGCTGAGGATCAGTGCTCTATTTAACATAAACAAGTACTAGGCAAACATTCCCAGTTTTCTCCTGAAATTTTATGTGCCAGTCAGATTGCATTTCTCACCTCTGATTCAAGAGTATAAATGAAATGATTCTGTAGAACTTCCTGCTGGTAACACGAAGACAAAATTTGGCAGAAGGAAGCGTTCTATAAACATCCAACGTGGGCTTAAAAATATTGCTGCTTTTCTACCGACAAAACTGATTTATTTGTAGCTACCAGATGGACTCAGAAGAGATGGATGTATTCAGTAATGAAGATGGAATGCCCTATTTTGCATGTCTCATTCTCGCTTTGTGTGTAAATCCTTTGCTCTGAATTCAAATTGATTCAAAAACCAAGAGGATTTTTTTTCCGCAAAATAGCTACTTTTAAGAGGTGTTTTTGTTTTGTTTGCAGAGAAGTGTTTCAGCTAGCTTGTCTCAAAACTCAAGTGCACTCAGATAAGTGAGAAACTAACTAGAAGAACAGTTTTAGAAGCAAATACCTGATTAATTTCAACAGCCTCCTTCCTTTCAGGTCCCTAAAAGCCCTGCATCAAGCCCTCAAGGAGGTCCAGATTCCTACTGATTAAAAGAATAACACAGCAGCCGGTCCCATCATAAACAGCTTGGCAACCAGGAATGTCCCCCATTATCTGTCACCAAAATACCATCTGAAGATCAGGTTTTGATTTGCAGGATCCAGTCTTGGCAAAATAAGTAACGTATACAAGAGCACAAAGGATCTAGCTTCTACCTGCAACCCTACTAATGCAAAATATCTATGGTTATTTATTTATTTTACTGTCACACAATAACTACTTGTGCAGTTAATCAAAATTTAAGGTACTGCAAACCCAAGCAGCAGCAGGCAGGAGGGGAAGCTAGACTGAGCCTCGGCTCCATCTCATGGCCATGGCAGATAGAAGAGCATCCTGGAATAAATGAGTCCAGCAACAGGAGGAGAGAGGAAGAAATAACTCAAGTGCATGCCACCAACCAGAAGCAGTAAGAGCTGGCAGTTGTTCTAAATAACCCCTTCTTTCCAAGGACTTACGCATGGCACCTCTGAAAATCTGCCCTTGGTGACTAGCCAAATGCAAGGAAATAAAAATAATAAAAAAATGGGTACACATTTTAAAGTAGTTTTCTCTCCCGATATTTAGTAACCTTTCTTTTTCATTAGATGTGCTTTATCCTTGGCTGCTTGTGTGTGTTTACAAGCATCCCTTTTACATTTCCTGTAATGTTCATCACAGTAAAATAACTATCAGGTTCTTTCTTATTCATCTCCTCCCTTGTTTTAACATTTTCTAAATATTAAACAGTTTTAACCATTTTCCTAACTGGAGACAAAGTTAGTCTCTGAGAGTTACTTACATAGGCTAAATATTGTTTGCAAAAAGACTGAAATAACTGTCCAGGTAATATGGTGTTGCATCATCTGTCTGTCAAGAGCAGACTAAAACTGATTTCAGTTGGTGTATACCTTCCACAGCCAATTTGTGAATCTCTTACAGCACCAACAACCCCAGAGGATTTTCTCTGAGGATTCTTCCTCTGCTCAAAATCCATAAAATACTTTTTCAGGCACTACTGTTATTTCCTACACCACTAAAACACACGCATTTTAAAGCACCTGAAAGCAAAATAATTGGTTAGGCCTGGTTACTTTATGAATAATAATCATAGGTTTGGTCTCTGGAAGGGAGATTCGTTTTCATTTTTGTCATCYGTTGGACATAATTTGTTTGAGTTGGCTATAATGTGGTAAAAATATGACTCATACCCTGAGAGCCAAAGTCTCCATAGAGTTAAATATCCTCCTTCTCTCTCCCTTTCTGAAGGAGAAGAGTTATTGTTTTGTGACTATGTTTTGCACTGCTTTGTTCAATATATATAATACTTTTTATCGGTAGCAGTAGGTTGGTAAGGTATATATACATAGGTTGTTCAGAAAGATACAGTTCTCACTGACAAAGTCCCTGTTCACACCACAACAGGCTTGGCCTAAAGGAGTTTTTAATCTAAACAGAAAAAGGAAGGATGGAGGAAGTCGGACACAAAAAGGTTGCTGGCAATATAGGTATAAACTATGAAAGCCATGCTTACACAAATGATGGATTCATCTCCCTCTGCACACATGTGCTCTGGCTGGAGTGTCCCCTTCCATTAAAAAAAAAGCTTGAGTTCCTCTACCCACTTTTTGTATTGCCATCACACCCTTTTGGTGCTTCTTGTACTGCAGCGTCACACCAGGGATCACTGGAAAAAGAAATTCACTTACTGTAGTTTTATGGGAAGTGAATACGGAGACAACCTACTAAGCTAAAACTAAGTGCCATCAAGAAATAATCTCCCTTACAGTGGGGGGAAATTTAGATTCAGTTTACTATTTCTTTGTATTATTTGGCTGTGTTCTCCAGTATCTAAGAAGGGACACAGTTTGAGTGAAGTTTTCCCAGCAGTTTGACATTCATAATGCTATGCATCATCTGAAATATGTATTGGCACCATTCTGCTACAGACAGTAAATAACAGATTTCAAATGTTGTGTAGCTTGAGATGATGACATGAGGAACATAACTAGAGATGCAGAGCCTATCTGTAAGTTCTCCAATATGAAATGACAAAGAGTATTATCTTTATGGCAAATTTTTACAGAAAAAATGTTAGGGTTATTTAAATGCTTAGTTTGTGGGGAAAGGTGTTGTAGTTATTGGATTTGGGGTTTTTTCCTTTTTTTTTCCTAAGTATATTAATATAGAGAAGATAGAGAACATCCAAAAACATTCCTGGTTCACACTTTTCCTGTAAACTTGAGCAAACATGGCAATTTTCAGGACAGGCCAATTTTTCTGCTCAGAATTATATTTGGCTTAAAGTAGACTTCATAATGAATCCTGGCAAAATGTTAACTAGAGGAAGACTATCTCCCGTGTATAAGTAAAATTGTTTTAAATGTGAGTCATTAGAAAATCACCATCCTTGAGATGGCTTGACATTTCAAAATGAACCTAAYGACATTTTACAGAACCCAATCTGTATTTTAAAGCAAGACAAAGATATTCTAAACATTCAATGGTTACTAAAGTCTCCCACAAAAGTGTGATTTGATTGTAAGGCACTGTACAGCAAATTTATGTTTGCTTCTGAATGACAATGCATCTACAATCTTTCCTCAATTTTTTTTTTTTTTGCATTTGTATGCCATTGGTGTGTGTGCACGCGAACAATTTTTTTGTGCTTCCAGAAAAATAAAAATAATTTTACAAGAGAAGAGAGAAGAGTGACAGGTAAAGCAAATGATTGTGCTGGTATTATTTTAGATTTTCTCAAGAACCTTCTCTCTTTTTTTTTTTCTATATTCTGTTTCAGATTTCTCAGTTTGAAGTAGAATACAAGTCTCAGAATAAATATCCCCTCCCAGCCCCAGACAGCTGTATTTAGACGATTTTTTTTTTTTTTTAACAGCTTTCACATTCAACAATTTGTAACAGTAGTAATGTCGGAGTCCACTACGGGCCAGATTCTCTAATTCACTGTTTGGGCAGATCTCCCATTTAACCAATACTGAGATAGGCTGAAAAAGGTTGCCACGACCTTTCTGTCTTTTGGTCTCTTCACTTCCAGCCATAAGGCCTGGGAAGGTACAAAAGGGTGTAGTGAAACAGGGGCCATGCATAAAGAATCATATTGATACAAAGCAATTTTAAAAGTTTCTTTGTCACAAACGGAATAATGTGACACACTGCCTTCTGCAGAAGCACCGCTATTTAGCTTGGAGCTGTCCATTAAAACAAAGTTCATTTATTATATTGATAACTTACGAGAAAAAAGGGCTGCATAAAAGAACATATAAGGCAATTCCATTGTATTATCATGATTAAAAATGCACAAATTTCTCCTTTGTAAATATGGGGGGAAACATGAAATATACCTCTGTCACAAGTACAGAGGGCTAAGGATGAAGCTAAACCAGGGCAGTTTATAGAAGAGAAATAAAGCATTCAGAAAAGGAGCATACGAGGGAGAACCTCAGAATCTGCCTTGGGCACCAGCTCACATCTAAGGCAAAATTGGTGAAGCTCATGATATTCAGTGCCCCAGGAATATCCATCTCACTAAGAGGTTACAGTTTCCCAAATGTCACTTTACCAAGATTTTGGCAAGCCTACAGATGCTGCTGCGTGAGTATGGTTTACAAAGAAGTCCTGCAGCAGCAGAGATAATAGCCAGAAAACATATGCTAGGTGACAGACACATCTTTCCATTTAATGTATAGTCACTGAGTCACTCAATGGGGGCACAATAACTAAAGGAAGAAAGCGTTCCCCAAGTGCATACAAAATGCATACAGTTACCGTGTATTTTTCAAAAGTCACATTGCTGTTAATATCCTCTTTGGCTTCCTTGAGCAGGCTACTATTGATTTTTATGACAAAGTATCTACTCACAACACTTAATGGATAGGGTCTGTGCGCATGTGGACAAATTCTTTTCATAAACAACTGTTTGTTTTAAAAAACAAAAAATGACAGTAAACATGCCAAATCACCATAAATGCTACGATAATTTTAATGATGCCACATTTCATAATGAAAAAAGCCATACATATATCCTAAATAAACAAAAACATGACAAAAAATAAACAAGACATTTTCCTGATCCTTACATAGGATATTACTTCAATCAGAGCATTCCCAAAGTTTTGGGGTAGCATCACCATGATGAGTTTTATTGCTGTTCCTCAGTTATGACCACCCCTCACAACTAGACTTCTGCATCATTTTAATATGTAAGGTGGTCTAACAGTTGGCTACACTGATAATCACTGAAAGGATTTTCAAGCAGCCTGATGTGCACAGAGGCTTCTAGTGGAAACAAGAAATATGGGTATATAGAAATGAACAATTTTCCTTAGTAAATCCTGAACCAGACCTATCTATGGATTTTCCTGCACCTATCATAACAGTATCTAGTTTCCAGAAGTACTAACTCATTAATTTCTGCTACTAATTTCTTTCTCTCTGCCTAGATGCACAACAGCATGAGCAAGTACTCATCTGGCTATCTGAATACTTTCACAACAGTTGAAGGCAACCTTTCTAAGTCACATTCCAGCATCCGCCTCCTTCCCACATGCCCAAGAAAACCCCCCCAAAGGTCACTAAAGAGAGCACATCCTGAGGCTGCCTGCCAAACCTCGCCCAAGTCCTCCTTTCATAATCAGCACATTGTCTCCAACCATACATAGGTCATTTCTGTTTGGCAGATTTGGAAAAGGTTAAACCACCAAATAAAGAAGTAGATGTTAAAAGTAGATTTCTCTAAACAGTCATATTTTTGTGCTGAAATAAAACTAGAGGCTTGCAGAAGAAAACTTCAAATTTAGGACATAATAGATCATCTTAATAGCTGCTAAAGCATATTTGTACTGCCTACATAGTATTTCTCCCATATATAAACTCTTAATCAGGCAGGAGAAGGAAAGAAGGTAGCAAAACTTCAATCTAGCTTTTGTGCATAACGTACAACCATATACCTCTTGTTGACTTAAACACACAGTACCATAAATTACCCCATACGCTTGCAAAGTGCTTACTTATGCAGATGAGCACCAGTAGTAGTAGTGAAAAAATGGAATCAGTTTTTTAGACTATCCTTTCCAATCATTATTTTCCTGTAATAGTCAGGCATATGGCAGTATGTAATAAAAAGTGGCTTTCCTGGTGCCCACTAATGCTGATATATTTGGCTCACTGCTAGGCTAGTCATTAGGGGCATTCAATTGTAAGGAAAAGGTCGTGGCACATACAGTAATGGTAATGGCAGCCTTTAAAGTTCCCCAAAGAAAGCAAACAATTTCGAATCATGTTGCACACCACTTGGTTTCGGGTCCAGATTGTTGCTGAGTATCAGTGGAGGCCAATTACAGTTTGGCTGACCTACTACAGGAAAACGTCTAGCCAAAACTGATCCCATCCTTGCAAAATGGAGTTTTTGCTTTCAGGAATATATCATTTTCTAAATTCTTTGTTATGTATCTGAGTGTAGTGATAGCTTACATATGAACAGTCAAGCCAAGGATTTTCCAGGCAGAACAATAAAAAATCATATTGCATAAGACCTTTTAATGCCCTCAATAAAAGGAAATGGAACAAGCTTGACCCCTAGGTTTTGTGCAAATGTATGAGGAGAGACTATCTTCAGCCTCCTGCCCATAATCTGCCCAAACTGCTTCCTTTCTGCCTGAGTCAGATGTCATGTAACTGCAGAGACTTTCAGGAAATACAGGAGCACAGAAACTGGTGAAAATGTTCACCAAGATACTATGGTAGCAAGACACTTCTGGAAAAAACAAGTATTGGAGATAGTTGTAAGCGATCGCAGCTTACAACRCTGCTGCAGAGGAATGAGAATTATCTATCCACTGTTGATAGCAGTAGTTCTAAGTTTTCTATCCACCTAAATAAACTTTATTTCAGCAATCAAGCAAAACTTGACAAGAAGGGGGGTGGGGGGGCATAAAATTTTAGGAATGATAAACCAGTATTCTAAAGTCTCATTGATGCTTCCAGCTATTTACTCTCTGGCTCACTCTCTTAATGTGAGGTTTCCACCACTTGTTTTCAGAAGATTATTACTGCATTAATGTCAGGATCTGGCAAGTGGAAAAAACACAATAGCCAAAGACAGTAATAAATCAGTCAGTCCTTGGCTTGTCTTATAACCCAATCAGTATTTTATGATATTAAATATATTTTAACTGTGGATTTCAGTCCTTTGCCTTGACCTTGTAACTGTTCTACAGTTAATGGTTTAAAACATAGACTGCCATTATCAAGTTACAGTTCCTTTGCTGATGCAACAGTCTTCCCAAAATGACTTCCAGTAATAACATTTCTATTATTTGGCTTACCCTGATCTAGCTTTTTGGCATAATTACTTCTAATCATCAGGTCAACCTAACACTCAAAATTAGCAATTGATTTGCAGAATTTTCAGACAAATCAGATGAATCAAAATCTTTGTTTTGGAAGACTACATTCTTTATACTATAGAGGCAGAGTCAGGGGGTGTCACGGGGAT
Source organism: Apteryx rowi (assembly GCF_003343035.1). Taxonomy (NCBI): domain Eukaryota; kingdom Metazoa; phylum Chordata; class Aves; order Apterygiformes; family Apterygidae; genus Apteryx; species Apteryx rowi. Next base: position 1,057,303 of record NW_020448296.1, on the reverse strand, counting down.
AGCTGAAAAGAATGCAAAGCTATCCATGTTGGTCAATAATTTTTGAGAAAACTTTTTAAATTGCCAGAATTACAAGCTTTCACTGCTGCTTACTCACCTTTAAACATAGGTTAGAATAAAGATTGTCCAGAGCTACCGCATATTTTTACAGTTTAAGCAGTCTCTTTTGACATATTAGCCAACTCCTAGGTATATTTTCAGTGCCTGTCCTTTTTGAATAGCAAATGAATATTCTGACACCCTGAATACTTTACTTGCCTCATCAAGTGCCATCGATTGCCTCACCATTTTCTTTGTCAGTGATGAGCAAAAACTCATCAGAGCTCTAACTACCCAGAGAGGTTTAAAAAAAAAAAAAAATCAAAAGAGTGATAGCAGCTCAAACTTCTGTATGGGCACAGTTACACTAATTAGAAAATGTCTTCTTGCAGCTTAGCAGAAAACAGTTCCCAATCTGTTCAGCGCAATCCAAAATAAACCTCTCAGATATGAAATAAGAGTGTTCACATGAGGATTTACAGATTTAAATCACAAAACAAGATTTTTGGTTTGGAGAGTCTACAGGGTGGTCTTATCTCTAATGTGAATGCAGTATAGTTTTTTATATATCATAATATCATAAAGTAAGCTATGCATTCTCAAAAGTATGCGGGAAAAAAGGTTTTCTTGATGTAAGTGAAACCATCTTATTAATACAAATCCCAATGTTATACATGCCACTTTCCTCAGTATCTCAAACTTTTATGAAGACCTTACAAAGCTCCCTGCTGTATAGCTAAGTTTCCCCCAGCTGATATGCAACTGCCTCCAGGATGGCATATGACAACAACCCTGCAAATCAAAGCAACACTACACAGCAGTTTAGGTTAGAGTGAAAGAATACCAGGTCAAGTGAATCTCTTTGAGGAAACTTTACAGTGGGTAAAGTAAATACAACTATGTCAAGAGTGGTCTATAAGTAAGTTTAAGAACATGTAAATATTCTATTAATAGATAAGTTGCCACTAGGTGACTTTCAAAAACAATGCCATGTTACAAAAGATAGCCGAGACGTCTTGGTTTTGAGTCTTTAGGGTTTCCTCTTCATAGTTCTTTGCAAAATCTTAGCAGTAATTATCATACTTGACATCTGGCCAATAAATTTCATTAGGGCAAAAGGGTTATCAGCCTTGCTTATACTAAAATTGCCCATGGATTTTTAATAATGTTCAGGAACTTGGTTTAACTTTTTTATACTAAATTCATGTCCTTATTAAGGTACCATATTCTAGTACCATGGGAGACCACTGATAGACCCATATTTTGCCTTTAAAATTAACTGGTTTCCAACTTAGCTGCCACTCTTCTATTTCCAGCCTACACAGACACACACAAAACATATTTCAAAATGATTCTGAGATAACACTGTTAGATGTGCAGTAGCTGGAGTGCACTGTCTCCATCCTACCCACTGCTCAACTCTTCTGTCCCTTTGATCTCTAGATCTACCCCACTGGTTCCAAGCAAAGAGGAAAAACTCCTATGAAAACAACCGGGCTCCTCCAGCAAGAAGCAGACATGTAGGCTCTGTATCTCTTCTCCATGATGATTATGAACACACAATTGGACCTTTTCCTTTTGAAATTAAGTTAAACATTTATTGTTCTAAGCTGCCAGTTTAATTAAACATTTTTTGTTGCAACTCCARGAGTTGAAATTCTGGGGCTTCAGAAAGTCTATGCCAAAATCCATTCAGCCAAAGCACATTTTTTGTTCATTGCCAGCAGAGTATATAGAATTTGGCTCTGAAAAATAGGCCAGGACCTGTAACACTGCACCACATGCATACGAAATACCTGTAGGTGCCAGCAATATGTACTGCACACAGCTTGATTTTTACAGAATGCATGTGTTCAAATCAGCAGGTCAAGACTTGGAGTAAACTCCCCAAAATTAAGCCAGAAAATGATTCCTTTCTGTTGTGGTTACTGTATCTGTTTCTATCCTAGTAACACTAGGGTGCACAGCGCATTCCCACAATTACAATCTAGGCTTGTGTCTGTTTATGCATATGTACATAAGGACTCATTCTTACCATTCCACACACACACACACACAGAGTTAAATCAGACACATTTCATCAGTCTGCTTTTCATGCTGGATTGCACTATGCACCTCAGGACAGGAATTTTCAAACTGGCTGTTGCAAAGAAATAGACAGGAATCATGGCCASAATAACCCTCTTGTTTAAAGAGCTAGGGTACCACTACAAAAAAAAGAAAGAAGTGCATATTTATTGCTACTTCGGGATTTCTTTCCATGCCAATGGTCACAAGTGATGAATGCAGACACACTCAAGCAATGCAGTTTATGAAATCACTTGATTCACAGAAAAAAAACACTGATGTTAGTTGTATTTTCTACCTTTATCAATATGCAAATTTTGAAAAAAGGAGGGTGAGACAAATGAGACTGTTGCATGTATTTCTGAAAGTCGATCAGCCCAGAATATCAAAAGGAGGAGAGTGAAAACAAGGAGCAGATGAATAATATGAAAAAGATTATAAAATTGAAAAGAGTTTAAAAAAGGGATCCATTCCCCCATCATCCCCAGCCCATCAGTGATGGCCAAGTAGATTCAGACATGATCCAAACACCGAGGGTGGAGAGCTGCCCACCAAGAGCCCTGGGCACGATAGTCTCAGTAATCATTTTAAGCATTACCTTCTTGCTTTGAACAAGACTCATGGGATTAATTACACAGAAGAATAATACAGACAACTCAATTTAAGGTTTATAAATAGCACTTTCCAGTACTAACACACACACTCTTAACAATGGAAGGTAAATTAACCTGAATTATTGGATTATGGTCATTTCACTCTCCAGACTGAGTGTACCCTGGAGGTAGAGTTATGCTGTACACACTGGCTAGCCTTAACCTAGCACTCACCAGCTGGCCCAGAGGAGCCAGCTTCAAGCTCCAGGAGACCAGCTACAAATTTCTATGCAAGGGTCATATTTTCAACTCAATTTCTGCATTAGGCACTTCACCCCCTATCCCTGGGGGATCCAGGGGAGGGGAGAGGGAAGAGCTGATTCCCTTCTATTATTTATCAATTTATGCAGTTCTGCCCACAGTAAACTTTCATAAAGACAGATGAAGCCTTCTGAGCGCCCTTCACCCTCTCGTGCCCCAGCAGTTGTGCCTCAGGTGAAGGCAGGCACCTTCCACGTTGCTCCCTGTGGATTTCCTTTGGAAGGAAACCACAGCACGCAAGAATGGCAGGGGAGGAAGGAGCTGTGACAGGCTCCAATAAATTTTGCAGGCTGGATGACTGCAGATGAGGCTGGCAGGGGACATCAAGAAACCCATCTGCCCACAGCGCAAACGCAACCCGCGCACTCCTGATGAAGGATGGAATTTAGCTCTTCCAGATATCGATCCTCATCCAGCACACAAGCTTACAATGCTTTTCTCCCCTGACTGTCTCATAAATTACACCAGTTTTCACTTCACCCATGAGATACAAAGTAAGCTTTCTTCTGTCAAGCACATGGACAGGAACTAAACGTATATAGAAGAAATGTACACCACAGTCTACACATAATATAAGGCTAATATTGATCCGTCTATCCGGAGGTCTGCTAGAGTGGTAGAGTTGCCTGAAATATTTCTGCCTGTGCCTGTTCACTAATAAATCTTTCATACAGAAATGAAAACTTTTCATGGAAAGCGTCTGCTTTCTTCAAGACTTTTTTTCACTGGAAAGCCAAAATCCAACTGTTTTCATGCTGAATGTCAAATCCTCAGTTTTTGGCCAAAAACGTTAAAGCTTTACTAAAAATTTTGGTAATAGAAACCTGACAAGTTTTCTATTTATTGTTTTTGGTGACAAAACAAAGTCTTCTACAGCGACTATTCTCAGCAGCGTAAAACTAGGAACACTCCATATAAAAGGTGTCTGCACGCACACAAATAATTATTTAGTAGACACTGAGCTAGTCAATAGATCTGTTCACAGGTATTGTCCATTCAGTGAAAATTGTTGTACACTGTAAATGCCCTCCTAAGAGCAGTACTTTATATGCCACATTTAGCAGATGTAGAAGCATTTGATGTACATCAGGCCTAATAAAATTTTAAATAAATTACTAGAGACTTCACTCATTTTGTCAAGGACAGTCCACTGCTCTCCAGCAAAAGGTGGTATTTGAGCATCAGGCCCTCATTTTTATTACATTGAGCCTAATCCCATAGCACTTTCCTGAGCTGCAACACCTGGCGTATTGTCTGAGGAAAAACATATATCATGGAATAAAGCATTGGAACACTAAACCGCCCAATTTAAAAGATATAGATTTTTCTACAGAGACAATATTTAAAAATAATCTATTCCTGTAAGAGAGATATCCAAATTAACAGCTCTTAATAAAGAACAACAGCCATCGTTTTTGACATCAAGATTTGTAAAGTGGGAACTATCTTTTGTTGTAGCTGAAGATTTCAAGCATATGGAGCCTCAGTCTATGGAAAAAAGCCAATCTTCCTTAGCGCCAGAGTCTGCGAGCTTTCCAGGGAGCTGATTTGGTTTCCCATTGTTTATTATTATTTTTCTGAGGAGAACCAGAGGAAATAAACAAATAATTTTAGAGAGACTGCCTGTTTACATGCAGTTGACTTTACTCTCACCTGCTCCAATCCTCCTTCAGCTCTCGGACGTCAGCACCACATTCACACACAGATGAAACCCAGACAGTGGTTAGCTTTGCAAGACCAGTCTCCAAACTTAGGTGCCTAAATTAGCAGGTCTGAATATGGGTGAATATGAACTTAAACTTCCCAATACCATTTATCAAGTAGATAAGAATTACAAGCTCACGTATGAAGAAGCTGTACACAGAGAACACAAATGCCGTTCTTATAAGCATTGTGCAGGCCAAGATAAAGGAGAACATCTAACCTCATTCCCAAAATTCATTCCTTACTCATGAACAAAACAGAAATAAAAAGATGATGGTTTCAGGTTCTTTAGAGTAGCAGAATACATTTTGATTAACTGGGATAAATTTGGCATGCCTAACAACTGTAAAAGATATGCTACAAATTTCATTAAGAAGTGTTAATCTCTGCTTAAATATTTTTATTTGATTTCACTAAAAGGAAATCACTCACCAGTGAAATCATTTCAGAAAAAAATGACTCAGGTCAGCAGTGAAATAAGAACTCACCTTAAACCTAAGTTATCTCAGTGTTACAGAAGAAAGAGCGAGAGAGTCACTGCTGATCAATACACAGAACAAGCGAAGCGTAAAAGGAGATATTTAGTGGTAGAATTCAAAATGCCTGAAAACATAGTTACTCAGTTAGGAAGACAGAATGGATCCAGTGGTCTCTTATAAAAAGTTGTGTAGCATCCTTCCTGTCCTCAAAGATTAATTTAATAGCTAAGGTTAAGAAACATTTCTCAGGGGTTTTTGGTACAAAAATCTACTCAGCTTGAAGTTGCTGATTTTAAAATTCCTAATGACATACTTAAAGCTATCCCTAAGGGTTCTTTTTAAGAGATGTCAATAACTAGGGCCCAGAATATTCAAGTCAAGAAATTGAATCAGGATGTGAGTAAGCCACTGAGCAAAAGTTATCTGGCAAACCGGCTTTGAATATCCTGACTGGAAACCGCAGTGCTTCAATCAACAGAAGCTACAAAGGCAGAAGCCGAGACTGGGGCCGAGCATTGCAGGAGGTGTTCGTGCAGAGGTCCTTCTGGGATCAGTCAGCAACACTGCCTTTCGCACTGTTGTTAGCAGCCCCTCTAATGCACATGCAAAGGTGAATTCCTTATGTATGAGCAGAGAAAGCGGTCAGTCCTTGCCTCAGGATTATCTGACTGAGCAAAAACAAGGAGAGTGAAATGAAAATGAAAGAGCAGCTCTGTTTGAATGTGCGCACATGAAACAACTCCAAACATGATATCTAATTCTAGCGTATTAAAGAAACACATAAAATCAGGACTTGGTACCAAAATCCCATTGTTTCCAAGCCTTAGATGCCTATGGAAATCACCTGCTTCACTGAATAGGGGTCTRTGTCATCAAAGAAGATGCATATAGTAGTGACTTTGTTCAGGAGTAAGCACAGTTTTAAGGCCCTTGCTTCTGATTTTAGAAAACCTTTACCACACTGCCTGCTACTGACTCATGGACAAAACAAATGCAGCATTAATGTCAGTAGCAAACTGGCTATGCCTTCTCCTTTCCCCAGAAACTGCAAGCTTCTGTCCACTTCTACAAGTTTGCAGAGAAGTTATAGCAGCCTCTGTGTTTTCTTGGTCTAGACCCAAGCCCGAGTACACAGAATTTCTTAGGAAATTAAATGACAAGTATCACCAGCATCGAAACGTTCCATAGACAAACAAAACAAAGAACCTTGGAGATCTTACTGCAAGACACAGGCTCAGATCCTCTACAAGCATAAATCAGCAAAACTGTTTGGACCATAATGCCTCACCAAAAATTCCCCTGTTTTGTTATAGTAATGTGTGTTTTTTCGGTTCTGTTTCAAGTTGGTATTTATCATGTGCTTGATTCTGTACTAATTGAAGGCTACAGCAGGGCTTTCACTTAACTTAAAAAAACAAGATTAGAGCGTCCGAAAGTTTCTGAGGAATTCTTTAACCTTTTTCTGATTGCTCTTTGAGGTTAGGAAGAAGAGCTAATAAAATAGATTTATAGATTTTGAAAAAAAAAAATGCCTGAAATTCCAGAATAGAGCTTTAAAAACTCAGGACTATTTTTTCTATGGAAACCATCTCATGAATCCTCTAAAGCAGTCAGTTTTTCATATTTTCATACTTTGAGGTTATGAGACTGATTAAATTCAAGGTTACACCAAAAACTTAACTTTCGTCCCCATCATGTTACAACTTATCATCATGAAAGAGTACATGAAGCTATGGATAATATCAAAATCTAATATGGGGGGGAGGGGTATTTACTGGATCCCCACTAGCAGGCATATAGTAAAGAATACATAAATCAGAAAATTTCTGATGCTTTCTGATGAATTACCTACAAATATAAGAGTTTGGGGGTAAACTCCCAGGCTAGTGTTGATGTTAGTGAATGTTGGCAGGTATATATCACTATGTTTATCCATCAGACAAATTGTTATTATGCTACGGTTTTTGACAACATGGCTACACTTGCTTATTAGGAGCAGTCCACAACAAATATCTGACTCATAGTGGCCAGCTTCAGTGTTTATATTACTTTATTTGTATCAATCCAAATGTAAAAATAAGTATAATTTACTAAAACCAGACTCAGTCCCAAATTATACACCACAGAAAGGCACAGACACCAAACACCCATAACAAGCTACTTTCATGGGGCTTTTATAGCCTGAGGACGTTTTTACAATCAAAAAAAAAAAAAAGTGTTCCCACAAAAATCTCTTCAAATCAGGTATTTTGCTTGCAGTAATCAGTAAATCCCAACGGCAGAGAGCTCTGTGACCCCACTGCCTTTGGCCCCAGAGCACCGTGCGCCAGTGGAAGGTTTCTGTGACCTGTCCCGCGGCCATGGAGCTGGGTGAGACTGATTACCATTAAATAATTTGGTAATTATTACTGCTGTGATAATTACTGCAGTACCAGAGGCACCAAAGGCCTTGGCAAAATTGCAGAAGCTGTGCTCATGCCACATAAAGGTAAGCAGCTTCCAGCTGGGAACAATATGGGAGCTCAAGATGTCCTAAGTGCATTTTCTTACCACTTTAGCACCTTTCTTCCACAGCAGCCCTACAGGCTCTCTCCCCTCCAAGCTGAAATCATCTCAAAACACCTACAGCACTGCATGGAGAGCGGACCAGAAAACAACTGCTGTTACCTGTTCTCGCCTGCTGAAAAGCACTGCTCTTGCTGGACAACAGTGCTCTAAAAAATACATAGGCTTCCTGACTATGCTGCAAGTTACTTGCCTGACTCCCTTTACAAGAAACACTTTTTTAATGAACTTTGCTGCAAAGGAGGGAATTTGTTGTTTTATGCAGCACTTCCTTCAAGTTTACCCTGCAAACAGAGGCAAATTGTTTCTTTTAAAAAAAAAAAAAGCAGAAAAGCTGTTAATATTAAAAACAAATCCAAATCTCCTAGTGAGACTATTTTTTATTTTATTTTATTTTTTAAACAGAAGCATCTTGTGAACCAAGACAAACATGTGAGGCTTGGTTCATGACCAGTAAAAACACATACTCTAAACATTAGCGGACTGCAAGCAACCCTAACTTTTGCTACTGATCTCACAAAGTATTTTCACAAGACTTCAGCTTGATTCTATTAAATTTTCTACCTAGGATAAGAGACTAAAAGTGACCAAAACCAATCTCCCGATGAAAAAGCCCAAACACAATACAAAGCTATACAACCCAGGAACAAAAATGATCCATGCAACAGAAATTCAACCCACACTCTGTATCCTCTTTGCTTACATGTGGCTACACGCTTGCGATTTTAAGTGGAAAAGCTTCTCACAGTGGGATAACTTTAGTGAAAAATCCAGGCATCTCGAAGAATTTGTAAAGAAAGAGGAACTGATTCCATGACTAGACTATCGAATACAGACTATTCCCAGGAATTAGTTTATTGAAAAGAAAGAAAGAAAGAAAAAAAACCAAATGCATAGTATGTGAAGTCCTCCTCACAGGAAGACCTCAAGCCCCATGCAATTCTTCTTCAACCATGATTGATAGTTTGTCCTTGTCCAGCAAAACATCAGCACATACTGAACCAGTATCTTACTGGCTTCATTTCAGTAGGACCATCTAAAATCAGACTCCTTTATTTCCTGTCCATGCTAAATTAGCTCATCTACAGTCCTGCCGTGCAGTCAGGACAAGGGCAATCTTTGGAAGAGGACAAGCAGGGTTCTCTAAGCATGCAGTAGAGGTCTTCCTACTATGGATCTTACTTGTCAGGGAGCTGTCCAGGTTTTCCTAAAGTAAGAAAACAAATGGTTTCTTCAACCTGTATTGTTATTTTCACTGAGATCATATGTAATAATATATCTATTGTTTTCTATATTTATAAAAGGGATATTGAAACTGACGTTATAGGAAAATGTCTACATATACATATATATATATATATATATATGAAGCCCACTCCTGTGTATATTAAGAAACTAAAGATGTACCACAGTCATGCAAGTGGTGCCAATAAAGATGTCTGGTGCCTCTCCTACTGGGGCTTTTGATACAAACAATCTGAAAGCACAAATACAAACATCTATAAAATACCTAGTTGGAATCAGCTAAGCAACAGAAAGCTTCCCTTTTACTTTATAAATTTTAAAATCTCATTAATTTCTACTTAGTAAACTGTTTGTGGCAGAAAGTATGTTGTCTTGTGACACCATACAGCACCTTACACATTTTTGGAATAACTCTATTATAAATAACAATGAAGTATAATAGCTTAGAGCTTTTATCAATGTAAAATATATATGACAAACCCAGACAAAAACACAGGGCTAAATACAAGYACATTACACTATATACAACATCTTTTGATTTAGAGCATCTGAAACAGCTACAACAAAACAAAACACTATGAGGCCAACTTAAGATAAGAAGCTAGAGATCATATTTTCATAATCAAAACATCTCTACAAGTACAGTGCAACCGAGTGTAATGAATACACAAGGAATTCAGCACTAAGACAACAGATTCAGAGACCCTCTGCTCTCCCAACTTTGCTGTGGGTGCTATTTCCCCCGACTCCTATGCAAYGTTTAGCCAGTTGCTAAACCTCTCTGCCTTCAAGTATGTCTGTACTGCAGAGGACAGCATAGTGTAAGAGCATTTAAGTTAAATTTTAGAGAGGAGCAGTAACAGCTGCAGCAGCAGATTTCAGCAGAGCGACCCACCGTGCATGCTGCCTGGGACCAGGTTAGCTCCAGGAGACAAGCTAACCATTTAACTGCTTAACAAATCTTCACACTTCTGTCAGTATTCATTCAATGCTCTAACAACATAATACTACCTTTCCACTTCACCAACTTTTAAAATTATAAAAGACTATAGTCAAGACCTGAGAAAACAATGAAAGGGGTGAATTTTCTGCTTGACAGTATCTGCATGTAACAGACACTCTCTGAAAAAAAAAAAAAAACAAGGTTAAGAAACTATGGTTTCCACTTAAAAGCAAATGCTTCCATTATGGACTAAACTTCTCCTTATTGGAGGCTTCTGTTTATCACTTTCTCTCTGATTATACTGAAGCAGACTGCTAGATGTAAACGGAAAGCAAAAATTCTAAAATAAACACAAAGATAGTCACATAATTTTCTCATGGCTAATGTGAAAAATAACATTTAGCACATCTATTCCAAACCAAAGCACTTTTAAACAAGATTTTGTTCTGTGTTATAAACTTGCGTAATGGGAGGCACAAGTGGAATATGATCAGCTTTATATTTACAGATCTCTTTGTCATCACAGCTCATCGTATTTGTGAAATGGACTTGCTCTACTATCGTTAAAGGAGCAATTCAGTCAGACCATACTGGTTTTTACTACTCTGTCTATAAACTGAGGATTCTCCAAGTTTATTATAAAAGGAATTAACTTATACTGTACTAATTTATGTATAAAACTATACTAATTTATGTATAAAACTACTACATTCAGAAGCGAATCCTCAGGTGCAGAATTTTTTGGCATTTTTAATTTTTTCTGAGGAAATTTCTTTAAATGTTCCACTTGTCCATTTTATGCTTTCAATTTGGTAAAGAAACGTACTTTGCTCAATAATATGCTACTGATAATTATTTAAATACAAGCATAGCATCTACCTTCTAGGGAAAAAAAGGAACTTTCAACACCACCACAAAACATTTGTCACTTATTTTTGTTATTTCTTCATTTTTAACGGTGATTTATACAGTGACCTCTTCATCCCAGAGTCTTTATTGAAAGAAATACATTCAAGGCAGCAAAATTACCCCACTAGAGAACTTGTATATCACCCACACTACCTAAGCCAGGCTATAGCAAGAGCTATTGGATCAGAATGTCATTAGCCTAAAAGTCAAAGTAGTGCATGGATCATTTCAGGGGAAAAAAACCCTCTTTCCCTCACTTGGAATTCCCCTCACAGTGTGCTAGAGCACAGTGACCCCACAGGGACACTTAAGTTTGTTTCCTGTACTTAGTCCTCATGGAGATGCCAATGAAATATGAACTGCTGTGAAATCCTCCAACAACATTCAGCTCACAACATCAGCAAGAGGGGAGAAGACCTAACAGTGCCACCTTTCAGAAGTTACTTCTTTAAGAAGTTTCTGATCTTCCCAACAATCAACCGCTGAAGCAAAAGTCTGTATCATGAAATGTTAAATAGGAGATGATTAGAAAAAAAAGTTGCTTTACCAAAGCTGACTTTTCCCACTCATCCCAACACTTTGATATGCATTAGAACCAGTCAAATGGAGCCAGAAGGGACAGTATGCACCATCCAGAAAAAAATTACTTCAGTTTTAGCAATATCCAAAGTAAACTTCGTGACTTTGCACAACATTCTTCTACAAAATAAACTTGAGCCATTTGCCAGCAATAGCCTATATATTGATGTGGTAGTAAAAGAAACTTGGAGGCTTCAGCTGGGAAACAAACTGTCAACCAACCACTAATTAGTTTTTATGATGTGAATCATAGTTTAGTAATTTCCCAGAATTTAATCACAGCGCACCCAGAAAGATCAATTAAAGAACAGGCTCAGAATTTGTTAGAGCCCTGTGTGAAAGAGGGGAATGACCTCAGCAGCTTTGCCACAGAATTTTATGAATGAACAAAGAAATGATTTAAAAGGTAAGTTAAATTAACCTTGTGTTTCCTTGCCGACCTTTTCATTGTTTTTGCAAAGTAGCGAGTTTTTGAAATGAACAGTTGAATCGAAGGACTGTATGTTATAGCTACTGTTTATTTTACAACTTCATTTACACACGTGATCATTATGTGTGTAACTTGAATTGTTCCATTATTTTTGGCTATATCTTCTTTTATGTCTCTGTCTATAAAAAAGGAGAAAAAATATCAGAGCAGAAGTAAATTCCTTCAGTTTTCTGAATGGGCAGCACCATATCACGTTAGCAGAATGAACAATACAGAATTCCTTGTTTTTCAAAAAAAATCATCATTATTGAAATGATTCTAACAACTTTTAATATGAAGAGACAGAAAATGTTATTTTGGCCACAAATTCCTAAAATTTTCCTTCTCTCTTTATTCCTCTTCAAGCTTTTTTTCCCCATTTAACACAATAAAACCTACAACTTTTATCCTCCTTCCTGCTTTTTGCAAATAGTGAAAAGAGGGAAAGGGGGGGAAGGAAAACAGGGGGGAAAGAAAAGGGGGGGAGAAGGAAAAAGGGGAAAAGGGAAAAAGGGAAAGAGGGAAAAAGGAAAAAGGGAAATATTTGAAGGAGATTTGTGGGCATATGCTGTCTAAGAAAGCACAGGAACTTTTAAGGTGGTCTCTTTGCATTTAAATGAAAATGATTCATCAGATAAAAATTCAGCTCATTGTTAACTGAGCACATATGACAGACTTTGTCTTTGTATTCACTTTTAACTGAATACTTCATGAGGAAAGAGAAATTCTGTTTGTGCAGCTACTTTGTGCAAAGAACACAGGCTGAAATTTTCAAACCTAAATGACAAAATGGCAGGCCAGGGTTTCTGGTTTATATTTTGACATAAGAGATTTGCATTAGAAAAAATAACTCACCAAAAGAAAATTATGCAGGAGAAACACTAGTGTTAACAAAACTTCTACTGGTCAGAAAAAAAGCAAGGGAATGCTAAGACCAGCCAAGAGCAGTTAGGGTACGGGAGCATGGATGAAAGACCACAGAGCTATGAATCTTCTGCTACTATGTTACATGATTCACAAGCCCACTATATGACACTGCCATTTAACTCAAATAGAGAAAACCTTGAATCTTGAATATGTACCTTTCTCTTCCCTCCCTTTCCAAGGCAAATCCTAATGCAAGGAAGAGTTTGAAACCCAGATGCCTGCTCCGAAATTCTCTAACTTCCTGAAATGAATACAAGACTCTTCAGATGCTAGGAGGGCATCGCGTATTGGAGCAGCTCCATTTTGTATGAATAATAAAATATTCAGGAAGAGGGATTTGGAGGAGAAGAGAAGGGAGAGAGAAAAGGCACTATTAGCCAAGTGCTCTTCGGATACAGGAGAACCAGATTCAGGTCTCTGCTCTGAATTAGAGCAGGATGTTAACAAATCTGCTTCGGGGGGGAATGCATTTTAAAGTTCTCCGCTTCATCTGGAGACAAAACAGAAACATTTGAGTAATGAGAAACTGCACACCTAGCTCTGCATCTGCACCAACAGCTTCATTTTCAAGAATTCACAGCTCCCCTTAAATCGCATTACAACCAGAGTTTAAATGTTAATTATGGAGCATGTGCATATTAATTTTCTGCTTCCTTCTTTCCCTAAGTAATGGGAATGCTTTTAAATGCCTTTTGTTTGGTTTCTTATGGACTTACTTGGTTTCTTAATATATTACAGGGCACTTCCTGCACTGCTTACAGAAGCAAATTTCCCACTGCTAGTGGGAGTTTTCCCTGAATAAGGTCAGCAGATTTGGTCCCAAGGGAGTGAACTGATCTTTGGGTTTAGCTACCCTGAAGATCCAGTGGAAAGCAAAGCAGATATCCCTCTTGTTTAAAATTTGCTACTATATTGTATCCTTCTCAGCCACATCATCCAACACAAACAACGATGAAACATTTTGTTGTAATAATCCTTTCAATTAAGGCTCCCATTACAGTAAAACAGCTGCTTACTATGATATATCTTTGTCAGGGAACTATTTATTTCCCAGAAAACATTTCTATAGTTGTTGAGACAGATGCAATAAACCAGATCCACGGAAGTAGCAGAAATCATCAAAGCAGTGAGCAAAGTCTGATCAGCTAAACAGCCTTACGCCAGAGAAGGGGTACTTTCTCTGAGGGTACAATTCATTCTTCTCTGATGACAAAAAAGCCCACTCAATTTAAAACACTTCTTTCTTCCCGGTGTCTCACTCACAACAATGTTAGTGAGCCACAACTGAAAGAGCAGCATAAACTCATGCACATGCATCATTAAAAGGAAAAAAGAAAACTCTCCAAAAGCTTCTGTCCTGACCAGTGGTGTTTGCATTGGCCCTTAAAAGCCTTCTGGAATGCCGACATGATAAATATTTGATGGACAACCTTTAGCTTAATGACAGGATCAGGTACTGCTCTTGGAACGGAAAGACAAATGAATCAGCACCTTGTGACTGCCTTCAGTTCAACACATGCATGCACACATACACCCTCCCCGCACAGCCTGCTGAATGATACTTATTTGTCTTACTAACAAGTCCAACTCACATTAATTGTCAGCATGAAATACAAACAGTAGTGACAAAAAGCATTATCATAAATAATTTAATCCAAGCTTAGTGAGCGCTTGTAAATGAGCAGCTTTCTTGCTGCAAATTCAGTCTGTGCGATTGTAGCTCCATACGCCTTGCATACTTATCAGACAATGGTGATAGCAGGAGGAAGGGACWTCCTTCTTCCACCTCAATTTGAAAACCTTCCTTGTTAATTGTGTCTCTGGCAGCAACATGCAGTTACTGCTGTAAAACCAGGGAAATGAAGAGAAGCACCTGCAGGTCAGAAGCCAGATATGTGATAAGGCACCCTTAGAGGTACCTAGGGGATGGAGACACTAAAACCCAAGACCAGCTCTATATTCCTGTTTCCAGGCATGAGCTTGCCCTTTGCTCACCAGTGCCAGACAGGTCACTGAGGCTCACTGAGTGGGGTGCCAGATATGTACCCTATGTATCTGGCCAGATACAGTTCAAGATGCCAGGGTCTGCATCACCAACCAGAGTTAGAGTTCCTCCTCAAATTGCAATATTGAAATGATTTCTCAGAGCAATTAGAAGCAAAACCGTTAAACACTCAAGAATTTGCTAGCTAACTCTCCTTTTACTCTCAGATGCTTCAGCATCACTTAGATGCAAGCAGTTCATAAATAGGAACTATAGTATTAAGCTCTTCCTGGCCTCTTGTTCATCCACTTAGTACCAAGGTATAATTCAAGGGCAATGCCCCAGAGCAACGCTAATTCTGTGCTCATGAAAGGAATAAAGAAACAATCAATTCCTCAAGCAATGGGAGCACAAATCACTACACTGCATGATCAAGAAACAGCATCCTGATCCCCAAACATCTTAATTCACACAACTAAAAAGGAAAAGGAAAGGCAGACCACTTAAAGAAAAGGATAGCTACACAGAGCACAGCAGAGACTCTTTCTGAGGGCCACTATGCCACGGTAATGCCATGTTGACCTACAAAGAAGTAACAACCATCTAGTTCTCTGTCTAAGGCTCTCCAAATTCCTGGGGATTCAGATTCTGGATTCACATCCGTTATAGACACAGGATCAGCCATAAAAAGTCAGCCTCAGCTCTGTATTTCAACCAAAGAGGTCTTGATATCTACCAACTACTATGCTCTAGAGCCAGTATTGTTTTCCATCATAATACACATAACATATTTTGACAGGAGAGAGAGAAAATACAGAATAAAACTAAAATCCACACTCAGCATTCAATTTGAGGAACACATCAGGTCCTTCCCTTGCTGCTCCGAACCCATTTAAAATAAAAGGAGGTAGGATGAGAAGAGAAAATCCAGAAGAAACATAAATTATGTATGAACTTAAAAGAAATGATGTTTACCTCAGTGGACAAATTTCTGGTATTACCAGACAGTAATTCATTGCAAAAAGCTCATGCCAAGGCACTGCAACAAGAAGTGATTCTGACACCATCACCTGACTTGCTGGCTAAGACAGCCCTGGGCTCATTTCTTAATGCTTCTTCAGACATCATCTAGTTCACTGAAGTACTGTGTGGTAGACTCAGGACATGCTTTACTGTTGTGTGACTGTATGAATTCAAACAAGGCAGTATCAACAGCACAGTAAATGGGAACACCTACACTGCCCTTAAAAAATTGCACAGTGCTTTTATTGGAATTCCTATCACCTATAGGTCAATCATAATAATAAAAGCACATACCTAGTAGTTTATTGGCTTTTTCCCCTCTTCCTTTATGACACCACAATAAAATACAGTTGTTTAAAATACAGTGGTATTAGAAATGAGAATAGAGAGGCCAGGAAGTTTTTTTAAATAAAAATCAGATGTAAGGAGCTTTATATTCTTCCTACTATTTTATTTTCAAAACCTAAGCATATTCCTGTAAGACAACCCCTCCTGTAGTATAAATGAATGTGTAGTTCTTCCAGTTCTTGAACATAGTACTGGTGATCAGTGATACTCCAAAATCTTCCAACACTGTCCATGGCCTCATCCAAACCACTAGAAAGTTTCAAGCCTGCAACTGTTAATCGGGCCTAACGTAACTGCGTAACCCGCCAACCCTACCCAAACCATGCGAACTGCAGGCGGTAACCCTCTGCCCAGGGACTGTCACACTCAGAATATTCCTACGCCACGAGATAAATTAAAGCAGCATTTGCCTATGAGTGATTTTAACCACATCTGAAGGCCCCCACCAATTAGGCCAACTGCCTGCTGCTACAGCAGGAGAGAGCACTGTGTTTCCTGCAAAGCTGCAGTGCACGTTGAAGCCCTCCATGAATAAAATCCTATCGTATTAAGTCTCACTGGTCAAAGCCTCAAAGTCACACCCGGACATCATCTTTAGGAGGCCCAGCAAACCACCCAAATGTTACAGTTTACACATAGGTTTGCTGGAGATATTAAGCATATGATTTGGGTAATATGGATTTGGACACTTCAGTTGGGTCATCAAATTTTACTCCCCACTATCACAGGTGACCACGTGATATATTCTGGTTCATAAATGCATCATGTTCCACTTGAACAGGAGATGAGTCTTTATCCTCACTATCTTTATCGGAAGCTGAGATGTAGGAAACTCCTCATCTGCGGTCCACCATGTCTGCACAATGTCTGGATGTCATGCTAGCATTCCCCTTTAACTCAAAAAGCCTTTCTCCCTCTCTGATATCCCCATCCAAGTCCTGTACCCATGAAAAGCAATCATTTCCCCTTGCAGACTGAAAAAGAGGAAAAGTTACTTTAAGATATGAGATGTGCTGGTTTTTTTCCTCACTCTTGTACATTAGCATCTTTGTTCACTTGGTTCTCCCCGCAGTTCTTCTCAGCACATAGTCTGAATTCACCTCATCAAAACATTATCCAAGTTGTTCGGCATGAGCCAGTTTTAGAAAAGCCATTTTCATTTCATCTCTTTTTTTCAGTTGCCTCAAGATATTTTGTTTATTCTTTTCTTCCAAATGTATTCTAAAGTGTGGAAAATATGAGTTCACAGTAGTTCATGTGCAAGATCATCTTCCCCCATTTTGAATATATAAGCTAATATTTTTATTCTTCAGTCTAGGGTATCACACTCAGTTTCAGGAAGAAGATTATTCATCCTTCAAAACTTAATCATTTAAAGTCCTTGGGTCTTACTTCTCCCTCACAAACTGTAATTTTCCTTTTTTCAGCCTCCTTCCTAGGAGGCACTTTTGCCTTTGTCTGTGTTTAACAGTACTGTCCTTATTCAAAACTAAAGACAACTCTTGTTTAGTTTTGGCCATACCTTGATTATGTTTAATTCCTACTCCATCCCCACTGTATTAGCAGCTACACTTTTTAATTATTGAATATTCATATGGTTAAAGACCTTTTTATTCTTTGTTTTCACTTTCTTTGCAGGGTCTAACCCAGCTTGACTTTTATCAATTTTTATTTCATCCTTAACTTCCTGACCTCTAACATGGTTTCTTTACAGATTATTCCTCCTTCACTCATTCGTTGCAAACTCTCTGTTTATTTTTAATGTTCTTTGTGGGGGTGGTTGGTCAGAAGTTAGGTTTGGAGTTCACTTCTAAAAGCCACCATTGCTTAAGACAGAAGTTCGAGAAAGGTTATTGCATTTTTAGCTAGAAAATGTCACCACATTCATATGCTTGAGCTCTTCAGTCACTATCTAGTTTCCCTAAAYTTATTTTGCACATAAGGTTAAGAAAACCTTAAAGACTACTTTTTGTTAACTTTGGATGGCAAGTAGAATAGTGATGACCAACTCTCTCTGACGTCCTCAGTGCTTTCAGAACCAGTTTTAAAATAACACTGGTTCTTCACAAGTCTATAATTGTTTGAGGAATTGTTTGCACTAGGGAAAGATTTGGCTGTAGTTAATAGGATCATTCATCTCCCAATTCATAATATCCCATAACA
Organism: Apteryx rowi; assembly: GCF_003343035.1. Classification (NCBI taxonomy): domain Eukaryota; kingdom Metazoa; phylum Chordata; class Aves; order Apterygiformes; family Apterygidae; genus Apteryx; species Apteryx rowi. The sequence continues at coordinate 1,038,945 of NW_020448296.1, read as the reverse complement.
ATTCCATGTTGATTTTATCCTCTAGCATTACCTCAAATCAACCAGAACCTGTCAACCTTTTACCTGCTTCCTGCAAGATAATTTTGAATTCAAGATGATTTTATTATATCCAGAATATCCTTCTGATTTCTCTACAGTCCATTCACTGGTTTGCAGAGCTGAAAAGTTAAACCATTGCAGAGCAGCCAGCCCAGCTCTCCAAAGCGCTGTCACACACCTACGGCAGGCAACGAAAGGGCCCTCAAGCCAGTGTCCAAAAGCTGGGCCCACTTTCAATATATTACCTAAAACACTAAGCTACAACATTTAAACAGTCAACTTTGTCACAAATCTTTGAGCTCAGGATTCCTCTAAAGCTGTATTTCAAACATCCTATCTGAAATCCTATCTGAGATACACAAATAACGCACAGAAAGTTATGCTAGTAAACACAAGAACGTATGCGGCCTTGCAGGTCAAAACCGATCATAGAAAGAAGCTGTGAGACTTTTCAATCACTCGCACACACAACAAGCTAAGAACGTGCATGTAAATTATCTGGGAGAAATATTAGCTCTTCTTCAGAGCACAGAAAGAGAACAAATTCTTTAAGTTTTACTTCTCTGGCATATTCAACACCACTTTTCCATCAAAACCTGTGGGCTGACTTAATCAGAATTCGACTGTATTACATGATCCATACTCAGCCATATTCTACAATCTAAGATGCTGCTATTTTTATGTGTTTTTGTAAAATTCATTTTCATAATTTCATTATTTAATTCAATTTAAAAACATGCCACAAGGTCACTCCGAGTTTAAAATCCTTTCACATCCACAGTAAGCCTACATTAGAGCCCAAATTTGAGACAGTGTGCATATTCTGCACAGTGCTCTTGTCAGTGCTAAACTTCGAGAGCTGGGTCTAAAGCACATTTCTTACCCTTGTCTCCTTCTAACCCAAGGCAGAAATTTCTCCTTAGGCTTTAGTGGAGTTAGTTGAGGGGATTGTTAATTTAGGACAATCTCTTAATTTAGCGTACTCTTTTTGGATTAGTTTCCAATTTTTGCACTTTTACCTTCCAAATGTACAAATAATAAAAGTTTTATTTTGCATATGCTTCCTAGAGAGGAAGAGAATGAACTAATTTTTAACGATTTTAACACCTGCATGAAGTAGAACACAAAAGGAAAGCCTAGAAATGTGAGTTTTATAAGCTGTGTAAGGTAAAACAAATTGAGATTGATATTATTTAGGTGTTGTATGAAGTCTAATAATTTTTTTAAAAAAGACATTTTAGCATTACTGCCAAAAACAAAAATTCCTGAGAGCTCTTGTCTGTTTATCTGAATTAATTCTCTATAAAATAAACTTGGTGATATACCATATCTGGGGTGAAAAAGGAGCTTTATTTCCCTTTTATGTCTTTATTTACTGCTAGAGTTCAGTTTGAAGCTGAGTATCACAGGGGAAGGGGACAGACTTGTGATCACCTTGAAATATTAAAAAATACCTCACTTCCCAGGTCAACCCAACAGATTTCATTTTTATTTTACTGAACTGATTTTATTTTTCTAAAACAAAAGGTGTTCAATTTCTAAGTAGAAATATTGCTTCAAAATAAATTAAACAATACAAAAAACAATGCAGCCATATGCTCAGTTTTATAATGAAAACTTTTTTGAATTCAAGCTTCTGGTAGTGTCAACCCCCTTTAAAATGGTTTCTTTTCCATTTAATTTAGTGTTTCTGTCTCCCAGAAAGTCACCTGGATCTAATTGCAAGCACTTTCTTTCAATGCCTGCTGTAGCAAAGGCATTATCCCTCTTTTCATTAAATCTCTCCCAAAGTCCTGCAAGTCCCTGACAACCACACAAAAAAAGCCCATTACAGTTAATTAATTATAAGTTAAAATAGATTTCTAGTTATTTCATCCTCCTTGCTTCTACATTCACTACATCAACTCTATTTGCTTTGCCTTGTTTGCAAGATTCCAATCAACACACTACTGCGATTCTATCACACGCAGGTCGAAAAACATTGCTGACACATAAAATAACAGTGAAAATGCAAACAGGTGACACATCATCCACTCAACCACTTAATGGGAGTCCCTGTTTACAATTTATTTAGTGGAGGCCAAAAGGTGAAATAACACAGGAACTATTATTTATTATCAAAACTATCATGTTTTGATAATAAATAATGAGGAAGCACATAGCATCATTAATTTACAAAAAAGTTCTCTGTCACATAAAATGGAAGAGGATTTCTGAGATTGGTTAATTTAAAAGTATTGCTTCATTTTTTACTCATCCGTTGCTAAAATTTCCATGAGTAAGTACTCCGGGATTTGGCCCACTGGTTATAATAACACACTCCATTGTTCATTCCCATGAGAATACTTATAATGTTGAAAGTGGAGAACCTAGCTGAGATGCAGTATTTTGAGCCAAAGGATGTTTATGTAGCAGGCTGGCATGCCTCCATTGTAAAACACATGCCCTGTCCAGTAGAAATCGCATTTTTAATTGCTCAAAAGCATTTTCTGAGTTATAAATACACCTTCATACCAATGCTTCAGGCTTGTACAAAGGCATTCAGTAGTCTGAGGACAACTCAAACAATTCTCTATTCCCCTTTAGTCAGCATCTCTATTATTTCTCAGAGTACTTTATATGCACTTAAGGACAACAGGTAATAAATCTTTAAAAAAAAAAAAAAGTTAGATAGTGTGAAGTCTCCCCCAAACTATTGTAGCTGAGAGTAAAAAGGTTGCTAATAAAGCAGATACCCTTACTGAACATATACATAGGAGTGCTGAAAAAGGTGTTCACATAGGGGAAAACAAATAATGTTTGTAGAAAAAATGTTGCCATACTCATCTGGATCAATACTCCCCCAAAACCTCTTGTGCTATATTTGGTGACCCAGATTTGCCCCTGCAATCTTGCATCTTGCAGTTCTGTGCAGATTATTCCAAATCACAAGCCCTTCCATTTTTGCAAAGAAAACTTTACTGTTTGGTTTATCTGCTACAGTTTCAGCAATACTCAAAATGATACTCAATTAACAATTATTATGATTTGGATATTGTTCATCAGTGCATCAATCTACACACTGAAAACATCATTTTTACTGATCTTACTACTACAATAAATGAAATTTTTCCATGAAGAAGAGACAAAAGTTTTGTCATTGCCCTGTCATGCTGAGCAGTACCTTAATTCAGAAACAATCCCAATCTTTTTGTCACTAGCATGAACAAAATCTGGTCCTTAACCAAAATTAACTGGKTTTTTTTTGTTGTTGTTGTTGTTTTGTGGGGGKTTTTTTTGCTTTACATCGTGGCTTGCTACAGAGTCCTATTATTCATATCTAGGACAATATAAATTATCAACTGAAATAAAGGGAAGTTAACAAAACTAACTAAATGCAAACTCATCTCTGTTACAGAAAAAAAAAAAGCCACACAAAAAAAAACCTATTTAGTACTGATAAATAAACTACTGGTCCCAAACAAGACAAATACATTTTGGCACATAACAAATATTTCTATTACCAAGCCCTTGTTACGGACAAGGACCTCACTATAGTAGACACTAGAAACAGAAAAAAAGATCACTATTGTAACAAACTTGCAATCAAAGCCATATGCTTTTAGGCAGCAACTTTACAAAAAGTTACACTGTTTACTGCCTATTTGTCATCTCAAGAGAACTAGATAACAAATCTGTCACTGATTTTAGAGATAATTCATATAGGAAAGCTCTGCCCAAATCACATGCTTTACAGTACATGCAAAAAGGTATCTGCCTCAGAAGCAGTTCCCATCAGCAACCCTTGAAAAATTGTGTCTAGTCAAGTTTTAAAATATTTCTGTAGACAAAAGATGTTATCTGCAAAGAAATGTCTTTTGTATAGTTTTTACATGTGGAGTTGATACATTTTGCTGTTTAATCAACTTTGTAATCACTGATTTCAAGGATTATAAATAATAGATAGAGCTGAACAAGATTGTTAATCAAATACAATTTCAGCTGCACATAGATGTATATTTTTCCCCCGCTCAGCCAGCATCACAGACAATTAAGTATTATTTCTGCAAACAACACATTCAGCTAAATCTTTCCAATCACTTGTATACCTCAGTGTTTCAGCTCTCAGTGAAGGAGATGATRTCTCACTTACTTTAGAAGTGGTTGGTATTTTCACCTGGCAGGTGATATCTTGAAACAGCTCTACTGAACATATGCAGAGAAAAGAGGCTATGCCTTATCTCCAAGCCTAAGTATTAACATTTAATATTCAGTTTTCCTTAAAACATAACTACTAAAATAAATAATAAAAAAGGAAAAAGCTTTAACTATTAAGCTTTAAATACCATCCAAACTATTTCAGAGAGCATAGGGCTCCTCCCCAGCCCAGTGTTTCTAAGCTTTTAGGGTATTTTCAAAATAAAAGTTAATCCAGGCTGACTCTGTCCATGACAGACTATGGGGGTTTGCAACCCTATAGTCAGGAAAGCCTCTAAGTTTGGTGGAGAGAATTTGTCTAAACTGAGTAACTGGAAGATGGAAGGTGATAAAATGGAAAAACAGATAGGAAGTGCAAGAAGTAAGGATGCTGGTCAGAGATGTGGTAACTGGTGAGTTGAGTTAGTCAGGAGAAGACAAGGAAAGAAAAGCTCTGTGAACTTAGACCAACAAGTTCAACAGATTGAAAAGACTTAGTAAAATAAAGCAAAGACTTTATGAAAAATTATAACTGGAACAAAACAGAACTGGAAGAGAAGCCTCAAAAATGTTATTTAAGTGAAAGAATTGAAGTAGAGAAAAAAAAGGAAAGCAAAATATATAGCCACAGCAGTGTTTATTTTTTCTTCTTTGAATAAAGTTTGTCTTATTTAACTTTTGACTCTTTGATTTAATGGTGGTTTGGCTGTTTTTAGTTAAAATAGTTATAGATTTCCCTTTTCTCTTCTCTCCTCTGGGCATGAAAAATCCCTCAACACTTTACAGAAAGAGATACCTGCACATACACACACATAGTTTAAAATGTGACAGGAATAGTGGGCCAATATGGTTACACTCAGGCATACTGAATTTATATATGAAATTAATTCTTGTGAACACATCATAATATGACAAATTTAGGAGAACCCTAATGCAATATGACAAACAACACATTGAGACTAAAAAAATCCTAAAAAAGGATTCTTCTCTAAAGAAAGATTTCTGCCATCAGTGGTACAAACCAGGCTTTTTAATGTCTTTCAAATCCCACAGGAATTAGTTTTAATCAAATAGATTTTTTTTAGTCTTTAGAAGGAGAGGATTAGGATGTCTCTCCACAATCACTCTTGGCGTCTAGAAAATGGCTGTTTATGCTGTCAATCATTCTTCCTGGCACAGAACAAGCAGAAAACGAAAAACACACAAGATCAACATAGTAACTGAATATTAGCTGGGAAGCTGCACCCGAATTCCCCTTGGAGGCTCAGTGCTTCCCTTTCATCTGTCACCTTCAGTACTTTTAAGAGAAACTAACTTACGGCTGGGCATTTACTTATGTTTCATTCTTGCACTGTCCCTGTAATTTTCCACTGTAAAAATGACTGACAACCTTACCTAGAGTGGGATTTCCTACCTTTTATGCTTATTTTATTTATTTTTTAGATCTGTTTTTGCTGGCTCTGCTGGGTACTTACACGGTCAACATAAACTAAGCCCACCCATTTGCTCTGGGTCCCCGCCAAGAGACAATGTGTTCGTTTCTTAGCTTGACTGGTAGAAACTGGGTGGAAAAGGGTGTGGGAAATTAGAAGAGCATGGAGAGACATGATAGAAATTACATGAGTTAAGGAATGAAATACAGATGTTAAGCAGATCTCTTCTAATTCTGTACCCTAACACCTGGTGAAGACGGCTTCTGCTGCAGTTAAAGGGGTGACAGATTTGAACTCTACTTAGTAGACCAGATCTCAAAATAACCCTAATTCTAATCTGATACCTTGCCTTGTTTCATAACTCTGCCAAGACACTTCAAGTGTCATTCTCAAAGGCCCCAAATTTGGCCTAACTCAGAACCATCCCACTCTAAGAAATTTTGGATATCTGACTTTGATCTATTTATAACTCATACCCCATTTATGATTAATATTTTGTAATAACACCATCCTTGTGCAATCCTTTACACTTCTTTGCCTTTAGCCCAGGTGTAGAGACTGTATATATACATCACACAACATAATAGGTTTCTTTATCAGTTGATACTACTGTAATTACAATAAATAATTGTAAAGTAAAATCAAAAAAGAATGCAAAACGGATTCATTCAATGTACATTCTCTTCTAAAAGACCTAGTCTGTGGGATGCACTGTGGCAGGATATCATTTTGGTAAGTCACTTCAAAGATTTCGAAAAGGACCAGCATCTATCCTAGCTAAAATAAAAATAAGTGAGTCATCGTAATGAGGATGGGTCAGGATACAATTTCCAGAATACAAATCTAACTCTGACTTGCCTCTGCCCTGTTACAGCCTTGAGGAGAAAGCTCCCTTCCCTATGTGGTATTCCCTATACACAGACTGGGTGAGAAACTGCACCCACAGAAGCCATATGTAAACAGATGAAACAAAAGGGTTTTCTTTAGTTTTCCCTCCTTCCTCCTCAAACTAATGTTTAGTGAGAAACACTAGTAAGAACAGATAAAACAAAAGTTGTACTTCCACCTGTAAAAATAAAGATTTGTATTGTCACTGTGTGCCATACACTAATGAATAGTTCAACAGATATTCCTGAAACTTTTGCCTTCTCTCTCCATCTTCTCCACTAAAGAGAAAAAAAGAGGATGGCCTGTGGAGTCACTCTAACACAAAACTTGAGACACCACAAAAACTCTTCTCAGAGAATTCAAAGAAAGTTTGATACATTTCTTTCTTCAGGAGAAGTGGACCAACGGCCACGTTTGCAAGCAAGACACCGAAATGGATGTTTAGAAGGAGAACAGTTCAAAAGCCACCTGAAAAAAGGTAATTCATCACTCAACATGCTGAAAGTTACATGTTTGGTGTGAACTTGTTGCTCAGTCAAATCACACTGATCTCTTTAGATAAGAAAGAGTATCAATTTGTCTTATCCAGTAATTGGATAATAGACATTAGATCGAAAAGAATCGGTTGGAATATTTACAAGATCTTCTCAGGAAATATGAACATACGTGAATTGAGAGGTACATCCAAACTGCTAAGAAACTACCCTGGCAGAAGAAAGCCAAGGTTAATGTTGCCCAGGAAAGCACAAAAAGTGCCAAACAGAAGATGCCAGGAGAAGAGAAGCCCACCCAGACTGGAGGACTGACTTCCAGGTAAACCTAGGAAAAGCAGCTCCAGAAAGGTCTGGAGGAGCCTTCTGGTATGACAATAGCAACCCCAGATAAAAGGATAGCATCCCACTCTTACAAAAACTCACTAACAACTTGGGTTAAGAATCTCATAGAGGCCCTGTAAACTCAGAAGTTGCTATATTTAGAGTCTAGTTTTTCCAATTCATTTCTATAGAGAACTATGTTGATTAAAATAGTCTGAATTTCCATCAGCCATAATGGTGGATTTGTGAGTAGAGGAATTCTACCAACAAGGTATCAGATATGGCAGCATAACATCAGTAACTCTTTTCAAAAGTCTCCTTTTTGTTTGTGATATCATGGAACAAGCTTACTTTCTGAAGGAGACTTCGCATTGTTTCAATCAGAAAAGATGAGAGATGAGTCCATTTGACTTTAGCACTGTGTGATATCATTGTTCATACTAGTCTGAAGGAGAATGGGGAAAGCAGGAACTGTTTTATCACAAGAATGATTCAAGCAGCATGAATTGTAGTCATCTGAGCAAACTAGATTGGCAAATATATAAGATCTCATCCAACAGGCTACTAGGTGAGAAAGACCACCACTAAATATTAATCTGTGATCACATCCTCACTGCAAATTCCACCAACAGATCACAAATCCTGAAATTTTGATACTGTTATATCACCATTTCTGTTGATTTTCAAGAAGCCAGTCCTTTACATGTATAACTGACCCCCCTACGTACAGCAGGTATCTAATACTTCTGAAAAGGTTCCTGTCTTTATAGCTTTGAATAATTATCTTCACATTTTAGAAAGTAAAAGTGTGATTGGTATGTGATATATTGATGCTTGAATGTCTAATGTATATAGTTATTTGTCATCTCTATCAGCAAGCCCTTTCTATTATTTTTACTAAGACAGCTGTATAAAGTAAATCAGGAAGACAGTGATGTGACTTAAGTGCCTAAAATACAGTGCAGTGAAAACTCTGAGACCAAATTTAATTCCCCAAAGTAACTCCCAACCCAGACCTGGGCACAGTTTACGATAGGCTGGCTTTGGGGGCTTTCAGAAAGCTCATTTTTCACCCAGTGTATTTGGAGTGTATTTCACCCTTCGGGATTCCAAGTAAAATAATGCCATAAGAAGCATTACCAGTACCACCACCAGGCTGCCCGGCTGCACCTTGGGGCAAGAATAGCAGCTGGCATTGGAAGTCCTTCAGCACCAAAGTCAGCATAAACTACAGCGCCAGCGAGTTAACAGCATGTATTACAAAACAACTCACTTAATGAGAGAAAAAGCTCAAACCAAACCAACTCTCACTTCACCTTATACTACTACCAAGGCTTTTGCAGGTATTGTGTCCAATCTGCATCCTCAGGAACGAAACAAGGAACATCTTACCTTGCATTGTTGCTTTTGTGGGTTCTGAGAACAGAGGAATGAGCAGGAGGTAGATGAGGTAGACAAAGGAGAGCCCATTGTAACGGAACGCACAGGCTGCAATGGAGCAAAAGAAAAAAAGAGTGTGTTGCTTAATCGGCCTGGGATAATCAAATTTAACAGCACAACACATTTACTGTTTGAGTTTCCTACTTGTTTTAGAAACGTCACCATTTATTTAAATCACTTCTACACAAGTATTCAAGTTTCTGCTTAGAAAAAATAATAGAATTAAATACACTCTTGTCGGAGGACGCCGGAGTGGGAGGCGGGCCCGGAGTAACGACGGAGTCTCAATATGAGTATGATCGTTCTCCTTTTATTAGAGTTTACACAAAGTATATATATGGATAAGCAATAAGCATGCGCTAACAATAGTTACATGATTGGCTACAGTTTCTGTCCACGCGCATAAAGCGGATACATGATTGGTGCAAGGTTGCTGTCCACGCTCCGTCGACATTTATGGAACCTAGTTCCGTTTAGACTTGTTTACCAGTTTTGTGAATACCTTCTTTTGTAGTGCTCAAGGCTGCTATACGGCCGCTTTTAGCAGGCTCGCTTGCCTTGGCCTAGATACCTTCCTCCACCCTGAAGAGGGGATTGCTCACCCCAATCAAAGCATGCCCTCTCTCGCTTAACCATTCCCCTAACCATTCCTCCATCACACTCTTGAAGTATGTTGGCAGTAATATATATTTTAAGTTTAGCACAGAAGACACATCCAAGCTCCAAAGACTTTGTATATGATGGATGTGTTAGCTGTTACCTGAACTTTTTACTTTCCTCATCTGTAAACTCATGAAACAATTCCCCACAAAAATATATAGGGATGAAGAAAAGTGATGGAATATATTACAATTCCAAATTACAGCATTCCCAAAGTAATCTTTTAAGTAACAATGTCAATTAATTATAGAGCTCTTTGAATTTTCCTGTCACCTATTTGTTTGCTCCTACAAAGTTCTTCTAGAAAAATAATTTTGAACTACAAAAGAAAAGTGCTCAATTGCAACTTACAACTGGTGTTATACAAGTTTTTCTGAAGAAGGGAACTAACTGTTCTGCTAACTTTGTGTAATATTTCCGGTTCTATTTTATAAATTTAGCTTAAGTGTATTTTCTTGAAAGCTTCCAGGTCAGCAGGCCATTATAACAAGCAACAATATTGCTACAACCAATTTGCAAAGAATTTTATGTGTATTCTGTGCTGTAAGAGGAGTATATGGACTTCTTTCCTGAAGAAACAAAAACAATAAAAACTAGAGTCATCCATAATTCCACTGTACAGCAGATGTTGAAATATTATGAGACCTACCACATTCAACAGTTCCCATGAGATAAACCAACTGCAGAAGAGTCCACAGATAATTTAACCTCTACATTTATTGACTCATGAAATGTCATCAAATCAATTTTCTCAGCTATGTCCAAAGTGACTTAGTTTTCAAGGAAAGATACAGCCTTAGTTCTGCTAGAAATGTGTTTTCCTAAAGAAAACAAGTTTCTCCAACCATCACTTCATGAAATTTATTGAGACTCTACTGAGAATGAGTTAACGATTTTAGTCTTAACTGGTCCTCATCCTCATCCCGTCTATTCCTTCTAGCTATAAATACAACATTAATGAAAAGTTTCTCTATTAACAAACAAACCCATTCAATAACTGCAATTTTTGTCTCCCAAACCAACCGATGTTTTAACAACAGGCTCCATTTCTCTAATAGCCCGTATAAAAAGGCTTTGGACTTAGACTCCACATCTGCAACTTTGCTAAGCAATCTGTGATCTTCAGGGGTAAGTCCAGTAAGAATGAAGGACAAGAACTATCTGTGCTCTACTTCTAAACTAACATGATTCTGCCATTAGCCTTCAAATAAATCAACCAAAGACTACAAAATCTACCAAAGCTTAACAGAAGCCACTTTGGAGTGAAGACCAGGATGGCCAAGTAGGCACAAGTTTGTCTTTAAGATTTTAGGCTCAGGCAGACTATTTCTATTGCTTAATGCTTAAACTCCCTTTATAGCCACAGCCTCTAAAGCACATCTGAAGAATATTCTGTTCCTCAAAGAAACCTGCAAGAAAAAGTAAACAGAACCTATCCCACTGGGAATTTTGTAAGTGATTATCAGAGCTTTAAAGTACTTGAGAACAGGGGAGTCAGCCCCACTATCACACACATACTCTCAGGGTGCTCCGCAGAGGAGCAGAGGATGTGCTACAGCCAACTGTGGCCTTCCTAGAATGAATGGCAATAGTCCAGCTTAAAGAGGACATTCCTGAGATCTGAACAAATCCATAAATCAACCTTTTTTCAAGTTTAATTTGGGGCAGGGAGAAACTCTTTGACATCCATAGAAAAAGATTCAATAGTGGTTCAAGTCTGAAAGCTTCCTCCACTGGTGTGTAAGGAGAAGGGAAGGAATTGACGTTCTCAGTCATTCTAGTAGCAGCTTTGCTATTATCCTGTTATTGCAGGGACCCAGAAAAACCTCTTTTAATCATATTAAACAGCTTAGCTGATTTCAGTGCAACGTTATACACATTTTCTTCTTACAATAAAATTCTCAGAAAGGAGATTGCTACACTTTTTGTACAGTGCCTAAAACTCAGTTTTCTCAGTGCAAGCTTACAAGACAGCAGCTGTATGCTTTAGATACAGGGTACTTCTTTGTCAGCAGTATGTCAATGAAAGCCTTGGTAACAAGTCCATGCCAAACATTTAGAACCTTTACTTAAATCCAAGCATCCTCCAGCAAACTAATAACCTTGCCTAGACATTACTTGGAAAAGCTGTTTATTGTAGCAGTTACAAGAGCATCAGCAATAAATTTCTCAGAATTAATAAATTAAAAAAAGAACACAGCCACAACATTAAGTCTATTCACTATTTTCATATCTTGTTTCTTGATCTCCATTCATCTAGTACACTCTTCTGAAGAGATTAGTGTCTTATAAATTTAATGTGCCAGAAAAAAAGCCATGAGCCAGTGTATTTTCAGCAAGATAAAAGATTAGGAAACAGCAACGGCAGTGTACTTGTATATTTACTCTGCATCACAACATTATTTGACAAAGGCATTGGTTCTTAAGTGCTAATACTCAGAACTGTCAAGAACAAGAAGCTGGGCATAAAATCAGCTTCAGTTTATTACTGATACAACAACAAAGGACAAGCCAAGAAAGTGAATGAAGCCCTCCTCTGCACTCTCTGGCATTCACAAAGGTCTCATTTTGCAAAGGTAACTTGTATTCAGACGTCCATCACAGTGTCAAGTCTCATTTGAGGTCAATGGGATTCCATCAACAGAATGAATAAATATACAAAYACATTTCTTGGAAAACTGGGTGATATAGCAATTTCTGGATATTTGGCTTATATTGGTTAGTCTGCACACTGACCTGTTGTGTAACAAAATTAATGCAATCTTAGCTTTTTAGTCTTGTTAGCTTTTCTCAAAATTGTCTAATCAACCAGCATAATTAACCTCAGAGCAATTATTCTTGAACTACATTACCTTGGCATTTGCTGCTTTCTAGTGCTAGACCAGAGGAGATTGTGTTCTCAAAAGCTTTTTTCTCCGCAAATATATAAATTGAACTATTGAAAGACATTACTTCTCCATACAAACCTTCCCTTGCATATTTTTTTCATATACAATGTCCAGCAGAAATGTAAAAATATTTTGAAGGTGTTTGGTAAAAACAAATACTTCCTAAACCAAAAGTGTTAATTTCTTTAGTATCCAGGAGATCGTTCTGTTTATTACTTTCAGAAACATGGATCTGCCTAAAAAGAACTCTAAAGAAAAAGCTTTAATAGGTAAATGTACCATACATGCACAGCCCACATATGCTTGTTTCTTTTGAGGTTTTTCTTTTTAACAACATTTCTCACCATGGTTTCTAACAGCTTCTAATCACAAGATGCCAGAAACATGATTTTCCTCTCTGATGTTCTGCTACTGTTTGGGATCCAGTGATAGCAATAATACAGAATTGTGAAATGCCAGCAAAAACATAGCTATTGATATACCACACATTAGTGTATTAGAAGCAAACTCAGCTTCTTATAATTAGTTAAATTACTTTAGAGTATCTTCTCTTGGTGGCAAGGTAAAGAAAAAATAATCACAAAAGCCTGTTGACATTTTTGAGAGTAATGGAGAACAGAAATCAGCTCTGAACACTTAATCTTGCAATAGAGAACACATTTTGAAAGAATTTAATGAGTTTTATTAGGAAGTGAATGCAGTGATTACCTCATACGGGTGAAACTACTCAGGAAAGGGGGGTTTCATGATTTATAATACAAAATGCTTCCAATTATGCTAGAATCACTAGAGCAAATATTTGCGTCCAAAGTCTTAAAAAAGTCCCCAAGGCCAAGTAATATTATTAACAAAACAATCTATAATTTCTATTAGATAAAGTTAACATATTTTGATACCCTTAAGAACAATTTCTTATACACCCTTACGCAAGAATTAATAATTGATTTTTTTTCTCTTTTCCTGAAATTAAGAAGAATTGACATTACACAAGGGAACTTATAGATTGTCAGCATTTTAAGGGCTGCTCATACATTTCTTGACATAAACAATAAAAACAGTCTATGTTTCAGCACCACAAGAGGACATTCATTATTGCATGTCACTTTTTCCTAATTAAAAACATTTTGTGGAAACACATGTATTTCACTAATTTCACTAAGTCATTGTTTAAACTTCTGTGAAAAGGACAGACTCTTAAGTGAAATAACTTTCAAAAATGTGTTCTTTCTTTTCTTTTATTAGGTAATACATTTTATTGGTCAGTATTTTAATTATTACTGCAAATACTAATATTTAAAATATTTCTTCCTAAACATCCCAAAGTGCAGTATATACATGCACTGTACATACGCATTCAAAGAAAAGGGACTCCCTGGCAGCCCACAATTTATGCCTTGTTAAGGATAATGTTTGCTCAAACTATTTTAGTTTTCAACCATGTCTTTAACAGAGAATTATAAAAGAATTATTTTTCAAATGTTGATTACAAGTTGGAGAATTTAACTTACTCATAAAATAGATACACGCAGTATGCACCATACAAAACCAAAAGGCATCTCACAAAAACACATTATTCTAAATCACATGACATAATAAAACCTTGCCCTTTTGGTTTTTAATGGTCATTATTACACGACAGCCAAAGAAGAATGCTTTTGAACTTGAAGAAAGCTACTTCTGCTTCTTGGACACACAACCAGGTTTCTACATGCAGGTACTGTTTTTTTAAATGAACAACAGAATTCTGACAGCTGTAATATGCAATGATTTCATGCTTACACAAATAGTAGTTTGCGTTTCTTTAACTTAAGAGGATAATTTGTATAGAATTTGTATTTCATCTATTAAATAAGAAATATTGGAAGGCAAGGAATACAGACTGCAGGGTGGTGGTGAAAGAACCTGCACTGAGTTTGATTTTCCGAACAGGAGAAAAAAAGCCTCAGAAAAGATTTGTTTAGTTTCATTTTACAAAAATTTTAAGTGGGTAGTCCTTTCAAAAGTGGAGACTACTTGTTCAAAAGCAGCACTTAAAAGTGCACACACAGTAACAAAAGGCTACTGAATTCTCCTTTGTAAGCTGTAGCCCTGCTAAGAGCAGTGATAACAGAAAAAAATGAAGGACAGGTGAAGACAAGTCCCCCCCCCCCCATTTCTGACTTTATCTTACTAAAGAGTCACTTCTGTTAATGTAAAAAAATAATGTACTGCTTGCTATCCTCTTTTTTGTTCAAGAACTATGTAAAAATAGATTTTTTATTACATTTTTACTGTAGGCCTGAAAATATTTTACACTATTCATAGTGTTATCCTCTCTGGACTAATGTGTGCATGCTAATATATGCATTAACATGAGTAGGAGTCAATTCGGCCAACTACAATGAAGTCATATTTCTTCTACTTTCACCAGGATATTGCATAGTGTTTGCATCTTGTTTAACAACTTTACAGCTGCAAGATTATTAAGAACGCTATGCAAGGATATTCTTCAAGAAAGATTGTTACCTTTAGGCTAAAATTTGGTTTAACATTCCTGCTTATTTTTACAGTAACAGAAAAACCATTCAACGAAAATGTTCATTGGAAAAAGTGCCGCTGGCAAAATGTTTAACCCAGAGCAGGCAAAGGTTGTTGGCTGAAAGACAGAGCTGATGCTGTCCACCCATTATAATACCCAGCTGATCCGAAATAAAGCTCTAAAAGCAAGGGGCCAAGAAAGGGGAGAGGAAGGGATAGGTAGCTGATTGATCTCTGAAATTACTCGGTCTCAAGGAGGCCAAGTGTCCAGCCCTTAAAGCTATGAAAGCTCAGCACCTGATCCCTGAAGATCCCTGTGAAACTGCAGTCTCTAAAGCTACACTTTTTCATGGGTATCCCAAAAAAGAAGGTTATACATTGTAAAATAATATCAAATTTTCTAGCATTTATATCCTCAGAGTTCTGAAAACACCCGATTAACACCCAGTTCAGATGACTAAAATAGGCCAAAACAGAGTCTCTTCTCCTAGGTACAACACTGAATGAGACAACTGCACATTCCCAAGATTATGCGGTTCCAGTACTAAAGACCAGTCTAAGAAGCTAAACACCTTCTAAAATTAAATATATCTCTTCTTCAAAATTAAGGTACTGCACAAGACAGTCTCTGCATCTGGACCATAAATGGCCACCTCTAACATGAGGATAAGCAGTTAAAGTTCCTCTGGATGATCAATAAGATGCTGTCCTAAGGACATGATTGTTAGGCCTGTGCTGCCCTGCATTAAGACAGTTGCCAGCCAGTTCCCATATTCTCCACACTATGCAAGGGTTTTGCTTTTGTTTTGTTTTTAATCATCTGATTGGATACCAAAAGCTGACTAACCAAGGTTAGCATGTTCTGCGTTATGCTGCGTAGACTCACCCTTCAAGAGACTAGACTTGTTCTAGAAAACCAACCGTTAAGAACAAAAGTACATGAGAAACTATCAGTGGTATTTTCTAAAAATATTAGGATAACCTCCCAAAGGGGCAAAGATGTTACTGAATCACTGAGTTGGAGTTTAAACCACCCATAGCAATAAAGGGAATATCCTCCCCAAAATAGATACTTGACTTCTAACTTAAAAAGAACCTACTGTCTTCTAGTGGTTGTCCACCGCACAAACTCCACAAGACCTTTCTTTTCATTTTGCACTGCATATCAGGCAGGAGATGCAAGGTCATAGGAAATTTTCCACTTGCATGCTCTTCTTCGGCAGAGCGATTATACAAAAACAGCATGGTGGGAATTGCTTCCATAAAACCTCTATCTAGGTCAGATTTGCTGAGGCAGTGCCCAATGCCCCCCTGGGCCTGGGGCTGCCCTGCCTCCCCCGGAGCCCTGCTCCCTTGGGGAGGGGGGACAGGCCCTGGCAGCCAGGCCCAGCCCTGCCCCACCAGCAGCCCCCAGCACCAGGAACCCCCACGGCGCCCAGACACCTTGCTTGAAATTAAGTGTACAGAAGTGCTGCCCTGAATTAAGGCTTTACTGCGCAAACTCTGAATTGGTGCATTCACCCCAAGTTGCGCACAGGCAATCTAGTGCATGGCTGAGTAAGGTCCAGTGTCTCATTAAATGCTTCTCACTGAGATTTTAGGATTTGCTCTGGTTTATTGTTTGGGGCAAAATGGTCATTACAGTTTCTCCTCATGTGTATGCATTTCTATATGTCAAGGCAACCCACTCCGCAGTTACACGTATAAAGGCAGCTTTCACTGCTGGTAAAGTGCTACAGGAGTAATAATTCAGAACTCCTGACAATGTTTCAAAGTGCGGTAAAGTAGACTATATGAACTACACAAGAGCTCAGTAAAGAAAATTCCATTTAAATACTAAAAGAGAGGCCATTTAAAAAATACAGAAGAGTAACAATTTGATATGGAGAGAGAAGGTCAAGATTGCTGAGACAAGTCTGTTTGACAGCTATTTCTATCTGCATGAAGCTTTTATATTAAGCTTTTCTAGTAATACCTAGTTTAATATCAACCAGTAAATGTGAGAAGTCAAACAGACTTTTCCTGCTTCTTGTACGGGTTCATGCATGTAGTTGTCTTTAAAATCAACCAAAGCACACGCACACACACAAAACATTAGCAAACTCTGTCCTTCAGTATTTCCTTACAGTTCTCAGTGCCGTGGCTGCTAGGGGCAGGTGTGCTCAAGAAGAAAGCCCACTTAATCTCACATATTACTGAAACTGCAAAACCCAAACAGTTGTACACTACTTGTTTGATAAGCTTTAAAATTGTTTATGAAATAATGTAGTAAAAAGTTAAGCTTATTCACTGCTGGCTGAATAAAATGATCCATTATTAAACAGACACAGAATAGAACCTTTCAGAGAAACGCCGCAGTTACTCTCATCTCCTCTAATATTATGAGCCCACTACTGTCCAGGTGCAGCTGAGAGCAACACTTACATCTCCGTCTCAGCTTAGTGACACGATCACAAATCTCATTAAGTTTGTGTGGATTTCCCATCTATATCGGATCTGCCCATGACTGACCAGATGCAGTATAAACAATAAACAAGTGTATTAAAAATTAAAGTACATTGTTGTAATAAATGTGTTACCAGTTTCTGAAAAATAAATGAAAAGTTGTATTATTTATATAAATTCCTGGTTTTTTATATGGTTTCACACTTATTCACATTTCAATTTACTCTTTCAGAAATACTCCTATTTTTCCCCCAAGGCTCCTTACAATTTCAGGGAAATAATTGTCAGCCTTGTAATATAAGATACGCTGTACACAACCAATTTTTAAGAATAAAACTCTTAAAAGTGACCAAAAGCATCCCTCTTCTGGAACTATACATTCTAATAGCATTGAGGACCTGATGGGCATAATGCCCGGCTAGCTTTGGCTATCTGCAAACTCTATTTCTTCCAGCTGAATTCAGACGAAGAGGATAACTCTTGGCCCACTTTTGCTCTCACTCGCTTCTGAGTAATTCCACTTAAAATAATGATCATGACAGATGAGATTGGAATTATAGGCTGTCATGCAAGATATTTAGGTGAGATACATGTAATCTGATCATCCTTCTATACCTTTTAGAGCAAATGAATGGTTACAGCCTACACAACCGTGTTAGCTCAGGACAAGTTACCTCTACAGCTAGAAGCAGCAGAGCTACATCAGCAAACACTTTTCCCATATTAAACGACTCTGCTGCTAACGCTGTGCTGACGTAGCTCCCCTGCTTCTGAGCTAGCCTTTCTACATGGTGCTGCCTTGTGTGGCATCCCATATCTAGCATGTGTTAGAGCCAGACAGAAAACTATTCTTTTTGGGGAAAAAAAAATCTATGAATGTTTTGATAAACTGATAAATACTATACACTTGGTTTATGCCAGCACTTTTACAATCACATTTTTTCATTGGTCAGTGTTCATCAGGAGAGATGACTGCTGGACAGTGAACACTTCTTAGGGTTTTTTTGGTTTTGATCTGCCCCCCTTTTCCTCTTTCTTAGAGCAGCACTAGGCTTTCTCTACGTGAGAAACCATCTGCAACCAGTGATAACTTTGTGGCAGATTGTCTGGGAATTGAGTTTAGAAAGAGGAGAAGAAATAAGACCTAGCTCCCCTCTTTCTTTCAGCTCTAGAGATGCACCTTAGGTACAGCACCTATACTCCCCCCAGCTGTCTTTGAAATAAGCAAAACACAAATAGTTTTAAAAAGCCCTCAGCTGGGATCACACCACAAAATATCATCTTCTTGCTTAGAATAATTTATTTTAAAGGAGTGTCTGTTTTCACAGGCAAATCCAATGTCAATAAACTTTATTGGCATGACAAAGTATACAAGTATCGCCAAAGTGAAAACCAGTACAGTGATGGACACCATCACCAGTAGGGTTTGCCATTATAAAGATCTACTTAACATTATAATTTATTTCAAATTCAGTGGCAGATTGGCACCTAATTAAGACTTTCTACTGTCACCTACATTTGCCTTAAAGTTTTGACATTTCTCCATTGTCTACTGAGTAATCTCTCTACTCAGTCAATCAGTTTGAGACAGGACTTTGGGGGGTTAACTGACTGGTTTGATTTGTGATTTTTTAATACTTCTCGACATATATACCTTTCATTTTCCGTCTCTTCTGTCACACTGCTTGAAGAGCGTTCCAGGCACACTCTTTCCCCATCACCCAGCTCATACAATTAACACATGCCAAAGTAAGCTCCACTCAAAAAACAGTGGCCATAACCTCTGTCCAAAAAAGAAAAATGCAATTAGCAATGAGTGCCCCTTTTTTTACATAATAAAAATAGACAGGAAATCTGGGATCTGCACCTTCAGCAGGCTTTATGATCAGGGCAGCACCCTAGCCATCAAAATACCGAGTACTCAACATCTTTAGCTCATTTCACTGAAGTTAACATTTTCCATCATTTATTTTGTGCATATGTATATATACATTCATTGCTCTGGAAAGAGGGAGTGGACACTGATCCTATGCCTAGGAGGATCCCTGCGGAATGGGGACTGCCCAGTTCTCATGCCTGCTCCAACAACTGCTCACACAGTTTATTCAGTGCTTGTTTTAATGTTAAACTCATGAGCTTATCTTCCATCTCCAAACTTCTCATATTCTCTCTAGGAAAGTAACCGGAAGCTAAAGAAATCACTCCACTTTTCATTCATTTTTATGGGATGAGAAAAGTGCGTTCCCTACCCCCTGGACATCTAGAGAGAGCAATCCGCTTGTGCAGTTACAGTTGCATAACCCTGACAGAGCTCACACTAAAAATAACAGCAAAGGTGGAACATGCATTAAAATCAAATTTCACACAGCACTACTGCTAAACAGAACATCGACCAGTGGCAGATGTGGAGACACTTGGATGACAGAGAGATCTCCACCAGTAGAAGGGGACTAAGACCTTCATTTACTAACAACTACCCAAACACTGAGCCAGATTCCTCTAGTAATTAGAAGTGATTTTCTGCATATGGTACCAATACTGCACAGCCACCCAAACTCCTCATCTTTTAAAACACATAAATCACAAGTCAATTGACACAGGATGTGGAAAGAACCAAAACACTTTTTTTGCCAGCTATTGCTTACATTGACACCAGTCCTAAAATCAGTCTGAATCAGACGAAGGATGTAARAAAAAAAAACAAAAAAAACCCTAAACCAGACAAATGCCTCTGAGGAATGTAAACACGACTTTAAACATAGAAAGGTGTTAACTCTAAGAAATATGAGCATCATTAGTGAAGTTACAAATATGAATGCAGTGTTTAAAACTCTGCCATTATTTATTCCAGTAAACGAAAAGATAGATAAACTTCCTTTCTAGGTCCACCACTGAAAACAAGGGCTCAGGAGGTTGGCACTGCAAATTATAAATTTGAAAGATGAAGCAGCACTTCAGACAATCCTATAAACAAACTGTGTTTACCAAAGGAAACTGAATTAAAAGAGTAGTTATTTTCAGGGTATCTGTCAACTGTGTAAAAGAAATGCATGCCCCTCATTCTTGTAGTCTAGTAGTATCACTGTTCCAGACTGATTTTTCTTGTACAAATTAATAAATCATTTTTTGTTCAAAGTATTGCTCATCTCTTTCTCTCTTAAAATATATTAAATAATTTTCTCTCCATGGGAAGATGTGAAATTTCAACCTACTACAGGAATCTACTCAAGGATGCCATGAATCGCCTCTCAGAAGGGCCTATTGCTCCCAACTAGCTACCTGCAAAGAAAATTTACACAATTCAGCTGTGGCCAGATAATTTAAATTTGGCGTGATTAACCTCATCCCAAAGGCTAAATGCACCTGAGCTTCTTAGATCCTAGAACCTAGAGACATGATGGGAGACCATATACCTACAAATCTAGTTTGATCACTTCGACTGCTTATTCTAGAGAAGTAGTACTTAAATCTGACTCCCAGTTAAATTTCACCTGAACATGACTATAGTTTCTGCAGGACAGAGCCCTGCTGTGACAGGTGCATTTTACTATGGGTTTCAAATACAACACTTATCACCTACCGGAAGTCCTACCATTGAGATAGGATCATGGCCTTGTCCAGTTTTCAAAAATAGCATGAATATAGTCATTTAAGACAAGGGAAAGCAACATCTTCATGTAAGTTTATTCTGAACAGAAACCTTCCYACAAGACACATATTTTAAAGCTGTATCTGTTTCAATACACATCACTCAAGACACATTCTCTGCCCCCAAAATGTTACAATCTATATTTGCTGCTCAGTTCAGATTCCCAAATCTCTGGTATTTGTGGGGGCTTTCTTCCACATATTGATTCGCTATTGCAGGCATTCGTAACGATGCTTTCTACCCCTGGAATACGAATTGCAGAAACTCTCCCAGACCTTTGATAAACTCCCAGGCAAATTTTAAGAGCAAGACTAGAAATCCAAAATGATTGAATACCTCTTCCGTGTTTATATAACAAATCATTGTGTCCTTGTCCAAGAACATCTGAATGTGGGAAGTTAAGAAGAAGTTTAACTTGAAGAAAACTTCCCACGCAGTTAGTAATTCTAATCTGTTTATATCTACGCTCAATATAAAGTCTGACTACATATTTCTTTGGAGTCAAGCCACTGTCCTGAAGATACGCAATGATATGATACTGAATGCAGAACCACACCAGCATGCAAAGTAAAGCAGTTACATCCCAGCAAGGAAATTAGGGTTCTAGATTCACCACTACCTAATTTTCAGAGTTCTGGATACAGCCAATCACAAACTAAAGGTTTATTTGCTGCAGAGGGAAAAAAAGAGATAATAAAAACTTGTCTTCATTAGGCATGTTCTAAACATATGAAGTCCAGTAAAAGTAAATTTAAGGGTGACAATGTGAATCTTCATTCTCGAAATGCAACAGTGCATCTTTCACACCTGAAAAAAAAAAATTAATTGGGCAAGATCTCAACTTTGGAGAAATGAGTCCACTGAGAGTCTCAGAAGATCTGCTCCTTGAGAAGGAGCCAAAGTATACATCCTGAAGGATTAAAACTAAGTGAAGGGCACATTAAATTTGATTTAAACATATCCTGAAAATTTAAGAAAGATACAAACACCAAGTTGTCTTTCAAGTAAAAAATGTGTTTTTCTTTGCAACCTCAGCAGGGAAGCCAGTGATCCCTCACTGACAAGGGTACTATATACACTGAAGATAACAGCAGTAGAGACTTACAAAGTCCTTATGACTCTATTTATGAGAGCACTCCCATTAGTCTAAATTTTTATCAGGTCAATAAAGTATTTTTGTCAGTAAACCTACAAAAATTTATACCAGTTGAGAACATAATCCATTGCTTTCAAAATGGTCTTTATGAGTAAGCTGACCAGAATTAGCCTTGGATGAAGTTCGCAGCTCCAGGGAAGAAATATGCCAGAATAAGTAAAATGCTGGGTTTTTGCTTGAACATACAGGATTCCATTCAGGAATAGCTAGAGCACTGTATAGCAGTCAGTCAGCTTATCAAGAGTATTCGTATTTGTCACTCTAGAAAAATAACTAACTTCATGCTTTATCACATGCGGTTAAGTGATAAAGTGGGAAGACAAAGCTGCAGACAGAAAAACAGCAGCCACTTACAAGCTTGAGAGATACCTAACTTAGAAATGTTGTTCTACTTGTACGTTATCTGGTCAAAAGAGGAGAGAGATTATTTACTGCAGAGGCAAGAGAAGGTTGTTCCTAAAAACAATAAAGATGATAATAATAATGATAATGAAGATGATAATACTACTACTAATGATAATAATAATGATGATAAAGGATTCATTTAAAAAAGCTTTGTATGTTTGTTTGTTTGAACCAAAAAGAATGAAAACTATTTTTCAGTTTAGAAAGGGGAAAATAATTGCCCAAATATTTATGGCTCACAGGGAGCAATTCTGAAAACTTTTTCCTGCTTTATCTATTCATATGAGATCCCCCTAATGCAATTAATTATCCATTTTTAAAGCACTTCAAAAGGGGATTATATCTCATTTTGAATATTCAGTGCTCCCATATAGAAGCTTTTGTTGCTTTTTATTTGTCATTTAAACAATTATGAGAACTACACTGTTTTGAATCTAAAATTTCCAAGTTATCTCATTGTAGCTATAAGAAAATACACTGTTTAAAAAAAAAAAACACCTGCCTTTGTGATTTCAGCCAAAGTTCTCAGCTAGTTTGATCAGAATAAAAGCAGTAAAACTCACATAAGTGACCATCACAATAATTGTTAGCATAAAATGCAGTTAGAAAACCACTACTAACATACATTAAAGAAAGGTAAAGTTAGTGACTACAGACATTTGTCCTTTGTTTAGGGCATCATGCTCTACTCAAAAATATCTCTCTTCTATAAATATTATACCATGCAAACACAGTCACAAATGTTCTACAAATTTAGAAGATGCTCAGGGTTCCCAGGTTTGGAACAGTTCTAGCAAAACCATGCCTGACTTCAGTTCCCAGTAAATGCTCTCAGATACAGTTTTTAAGATGACTGTTAAAATACCACCCATAAAGCCCAGTCACCAGCCTTGAGCTTGTATTTTTATAGCTGTAGAAAGTGTGAAAATATATTGTAATATTTTCATATGCACATTCCTCAGTAAGCAGCATACTCCTCATACCAGGAAAAGGGTCTTGTTTTGGGCTACAAGACAAGGATGCCTGAGGATATTTTTACCCCAACAATTAATCTCAAATGAAATTAATAGCGAATATACCTGAGGACAGACATCTCATCAATGCCCTGATAAACCCAAACAACTAGGCACTAACCATGAACACTCTGAAAGTGAATTTCAAAGGCAACGTGTAGAGGAACATGGGAGACAAGGTGCGTTTAGCAGCTACAGGACCATCCTGGCACATCACTGCTGAGAAGGTGGAGTAAGAGGGAAAATTTCAGTGCCACATGAGTAATGAATTCCTTCCTCCACGTAGAGATACAGAACTACGGGAATGTAACATCACTTTTAGCTTTTCAAGGAAAACTACAATGTTGACTCCCTTTATGTAGCCCATTTCCCTGTAAGTGGAACCTCAGTAAAAAATTCAAAGGTTAAAATTCTGGTCACACACCTTTTCCTTAATTTTTTGTATTATTTTTATAAAATAATAGTAAATACCTCTCCCCTTGGTATTTCAATAAAAAAATCACTCTTCCAATTTTCGTTCTTTTTCCTCACATTAAAATCAAAATGGCATTTTACATTTTGTTTCATATCTTTCTTTTAATTTGTTCCTTTCTTTTTTTCCCCCTTCATCCTGATTTCCCAGAAGGAAGAAATTTATGAATCAAGAGGGATGGGGTAAAATGTGGAAAAACTGAACACTTCTTAAGCATTCAAAAGAAAATTGTTCTATTAAATTTATTAAATTATCAAGCAGACGCACGCAGAATTATCTTTCTAAAAACCCATGGAACAGGGGAAAAAAAAATTTTTTGAAATCTTTCCAGTAAAAAATTTCCAGCTAAGATCAGGACCTGCCAGTAGGGACTATGCAAGCACACTGAAAGAGACTGCCTCTTTTCTGAAGGGCTGAAAACTTCAGTAGACAAGACTATCAGAGTGGGGAAAGGGAAATATTCTTATCTGTTCTACACAAATGAGAAATGAAACCACAGAAAATTCATTGATTTCACCAAGCTCCCATGACAGCCCTGTAACAAACTGATCCCAGTTTTCTAACCCAAAGCCTGCAGTTCCAAGAACACAGTCTCTCCAGAAAGAGACATGCTTGCCTCTTTTCTAGAGTGGTGGCAGATACTTACAGAAGGAAGAGTTTCCTGAAAAATCAAGTATTTTTTAATCCTACAAACAACAGGGAATCCCATAGCAGCAAAATGATGCTCCTAGATATATTTGCACTGTTTTCCAATTTTTTATTTCCACCCCCCCAGCACCATTTTGGAGGTAAAATTACCATTTGTACCATTTTCTGCTTGAAAAATATCATTTAGTGAGTCACTAGTCGGTAGAAGTTGTTGTACTGTGCCTGCTGCTGCAGGGCCTAAACCCCTTTCAGGAGCAGATGTGCACATGCCAAACGCACTCGTGCTTTTGGTGGCAAAGGAAGGTGCTACAGGGAGGAGCAGCAGTCCAGAAATGCAGTCCCAGAGCCGGGGGACTACAGTAGCTTCACCCTCTGAGATGACAGAGTTCACGCTCCTCACCTGTCCCCAGACATACTCATTAGCAGGCTCACACAGCACCTTCAGAGCAGATGGCCCTGTAACCACAGACAGATATTCTCATTCAGATAGAAAACTATTTGTGCAAATGTGTTTGTTAATAGTGGACAGTCTTACAGGAAACCATAAACCTAATATTAGCACCTCAGAAGTCTCAACTGTATCTTATTTGCCAAAACCCTATAACCAAATCTTTATTTCTGCATATGTGATTAAATTCCCATACTTTTGACACTCAAAAAAATATATATATAGTGCAAGATGACACCCACTTGAGGAAAGAGTCCATCGGCTTTCCTGGTTGTCCTGAATTTTAAACTAACAGCTTAGTTTCAATTTGAATCTTTGGTTTCACTAGACTTATAGATCAGTCTTTAGGGGAAGAGTAGGTTTTACTGATATAGCAGAAGGAAGTTTATACTTTATTCCAAATCATTAGGCACACTTCTTCCTCCTCTGAATTAGCATGGAGTTATGTTGAGGTCTCTCCTTCCCTTTACCCCATCTTACTTTGTTCCCCCCAAATTCATAGCCATTCCAGAAATATCACATTTCGAATTTAAGGGCTAAAATTCCAACAAGCATTATACAAAGATCTAAAATAAGTTAATTCCTGCCTTCTCCAGTCAATCACCCAGAATGTGATGCTTGGCTTACCTGAATCACAAGGAAGTGGCAGGAACCATGAAGAGCTCGTTTAAAATGAGCACAGTAATAGCGTGATCCTGCACTTCTTGCTCAAGTGTTTCTTGCCATCTTTCCCTGAACCATCCCAGTCAGAGCAGTCAAGTTCACACAGTTTAACAGTATCCACAATCTAGTAGTTAAATTTGCTTGTGCATTAGACAAAATACATCTCTTGTTCATAAACCACTGTAATCTGATCAACCATGCTGACTCAAAAGCCTTTCGACCAGAGCGCTTCTGAAAAGAGGAACAACTGCCCAGAGACCTGTCCTTCAGGAATATTTTTGCACTATGCTAAGTGACCCTGACCAAAAAACATTACATCTAAAATATGATCCATCTCAAAATGTTAACAATTTGTTTGGGAATACTATTAGGTTTGGGTATTATATTTATAAAGAGATTTTTAGTTCAGCTCCATTTAGTGGCATGGCAAGACAATAACATGCACGCCATGTTCTCAGGCCCTCAATCAGCAGACTATTAACTGCTAAACTGGAGTCTTTGAGCCAACAGCGCATGGAGAAAAAAGCAGTTCTAAAAGGAGCCAAATCTGGAATGGTTTCATCCCAAAATGGGAGCTGCAACCCAACATATCCCAAAGGAGAAGAAATGTTATTTTTGTCTCTACAAGACAATTCGAATTGAGCTTGATAAGAACATTTGCAATCTCTGAAGTATTGTGTGAACCGCGTCCCACATTGGACAGCCTGACAAGGTCATCTTTGTTGACGTTGCTACAGAACACAGTTAGTGAAGTTGCTCAGGCACCTGCCTGAACGGAGTCGGAGTTTTAATTCCAGATTTATAAAAGCACACAACACATTTGTGATTATGTATCAGAGCCCTAATTCAATTTATACATTTTTTGTTAATTTAGCTCATCTCTCTTGCCAAAAATGCAATCATTTGCCTGAAGATCAATGTCAAGCCAATAAGCCAAAAGTCATTTATCAGTTTGTAGCTAGGAAATGTTTGAAGAGCTTAAAAAAAGGCAAGTATTAAAATGTTGAGTGAAATGAGTATGAATGGTTTGATTATTACATGGAGTGCTGGGGTGGGGAGGGGGGAGCACATCCTGTTTTGTGGTCAGGAAAAGTTGGCAAGCTCAACCTGACCCCCACCCCTTTTTTGTGCGATCTGTGCATAATAAATCTGACATTTCAGAAGAAAGCTTCCATTCTCCTCCAACAACTCTGTGCAGACGAGTAAAGAAAAGTGGCTCCTCCACTCCATTTTTTTCAGTGGTCCTCAGGATTTCCAAAAATAATACCCTGCCCAGATGTTGAATCAGACTTTCAGTTTATTTGCAGGCAGCAGAATCAGTAGATTTCAAATTAGCTTCAGATGCTGTGAGTGAGGAAACATCACTTCCCTCCAAATTCAACATCTACAAGTTTTTTTGTATTTTTACGCTTACTTAAAAAAATTATAGCCAAGAATTAACAGCTGAGCTCTAAATCAATGCTTCTTTCAAGATCAAAACTCCTGGACTCAAAGAAATCCTTAATCTCAGTAGAACTTCAGTGCAAATGGTACCCAAATATTCCACCTCAGCCACCCACACTCCTTATTGCACAGAAGAAAAAACAAAACCAAGACGCTAGACACTACACATGGTACTCAAAATGGCAGAACATCTCAGACATAATAATGAAAAGAAGTGTGTAGTTTTAAGTCAGTTTTCCTTTAGTTCAGCATCAAAAGAGTTATTGTTGACCCCTTCCAATCCTTCCGTTCTAATTTGATTACCAGATTTAGCTTCAGAATAGTGCAAAAAGGTACAGTCTGTACTGACCACCTCCTGGGGGGAGGAAGGAGGAGAGAAACAAAAAAACCTCTCAAAACAAACAACAAAAAAAGCTGGTAGAGACCAGGTAGGCAGTACTACTGCAACATGGGAAAGATTTTGCCTCAGGAAAAATGAGCCTATGTGGTTCAAACATCTGCTATTTCTTTTTAGTCAAAGCATATCCAGAGCACACAAAAATACAATTGCAGCATATTCTTAAATATCTGGATGCTTCCATTAGAACAGTTTATGTCTAGGAAATCAGGATTTAAAATAAATACTGAGCCAAATCCTAAAGCCTTAACCTGGGCAAACTTCCACTTACCAAAGTACAACAAAAAGTCAAATTCTTCTCTTTGTGTTGGGTTTATACTGATTTAAACAGAATCGACCACATGTCTTGAATTCAGATCTGTGCATCTGAAAGCAAAGATCATCTGCTGGTGCAGATGGAGAAACGGTCAAATTCTAGCCCAGGATTATTTCAATAGGAAATATATCAACAGAGCAAGAAAGCAAGTTATTAGTCTAGCACTATAGCCCTACCATAATTCCGGTGTTCTTGAACTAGCATGTTTGTCTCTATTATTAACCCAACTAGGAGCAATGACAAAAGAAGAAAGGCTATTCTTTAAAATACTAACTAGGCTTCAGTAATGACGGAGACAAGATTTATACAAAGATGCTTTGAGTACTATTCTTGACACGTTTCCTGCAAATCCTTTTCGCTTTAAGCACTCAGAGACACCCATAGGTAATATCCTGAGCATCAGAAGACAGCAGCTCCTCCGGTTCTATTTTTACTCCTTTGGCTACCGATGAGAAGCGCACACTTCTCTCCTCCACACCAAAGGCAGACTCTGGGCTCCCCTCTGTCCTCAGGCACAGCAGCACAAAACACCTCGCCACATCTTGCAAACTCAGCTACGTGTAATATGCACTGGCAAGAGTGGTTAGTTTTAGATTATGCATCCATATAGCTGAAGGAAGCCTAGAGCCCAGAGCACTACTGATTCATCTCACGACACTTTGGAGAAGCATATGACTACTGTATGAAGAAATTAAAACAAAAAAAATAGGGAGGTTTTGGGAGGGGGCATGTGTTGTTCAGATGCAGAGCACTGAGGTTATAATAAGCAGAAATCAATTTGGCACTCTGCACTTAAGCTATTCCTGGAACTCTTCCCCCTGCCACTTTTGTTTTTGAAACCGAACCAGCACCACCACCAAAGAAACAAAAAACAAATTTCTTTAATAAAAGATCAAAAATAATACAGTGATTCATGTGCATGTGCTTGCACACCCACCAGGCTAAACCAACTGTACTCTTGCATGGATATATTTCAAGCTGTCTGACACCGTGCTTGGATACCTCAAGGAACTAGAAATCAGGCTGAATCAGTAATTATGAGTCACTGGAATTATACTGCATTTCAAGCACACCTTATTCCTATGATAAATGCTGGACACCTCAATACCCAGAGGTCAGAAACCATCATGTAGCAGGTTAGGAATGATGACTGACTTTTTCCTTCCAACTCTGCTTTGTGATGATAAGCAGGTTGGCTTCCTCCCCCAACCTTGCAAACATGCTAATAACTCTATACATGATGAGACATTAAGACTATACTTTTTTGGCAGCAAACAAGTAATGTGCATTGTTTATCACCTTGTTTTACCTTATTCTTATGCAAACTACTGTAGTCCCAAGGCAATTGCCATCATTATTCCTGTCAGTTGATTCTCTAGAAAAACAGTGACCTCAAACCACGGCATTTTCTCTTCACAGAAATACCAAGCACATGTCATGATCTCACAGTGCAATAACATAAACCTTCAGCAGCATTCCAAAAACCCCAAACCCAAAAAAAACCACAAGAATTCTTTTGAAAAATTTATACTGTTTATTCATCAGTACTACACAATACAAACTTGTGACATGGTCTGTGTGATTTTTTTCCATCATTTTATTTACATTTAAATCAAATTTTATGCAAGTTGGCATTCAGTTAAAGGGACTCCAGTAGCCTTGTGTATATATCTCTTGTGCCATAGAGTCTAGATATAACCATTAATTTTGGACTGCTAGAATACTAACAAAATTCTGGAGATARTTCACACAGTATTGCCAGGGGAGTAAAGTAACTATGTCTGTCAAGATTAAGAGAGATTAATTATTTGACTAATGCAAAGAGGAAGATGCTATAAAAAGATATCTGAAGGGTAGAGCACACAAAGCAGGGAGTGTGTTACATGCAGGATTATTAAGTGAACTGAACTTACCTGAACTCAAGAAATAGAAGATATTTTCTCTTTATCAGTACTTCCCCCAAAATACAATACAAGATGCATTACTGATGGACATCCCACTGTTTGGGAATCTAGAATTACATCTGAACAGATTAGTAGAAACCCACAGCAAAGTATGACTTTCTGTTTTGCATAAAATTCTAGAGCAATGGGGAAAAAATGGTCCACCAAAGTCAGTTGGTCTAGAAAGTTTCAAAGTTAAATTAAGCTTGGGAGCCCAATTTCTAAGGCTTCAGGTTTAGTCATTGCACTCAAATCAATGTCAAGACTGACAAGAGTGATAAAACAAAGCTGAGAGGAGAGCCCAAAGGTTCAGTGTCCAGAGTGGGCTGCAAAACAAGACTGTCTCATTTCACACATGGGCTGGAGACTGGTCAGCCAACTGAAAAGCGTGTTTTCAAGGAAAGTCTCCTTGAACCTCCTTAGAAGCTCACAGAAATGTATATTATTTGGTGGAAGTAAAGAAAAGGGGTATTGTTTTGATGAACTGCTAACTTCCAACAAAAAGAAACTTGTTTTGTTAGGAAATTTCCCAACTAGTTCTGCTGAGGAGAACCACTTTGTGTTTGCTAGGATGATCTAACAGGGCTTTTCTATCTTCAACTTTTGATTTTGTGATTAGCTAAAAAAACAAACATAGAGCAACTCACAATAATTCATACTGAGGCATGTTGGGTGTCACATAATGACAGATAGGTTAATCCCTGCAGGGCATGAAATCTCAGCAGCAAAATACCAAATAGCATGAAGTCAGTAATATTACACAATCAGGTTCTATTTCTTCTAGTTTGGACTCCAGAATGAAACTGCACACAGAAATTTCCAACTCAATATAATTTTTTTTTAATATTTTAGAAATGGCCAATGGTTACCATTTCCTTACAATTTGCATGAATTCTGTAGTGTTGCTTGTCTAACATAAAACCTTCTTTCTTCCTCTTGCACACAACCATCAATCTTGCTTCCTCACTGGCTGCAATTTTCAACTTCCCTTGAGAATATGTATTTTTTAAAAAAGAAATACATTTATTTCATTAGAATACTAATACAGAATTAGAGCTAATCCCTCAAAGTGAGGATACAGATATTGAACTCTACAAAGATCCAGGATTTCAGCTTAATCCATTAGAAAGATATGGAAAATCACAAATTCCAATCCCTAAACCCCACTGTGCATAGAGACACATTTTTCAGATATAATTTCAGTTTGAGCTTACCTCTAATTTGTATGAATACATGAATATATGCATAAATACCCATCTGGAATTTGGTTTACTGAATAGAAATATGCTGCTCGGAGAGAAATACTAATAAGGAGTTTGCCCTTAGATCAATATGTGGATCCACTGTGGACATTAAAATAAACAAGAATCTGTAGCTGTTTATTAGAATTTAATATCATATTCTGCCTTTGGCAGAAGCAGTATTAAAGCCTATTGGTTAGTATAGCTCCATATCTTTTTTTAATGAAAATACAAGTCACAGATATTCCTCCAGTTCCAAGTACACTGTATTTCCTGCATTTTCTACTTTCTCATATTTCTATAAGTTTTTCCTTCATTACTGTTTTTCAAAGCACTGCGGGGCAAGCCTTTGGAGAATTTCACAATCTAATGGATAAGTCCTGTGTTTATGAACTTGACAACTTTTCTCCTACCTAACTTGTTCAGCTCTCCCTTTCCATTTATCAGTTTCACAGCAATAGTCCCTATCCCAGTTCTTAGTGCTTCCTCTACATTAGTGTAAACCAAAACAATAGAAAAAAACACAATTAGTAAATTCAAGTTTGGTAGAGAGGTCAGAAAATTAAGAAATAAAATTATCCTCTACATCACACAACCATGACTTCAGTTACCTCATGAACTGCAAACATCCTCTAGCCCCACACACACCCCTTTTGCTCATAACCCCCTTCAATACCCATTTTCTGCACAAAAATATTCTTTAGGTTAGTAGCAGCCAACCTGTGGCTTTAGCAGTTTACATGTCTCCTGAGCAATGCAAGGGCAGCTCCAGGGCTGCAGCTGTGTAGCACAACCATCAGGGAGAAACAGCAAACCCGCAGGGGCTCGGTGCCCAGGGGAGACAGGCACAGTGCCAGCCCRGCACTTCTCTGTCACTGCAAAGCCACTGTCACTCTAATCACGCATAATACTCCTGCACGTCCCCTTCCCATTAGCCGTTCAAGAAATGGCCTTATTGGCTTTCAGCTAAATGAAAACTATGAACACCATAACTGACTATGAAGTCACCAAGGAAGAAGGAAGCCTCAGCAAAGTGGCATCCTATTAAAATG
This sequence comes from Apteryx rowi, assembly GCF_003343035.1. Taxonomy (NCBI): domain Eukaryota; kingdom Metazoa; phylum Chordata; class Aves; order Apterygiformes; family Apterygidae; genus Apteryx; species Apteryx rowi. The sequence goes on along the minus strand of NW_020448296.1, from coordinate 1,006,798 downwards.
CCAGTTTTTCCTTGCCATTCCAATATTTAAAAAAAATATACATAAGATATCAATGAAATATTACAGATTTTCTTCATTTATATAAATTATAAGCATTTTTATCCAATCCTACATTCAAACTTGTTCTAGATTGAATTCTCATTTACAGTAAAATCATGAAATCGTACTCTGTCATCACACACTTGGTTAAAAATAAAAGTTAGGATTCATTTTAAACAGCTTCACAAACATTTTATTTCCTTATTAATAGATTTTCTAGGGTATTCTGAAACAAAGAATTTTTTTTACAAATTAAAAAAAAAAGTCTTTTTCCCCCAGAGCTCCGTGAGGCCAAAAGACCTAAACAGACTTGCTAGAAATTTTATTCTAGAATACTATTTTTGAATACAAAGAAGGAAAAAAATGTGTTATTGGGATACTATGAAAATGAAACGCTCTACCTATCATGTACTACTTTATGAGATTTTCAATTTGATTCACAAATAGTTTAAAGGCTGAGCATAAGCTAGACAGGAAATACCAAGAATGTCAACCATTATCCACAAGTAAGCTAATGTGAAACAGAATTTGCAAGAATAYAGAGAACAGCACAAATTAAATTAATTTAATCCTGTAGCACTAAAATTTAGCGGTATTTTGAAGTGCAGAGGTGAGATAAAACTGTAAAAATAACAACATGCACGGGATATAACACAATTCCAGTAGAAACTTGTAAAATGTAGGGTCCTACTTTTTGCATCTTACATAGCCAGGCAGTTAAGAGAAGATACAGACACTCTTCTATGCTAAATTAATTAATTTTACCACAAGCTAAATCAGATGTAGGAACAGTACATGAATAATAAAACTCAGTGCTCACATTCAAATTTGTCCCAAATGCTGTAGCAAGGTCTCATCTCAGATCTTTCACAGTAGACACTAAATCTAGTATTGCTCTGGCAAGGCGAAACATCCGTCTGTGCCAAGCATGAACTTCTTGCTATAATGCAACGGACCCAGATTTGGTGCTTCTGAGATTTTTGGAAAAGGGGCCATTTGCTCACCTACAGATTCATAAAGAAAGGGATTTTGCTCAAATGATCCCAATGCCTGGTTTGGTGTGCTTCAGAGGGCTATCTTCTTATGCAAAGAGCATGAGAATAGGGCAAATCTACAAAGCATGAAACAAGGAAATAAGGATCAAGGAGGAGAAAAAATTGGGAAGGAGGGGATTATAATTTAAAAATACTTGTATTTTGGAAAGAGAGGACACCCACTGGACTAGTTTGCCTTTTTTAGTCCAATGCAATGTGATTTAAAGTGCTTTAGAGAAAACTTAGAAAAAATATGTTGAAAAAACAGCCTACCTAGGAAAATGAAGGCATTTCAAATACAGTAATAAACTAAGGAATAAATCATTTATAAATCTTCCTTTTAAGTTCCATATTTAGCTCCTAGCAGTGATGAAGAAATTTGCAGCTTTAGAAATCTAGCTTTCATCTTGCCTGTCCCACACTAAATAAGGTTAAATTCCTATTACCGAGACTTCTACCACAAAATTAAAACCATAACATTGTAGCATGCCACACTCTTTGCAGGCTGCTAACACGTCCACCTCTTTTCATCTCCAGTTGCAATGAAGCCAGCGGCCCAAAGCAAAGGCAAGCAGCGCAACCCACCTGCAGGAGCCTAAATACCTGCAGCCTGGGACTAGGGCAGGGCAGAGATGAAAAGATTCAGGAGACCTACAAACTCGCTCATCTCCCTGGCTTGCGCTGACAGCGCTCATCCAGTGTGGTGGGAATCATTTCCACCCACTGGTGGAAGAGCAGCTTATCCCCTGCCCGTCTGCCCTGCCAGACTGCTCCCGACTTCCCAGTGCGCAAGGGAAAGCATCAAAGCAAATTAACCACTTGCCGGCGTGCCTGCACAGAAGTACTCCACCAAGAGAGAGCCAGAGTATATTTAGCTTGAAGTAGGAGGACAGCCTAAAATCCTGTGAAGCTCATCAATGGGCTTCTTTGCTGTACCCAGTTTTGCAGGGGACATGCTCACCAAGGGCAGCAATGGATGGCAGCGCAGGCTCAGGTAAAGAAAATAAAGGTCTCCAGGCCTCACACTTTCCACATCACAGCAGTCTTCATGGGAAACTCTTCTGGACGATCCAATCTCTCCAATCTGTTTCCACATAGCAGACATTACATTATAAGAGCAAAACTTACTCTGACTGGGTAAATTAAGGGAATCTTAACACTTACTATAATTTACTTGCCTTTTTCTCTGAAATAGGTGTGTATGCAAGTTAATTTATTTCACATAGTGATCAGCACAGTTCAGCACAGCTGAGACAAAATATTAAAGAGTATTTCTGAGTGACTGTTGCAGTGAAGCTGACAATTAGTTTCTGTTAAAGCTCGCAAAAACATAAGCTAGATAATTGAAAGATATTTGCTACAACCTAATCTGACAAATCTAATTCTTCATATTCTCCAAGATGAGATCTGTGTTCTGAAAATTAGAGAAGACTGCAAATGCTAAAACACAAACAGAAAATTCATGCTCAAAATCATATCAAAACTATCACATTAGTTTTGCTAAGATGAATAGAAAATGGGTAGAACATAGATCAAAACATACTGTACCATGTAGCAATTTTCTTGCAAATATTCATCCCTAATAGGGAAAACCAGTGATCCCCATGAAATTCTAAAAGCTTGGTTCAACTTTTTATAAGTTGGCTGCCTACATCGAAACAAAATTCCCTAAAGTTATCAATGTTATCATAATAATTAAATGTATTAATAGTTAGAACGAGCTACTATACTATGGAGCTTTGCAGCATAAGCTAATAGGAAGCATCTCCTCTATTGAGCAGGCTAGTGAGGGATCTAGTACATCTCTACAGCCTGCTCTCCAAGACTACAGACTTCTGGGAACATGGATGCTTAAATTTCTGCTGGCTGAATTGTCAAGTTCAGTCACTGTCGAACTTAGTTGAACTAATCAATTCAGCAGATAGAATAGCAACAAAAAGCTATTTTCTATGCTCTGAGTGAGTCCGTAGACAAACACAAATGAACACCAAGTTTGTAAAGTCAAGCACTCAAAAATTCAAAGTGGCCAGAATTAAGCCCTTTCCCATTTTCTGCATGAGTTCGCTGAGATTCCTCCTCCAGGCAGGCTGGCAAAGGCCATGCTCCTTCCAAAATGAAGCTTTCTGACATCTCGTCCCAGGTTCTTTGCCAACACCACCCTGCTCTCCACCATGTCACCCAGTGCTACTCCTCCTCTCCCCACTTGCAACACCTTCTAGCTGTTCAGGGCTCCTATTTCTCAGGCTTTTGCCCCATAAATGATAACTGTTTCTTAATGCCTGAACAAAAAGTTTGCCATCCTCTTTCCCATCACTACCTTTTAATCCTAGTCCTCTTTCTCAACATGGCCTCGTCACCAAGTCAAATCACCTCATCATCTGCCCCACTATTTCCCCATTCCAGCATATTTGCCTACTCCAGGTCTCACTGTTTACCCCCACAAGCACCCATTCCCAAGTTTGTGGCTGCTAGAGGGCGACAGGAAGTCTAGGCAACATTTTAACAAAGAATATTAGAAAAAGACCAAGTTATTTTTATTAACTCCACTCACTGGTAAGAAAGAGCCATCCAGCAAAACTCTAGATAGTTTTGGCATCCCTATGGTGCCAAGTACCAGCATCCCTTTGTGTCTACATTAGACCTCCTGTGAACCATCAGTGCGCTTTCTCAGTAGTCCCATGGGGCTAACCATGGGGCCTCACTAAACAGTTAAGTGCTGGACAGACATTCCCTTGCCTTCCAAACAGAACTCGGAAGAAGAAATAGAGAAGAAATAAAGTCTTTATCACAGTATGCGTGGGTGAGATGAGAAATAAAAAGACAAGCATCTTTGTGTTTTTCTCTGACAAATGTAAACTGAGCACAGATTCAGAAAAATGCCCACTGGAAACATTTGTCCTTATGCCATATCCATGTACAAATATTTATATTGTACTTTTTGAGTTTATGTCATCTGTGTTTGCATACAGGAGGTCTGAAAACAGACTGAAACACTAAGAAGTAATACATGAGCCAAAATAGTTTAGTACTGGGATGCATTTCATTCAAAACCTGAATCATAAAATACTTATCACTTGAGTTAAGAATGACCTCTATTAATCTGGATGACCTTTCTGGAGTATCTTACAAACAAAGAACAAAGACAGATTTCTGAATTATACAGGACTTCAAACACTGCTTTCTCACTCAGCACATTTAACGTAAAACCTAAACTGAATCCTCTCTTCAAGGAAAGCTCATCTCTCTCCTTCACTCAGCTCCGCCTGCAACACAACCTTGTTCTACCCCACCTTTGTTTGTACCCACCACCCCCCAGGCAGCCCAGAAAGAGAACAGAAATCAGAGTGCTATGGGGAGACGGGGTGGCAAGAATTGTGGTAGATGTCAAAGTCATGATCTGCAGGCAGGTGATGCTTGCTCCACCTCTTCGTTCCACCCCTGCCAGTCCCAGCCCTTCTCCCAGCAGGGAAGTAAGGGCAGATGTGGGTGAATGGTGTGGAAGAACCTGGAAGAACCTTCCAGAAAAGATCACAAGGGCAATATTCAGCCAAAAACCTTATGAACACAAGTTTCCTAAACCAAAATTAATACAAATTGGAGAAGAGTTTGTACCCTTTATGGAGCTCAGAGAGTGCCCAAATRTTCTCAAAATGCTAATTTCCCATGGCTTTGGACAGTTTGAAAAATACCAAATAAGAAGGGCTTCACACATTCCTGTTCAGCAGGAAGTAGGAAGACCATTGCCTACAGTTCTTTTCTCTGCAGTACTTTGAACTTGAAGCACAGACATTATGCCTCCRATCCAATGAATCCACAGCTAACGCTGCTTTAAAACTGCCGAAAGTTAGCAAAGAAGATAATAAAACACCTTCAAAAAGAGTAGCCTACAGAAGTTTACCTTTACAGCTATACAACAGGAGACTTAAAAGCTTCTCTGAATTTGAGTTTCACTTGCATTTTCATATGGAAGAAGATACTTAGTCAGATGTTGGGAACCTACAGTCCACTGACAGGATCCAAACTCAAAACTGCAACCAAGCAAGCTTGAGTTCCCCCTCCTCTGCATACCCTGTTCCCCATCAGAGAGCTTCTCTCTAATTCTTCCCGATCACTGCTCTGTGCTGTTATTTTGCATCCAATGTAGAAAAATTGGGGGATATCCAAGTAGCCCCTACTGAGACACTGGGAAAGGAACCGATCTGAGTTCCCGTAACAGGATAGATCAGAGGCATTAGCTTACGTTAGCAAGATAGTGAAATACCACAGCCCCAAAATCTAAGCTCCTTGGCCACTATCGATACGTAAAGTGGGTGCACAAGCTGCAAACAATCTGCTTCTTCCATATTTGCCCACTTCATTTGTGGCTTCCCAAATTTCAAATACCATGCTCAGAGTTAGAAGTGCACTGTTAAAAAAGTTCAAATGTTATTTTATGTTAACACCTTTTACTGAATATTTAAATCACCTCTGGGAAACCAAATCTGAAACATATTATAACAGAAAGGTAGAACTTTAATGGAGATAAGCCATTAGTACTAATAAATTATACTCCGGGTAATGTCAGATGGATGCAAAACAAAAATCTTTCTAGACACAGACATTAGTCGTATTTTTCTTAATCTGTAACTTGACTTAAAATTAAAAGGCCCACCATATGACTTAAATATCTTCAGCAGCACTAATATAGCCAAATGTAAAAATGAATATGACGTAAAACAGATTTTAAAAAGATATTAAAAGCATCAGAACTACATTTCATATCTCTCATGATTTCCCATGCTGACACTTCAAAAGCTTTGCAAATGCCAATGCGTAAGTCTTTCTCTTTCCATAATCTACCTTTTTTTGCCCCACTGTTCCCTAGATAAACAGGTGATGTTCTACATATTTCCCAAAGTTAACTTCATATTTCACTTGCAACTTTATTTTTCATGTTCTTTTGGGTAGCTTAACCCTGGAATTAATTCAGTTAGACAAAATCATTCCATTTTTATCCACATTTTACAGACTACTTCCCTCACTCCAAACAATAGTCTGTCCGAAGACAGAGAATTTAAAAATAATGAATCAGTCAAAACTAAGCGCAGTATGAAGTAATAAAAAAAGTCTCCTTTAGTAGAATTTAAACCTGACTGTCCAATCAACTTGCACTGAAAAAAATAACACTTAGTAATCTCAAAAGGAAGTTTTATGGAATAAATAATTTGAGGATATAAAAGGGCAGAGGGGAGAGAGAAGAGAACAGTTTTGCTCTGCAGAGTTCACCACCAAATTTGGAGGCACTGGATACACCCGAAATCCTCTTCCATCTGCCCTACACTGCCACAAGAGACCTGGGACCTACTGCAAGGAGGTGGCATGGGCTCTCCGCTCCTTTAACACCCTCCCGTGGGCTGCAGATGGGATGGGGAGCTGTTTTAGGAAGCTGGACCCTGCAAACTGCAAGATGAAAGAGCAAAGTTCGGTGAAAAAGGAAGGAGTCGTTGCTACTGAATTATCATTGCCTAGCAGGAACGTGTTATTAATATGCTATACGGCAAGGCAGCTGAAGCCCAGGCCATTGTCTTGTTCTGTAATGCAACAAACACATAATTTCAGTCACAACAAGTGGAGCCTGCTTGTAATTAAACTAACATCTGTTGATACTTAATCCATTTATTCAACTCTTAATACATGCAAGCTTTTTGCATTCAATCTCCTATCCATGAGGATGTTCTTTGACCTGTGCTTAGGCATTAGGCAAGTCATTGTTGACTAATCTTAAGCAGAACATTAGGCCTCCTGTGCTTGGGAAATGAAAATTTACACCAGGATTCTTATTTTTCATTTTACCAAGGCACCTCTCTAGAAGTTCACCTTATTCATGAATTATTATGAATTCCCCTATTTCTAACACAAATATTACATGCTTCCTTTACTCTTCACAGATATCCTTTCCTGACCTCCAGTGATAAGAAAAAACAAGACAAATTAACAAAAATATATATTTGCTTTTGTATCCTGGTGTATATTAGCACACTACTACAAATACGGGGTGGAGGGAGATAAAAAACATTCTGTGTGATTTTCACAAATTTTAGGTTGCTTTTGACAAAAGGGTTTCCCTCCTGCACACCTTCCATTATAAAAAAGGACATTTACAGTTATGTTTAAGGGTTGAGCTTTAATTCTATTTTGGATTTGGGGKTTTTTTTGTTTTTTTTTGTTAGAATGGTTAGATGCTAGGCAAAATGAGAAGAGAAGATCACAGCAAAGACAATGGAGGCAAGCGGCCTACAATGCACAAATACTGTTAAAAATTCAAGACACCACAACAAGAACAAAGTACTAACTTGGGATGAATAAAGTTTGCRTGTTTTTTTTTTTAATTATTAAATAAGCAAAGGATTTCTGTAAATCTGAAATAGTAACAAAACTCATAGCTCACAGTATTCTCAACACTTCTGCCCCATTTGTAAAATGAAATAAATAGGGTATAAGAGTCTGCTGTAATCGCTAATAAGATTATGTACATCAGGAACTAATAAAAATCTGTTTTGCAAATGGTTAAGTACAAATGAAAAGATGCTCAAAAATCAGAAAGAATTATTTGGAGGAGCTTACCTGGAAAGGTATGTTCCATTTTACACTTTAAAGCAAGTGAAAACAATTTTATTGCTTTTTTATCCACTTTTTATATTTTTTGTGTATGTTTGTAAACTGCCTTCACTGTATGATGGAGTATAAGGATTATGGTCATGGGCCCACGGACAATTATGTAAACAGGTGATAACACGTTTGGAAAAGTTACTGGATTACCTGCACCTGTAAATTATAGCAATGTTATGCACTGAAAATAAACAGATGATGATTCAGCTTTACACTGCAATACCACCCCTCGCCAAATATTCAGATAATGATTCACTGTGCAAACATCTCAAAGTAAAAAACTGAAAATAATGGGAAATTGTCTCTAACACTGGAAGATGTGTTTTATTACTCTGCACAAATATCAAGTCTGTACGGTCTTAAGATGCACATGTGCAAATTGGAAGGCTTTTATTTAACACATTATTTTACTAAATGCTTTATTTCAAGTTTTGATGTAAAGCTCCAAGACAGGGACTCCCATGCGGCACAGCGCTCCAGGCCACCCCAGCAGCACTCTGCAGGGCGTCAGACCCAGCCACGGGAAAGCCGGGTCAGCTAGACCCACCTGCTGGCCTCACTACAACCGCTCTAACGCCACACGCTATCTTAATTTGGTACTCAGAGCACAGGCAAAATTATTTCATTTCCACAGAGGGAGTGTTTAGGCCTTTTTACCTGGGAAAAGCAAATTACAGAAAGATTCAAGGTGGGACCAGACCTGTTTTTAAGAGAAGCTATAAGCACTCTGTTACACCTTCCAATACATTGCTGCAATCAGYTGTTCTCATGTGCAAATTTCAGCCATTTTTCATACCTATTGAAATCAGCTTTGCTCAGGTAGAACTACCTGTAGCCATGTAATGGTCCACCGAAGCCAGGACACTTACTTTCCTGCTCACATAGGTGGTTTTGAAACAAAAAATTCAGGCTCACAACACTGAAAGATATAGATCTGAAACTGCATGAAACCTATGCCCAACAGACTCTTCACATTGCCAGCCCCAAACACAAAAATCATGAGTTAATATGAAAAAAAAATTATTTACTTTTAAAATTTATATACTCACATAAAAAAGYTTTTTCTTGGAGTGGGGGGCAGAGATGGGGGAAGTTCATTTCCATTTAGGCTACACTCAGATCACWCATTTAATCTTTTTGATACAACCCTAAACTTAAATTTAAAACATATTCTCACATAACACTAATCGCTCTGAGTTTAAGAATACTACCAAGTTTTATTATATTTCTAAACAAAATTCTGACAGCTGGCAATAATGTGCCTACCTGAGCACGCTGCAGAGCAAGGCTCAAACTAACATAAATTTCAGGTAAGCACTGGCTAAGAGTGTCTACATTCAGGAGGCTTCAATTAAGGAAAGAGGAATTTAGGAAGTCTTATTTAAGGACAAATCTGCTCTGTAAATATGATGTAACAGACCAGCTATTGTTTAAGAATTTTAAGTCTTGCGATAAAAAAAAATAGTTCTGGGTTTAAAACGTTCTCTTTCAAATGCACTTCCAGTTTCTTTCCTTTTCTTTCATTTCTTCAGTGAAAAAATATACATAAAATTATATTAATGTCCTAAAGAACTACTGCATAGGTAATCCAGCCCAGACAAATAAATACACTAGATAGAAATTACACTGAAAATATGAATCAAGAAAAAAAGCACCCTTCTGTTTATTCATTCTTCACCAAAGAAAACAAATTTTTAAAAAAGCTAATACTGGGAATACTTCAGAAAAACATTCTAGAACAGTGAACACGATTAACTGTCATTTTCACAACTTTAAAACTCCCCATCAAAATACCATGGATGGAGCTTTCCCAGCACTTCACTGTATCCATATGCGCCTGGACAACATGGAAGCACCAGAAAGCTATTCAACTTTCCAAGGCAAATTCTGCTTCCCACTCCTGGATGATAAATTATAAACACTGCACCGAAGCTAGAGCAAAGCAGAATCAGAATCTGGTGGTCAACTGCTACCTCTCACTCTTGCAGGCTGGAAATGCTATAAAAAGCAGCCGTGCTTGCTCAAGCAGAGAGGGGGAGAGCAAATATTTTGGCTTGTTCTCTAGCAACCCTTGTGGCTGACTTTGAAGCAAGCAGATAACCTCCACAGAGACCTACTGCTTGGAGAGGTCCTCAGGCTCAGGCCTTTATTTCAGGAGGGCAACCCCACCTGCTCCCCACAAAGGAGAAATAATTAGTCTGGATGATGATTTTTCTTTCTTGATTCTTTCTTTAATTATTAATGTGGCTAGGACAGTTTTCTTTACAGGTGGTTTTCTACAGTAATTCATACAAGCCATCTGTCAGCACCTTCTACCACTTTTAAATAGCAGGGTAAACTGTTAGCACATCAAGGTGTGCAGCTGCCGATGCCACCTTTGTTTTTTTTACCCCTTTGGGAAATGGGAACACGCCAGCCACACGATGCAGCAGGTTAGCAATGACAGCAAGTAAATAGCCTGCATAATGTAAAAGCCACGCATCTGACAGCTCTCCTAGTGATTTGTTATTCAGCAGATCTGCAGCAATATATTTTATTAGTATTTTTATTGCCAGCTTGATAATTTAAGCYTGGTGAAAAGCTCTTCTGGCCAAAAAGAGGAGACAGGACTGAATTAGCYTAACTCAGTGAATACATGAATAAAAAAGATAGCATCCCCAGATGGTAAAAAAACCTCTTGGTGGAGATCTCCAATGGAAATCTTCATATTAATTTGGTGCATAAAAGACAATAGAATAATAAAGATCAATAAAATCATACACATGGGAAAAAATTAAGATGCTTAACCTATTCAAACCAAGAGGTCAAATAATCTCTAACCCTGATACAGACAGAATTAACACATAAATCTGATCTGGAAGCAAAAGCTTCTAATCAGCTTTTCAATCAGAAGAGGCAGCATAATGAGAGAAGAGCAAATACATATGAGAAAGAAAAGGAGAACRTTGTACACCTCTTCTGAATTCTATGCAAAACCTTACAAACAGTTCTGAAGAAARGACAGACAGACACAGGCACAGAAAGGTGTTAAACTCAAGTGCCGGTTTACCAAAAACACCCACATAATATTGTTCTTAACCAGCCTTCTAAGCAACCGCARTAAGTCTGTTTTTATTTCAACTTCACTGAAGCGCCTGACAATACATTACATGGGAAATGAATTAAATCAAGGATTAAAAGTATAAAATGGAAGTGGCTATAGAAGAAGTGATCTGAGCAGTGCTAGAAGTACTCTCCAGCTGCAGAAAGGTTATTAGCAGAGTTCCTCAAAGATAGATCCTGGCATAGGCCTTAATATTTTCTCTAATTGACTCAGCAGTTAAAAATATGAGTGATAATGAAGCGTACTGATAACACAGAGTTGGGAGGTACAGCAAGATCAGCCTCCCAGAAATGGTGCATGATCTTGAGGACTGAAGGATCAGAAAGGGGATTACATTTAGTAATACCAAAAAAACATGACCATATACTTCATAATAAAAAAACAAGTTGACGTTAAGTGGCAGCTAAGTGGTTATGAACAGCCATGTTTGCCCTCTTAGTTGATCAAAAGAAACCAGTGTAACCTAGCTATATTCAAAGAGACTATGTGCCAAGTAACAGCTCATACAGGGCTCTGTATGGGTTATTCTGTGCAGATACAGAAAATATGAATGCCATTATACCAAGCACTGGCCCATCGACATTAGGGTTCACAGCTTTAGTTACCATCTTCAATCTGGAATAAGGCAAAGTATTACTAGGAGACTTAGAGGACACTAAAAGACCTCAACTTGTTTGATCCAATACAGACTGAGAGAAAGTACCAGGTGTCTAGAAATACATAACAGGCAGAATAGAGACATAAGTGAATGGGGAATAAAAGCTATTTATGGCTAAAGGAATATTTTGGCACAGCTATAAAAAAGGCACAGGTTGGCTCTGAAGAAATTGTCATTGGAGGTTAACAGAGTTTTAACCGTCGCAAGGGTGATGGGAGGTCTGGAAAACCATTCCCAGAGAACTTGAAAGAAAGGCAAACAAAGTTTGATTTTAAAGTAGAGCTTGATATGTTCCTGTGGACACCATCTGTTGCATCGGTCTGTGTTAGCAGAACACATTTTGAATCAGGAGGATCGTAAAGAATTCAGTTTTGTGCCTAGTCTAGGTTCAACATATCTAAGAACGCAGTAAACTGGACTATTACACAGTACATCTGAAGTGCAGTGAGGATATACAAGCCAACACATAACAACAGATGACGTGCACTATGAAACACATGTAGATAGCTGAAGGAGAGAAAAAGAGTACTCCCACCCCCTCCTTTTTTTTTTTTTTTTGAATAAGATGGGTTAATATTTTATCATAGAAAGATTCTCTAATTGTACCAGGTTATCATGGCTCTGTTTACAGTACCCTTGTTTGCAGTAGTTCCTGGCACTTCATGCATTTTTCATAGCTCTCTGTTTCTTGTTAATATATACTGTACTCCTTAGAGAGCCAATAAAAAGGGCACTTAGTTGTAACCAGCATTTTGCAACTTTATTTTAATGACAAAACAAGTAGCAATAATATATAGCACCTTCTGAAAACCTTACAAGACTACAATTTATTTGTGGTGAAAGAAACAAGACACTTTAACTGTACTCCAAAAGGACAGATGTAAAGACAACCTTCAATGTCCAATCCCTGCATGCGTTAATTACATAAACCCAAGGGTTTTTAGAAGCAGGTTTCCTTACTTACTCATGCACACAAACATACCAGCAGTTCCATTCACACCCACTAAAACATGCTAATGCCATGTTCCTGTGAGCACCAAAACCAATTACTACACAAATGTTGATCTGCACGAATAATTTGGTATCTGGCCTGAAAATTATTGTTTTGCATATATAAAACTGGTCTTTTCACAAGCAAGAATCCAAAAAAAAATTGCTATAGCAGTGAAGGCGGCACCCTGACCCTACAGTTTATTGTGAGTCACTCTTAACAAGCAAATCTGAAGATGCATTACCCCATTTACATAAATCAATCCCTTGCAGAGCTTTGTTCCTCATTCCTGCCAAATCAACAAATTCCCCCTGCCCCACTTAGTGACTCCTCCCCAGGCACTCACTTTCACGTTCTCCCTCCGAACTTCAGCATAAATTTACCTTTTCCTTCATGTCCCTGACTACATGCCTTCCACTTCAACACAGACCAGCAAAACCCATCTTTGTCAGGCTGCAGCCTTCTCCGTCAGAAAAACAGAACAACAGCTAGTAACCGTACTGTCAAATCAGGAAGCCTAAGATATGTAGTTTGGTATTTTCAAAAAGTTAAGGTGATTCTTTTTTCACTGCTCAGCTTTCTTGGTTTAAGCACAAAGCCAGTTTGAGATTTTGCATGTATCAAATCAAAGCAACATGTTTATGGAAAAACATTCTAATGGGCCCATGCTAGCATCTGAAGTACTTCTAACAGAGCAGTTACAATGAAAGAAGAAAAAACAAAACACACATTTTCCAGCAAAGACTTAGCTTCCTCGTAGAGACAAGGCTAAGGAGTCCCAAGAGAGCCATAGCTGCAGTGGTTTGTGTCATTTCAGCCCTTCACAACTGTCAGAACAAACACGCTCCATTTTTCAAACACAGTAATACACGAGACTCCCAGAGCAAGTAAGCGCTTAAAAAGCTCACACAGTTCTTCTTCTCCCTCCCTGAGATTGCCAAAATAAATCCACCTTTAAGTTTTGTTCTGGAATAGTTGCTTTTTTAAAAAGCGGAAATCAGAAGGTAAAGTTAAATTAAGTTAGAATTTTGAAATGTTATTAAGGAAGCCTTAAAATAAAATGTGTAGACACAGTAAGAGAAACAGAAGAGCTAAGAATGAGCAACTTTTCTCTCTCTGAACATCAAAAAGTGAATGTCAATGAGTTCATTTTCAAATTAAAAAAACTATAAAATCAAAGTTTAAGCAATGTACAGCCAACATTTTTCTAAAATCCATATTGCAGTCATATAAAATGAAATGCAGAACAAATGCCCTTGTATGTATTCCTTCAGCCAGTGTAAGACAGCACTACTTAATTATTTTTAAATACATTCTGGAAGAAAAAATTTAAAGGCCTAATGCTGCACTAGCACAGAAAGGTCATAACCCAGCGCGACATGAGATGACTAAGATAATGTTACCAAGAAAAGTCATATGTCCTGAAAAATACAAGAACATAGTTAATTTATTAAAAAGCATCTCTAGGTGGCCATGACCTTTTTTTTTTCTTTTTAAAGCTGTTATGAAACATTAGAAAGAGTATACTTTTCTTAAAGCAACAAATACACTCAGAGACATAAAGCAACACCAAACTTTACTAGGCCAGCAAACCACCAAACACCATCATTGCCCAACCACAGCTGATAAGACTATCCCTGATTTTACCCAACCAGAGACCCACTGACTCATAAAACAGAGTTGGCACCCTGGTGTGATGGAGGGAAGGGCAGGAGAGAAACTGGAAAGGACACCATATTCAGGGATAATTTTTAGGCCAAAAATGAACATTATACTAGCACAATATACACTTTTTTTTTCTTTAAATGCAAGCCAGAATTAGTTGATTCCCAAAGTAGGTGTGGCCTGTACCTCACACCAGCTGCCACAGGTGAGAATATTTGCCATGAATCTTTCCACAATTTCAGTCATCTCTAGTAAAAACACATTACTCTGAACCACAGTAAATGTTGATGTAAGACACAAAACCAAATCACCATCTCAAGAAAAACATCCTCCCCTTCCCCCCCCCCCAATTCAAAAAGCAAACCCAAAATACCAAATTCTGTCACTAGCAATGTCCGGATATTTATGCTTTCCTCACCCTCCTTTCACCACCACTTCACATTTGTCACTATTGACCTCTCTTCTTGGATGTCTGATCACCTCCTCAAATCCAGTCACTTTAAAATACATTTTATGTCACAATCTGTCTAGTCTCTGTCTTCTTCTGGATGACAGTACCATTGCTGTTTTGCCAGACAAAAAATTTGGCTGCAATCTTTTGACTCTACTTCTGCACCCCTTCTGCTCTATTTGGTCTTTTATGGAAGCCCTGCCACTCCTTTCTGTATCGTTTCTAAGATTCACACATTATTACGGGACGCTATTACTCAAATCCTTTCTGCTGGCAGTGTTATTTGCTGTCTTTGTTATCCACCTCCCACCTGGCCTAGTTGTCTGACTTGCTTATCTTTCTAGCTTATCACCAAGCATATTCTTTTCTTTGAATCCCTCTACTCATTTAATATTTCTCAAAGACCAGCCTGCCCTATTTCTTTACTCTTGTCTATAAGGCACCTGCTACCCTATCTCTCACTTCACTAACATTTTCCTCATTGTCTGCACTCTCATTTTTCTTAGTCCATTTGCCTTCTTCCTTATTCTTCAATTTACTGTCCTTATCTGCCTGCCTTTCAATCCTTCATAAAATGGACTTAAAATCCTCTGAAACATGTGATCTCATTACAATCACATTATTATATAATGATCTTCCTCATTAATGATTCTCTCCTGTAACAACATTCAGTAGGTCAGTAAATTATACTCCGTTTGTATTTCTTCAGAAGTAACCCAATTTGCTTCCAATGAAGGTGACTGTATTTTTCTGGAGTAATGCCAATATAATAATCATAATCCATGGCTTTTTCTCTCTCTCAAAAAAAAATAGTCCTAGCTCTCATGCTTTCAGAATCAGAGCAGCTCCTACATGAGGGCATGTGGTTTCTAAAGGTGAGAGACAAAATACTGCCAAAGTTACAGCTTCAGAGGGACATTTGTTCTTCTGAAATCTGTTCAAAACAACAGGCATCTTCAGATCTATCTTGGCTCTTTATAGAAGAGCAACACAGGAAAAATGTCGCATCTCCCAATATATAAATATTATAAACTTCTGCATACGTTAATAACAATGAGAGTCTTACCTAATACTTCTCTAGCTACTGGACACATTATTGTATATCAAGATACACAGTAATATCTAATGCAGTCAATCATAGAAGACAGGCTATGTGGCAAAAGACACTTACCCTGCTCAGTCAATCTCTTCAGGCAAAACTCACTGTTGCCAAAAAGATTAAATAAATTTTGAAATATAAATAGAAGGATCAGCCAGGGCCCAATAACTCTAGAAGGACACAAGAAATCTGTATCCCTATGGAACCGAACAAAGTCGACCAGTATTTTATTTTGGACTAAAAAAATCTGCACATCTAGCTGACGGAGTTTACTTTCATCACCCAGGTGCTTAAGATGCACTCTCAAAGGTCTCCTGCATGTGTCCATATGCTTTCTGGATTATTTTAAAAAGAAGCCATTCCCAACATTGGACTTATATTTTTGATCCTCTGCTCTCTCACTCTTGTTTAAGAAACAGGATTTCCACATCCATTCTCTCTAATGCCATGTAGGTGGATAACACAGAACAAAACTCTTCCACCTAGCAATTTTAGTACTGGAACAAAGACTTCTTTATACCTCTGCTATAGATTTCTATCATCTACCACAAAAGCAATTAAGATTGCTAAGGGCTCCATGTACATATTACTCACCTAATTTTACTGCATCTGCACATTTTTGAAAGCCCATTTACTTCAGAATATTTTAATGAATTTAGCAATGCCATGAAGACAACACGATCAGCAAGATATCATTGCTGCACAGAAGATAATCATCAGAGAATGTAACTGGACTTCCCTCTCCAAAGTTTTGTTCAAAAAAAAAAAGGTGCTATCATCATTTCAGCCAATAAACTAGATGGTTTATCTGGTGTATGTTTCCACAAGCACCATAATAAAAACAAAAAACCCTTCTGAAAAATTTTAAGAGCTAAAAGCATTCACAACTTGATAACAAAAGATATCTTGGGAGACTCTCCTTTCCACATTAACTCTCATGTACAGAAAATTGGGCCAAAAGCAGGCTCACTTTGACACAGAGTTGGTGAAAGTTGAAGCAAGCATGTGATCAAGTTCATAATTATTTTCTATGCGTGCTACATTGTCTTTGGCTCAGCAGATGTTTCCAATGGGGCTGGCCACATTCTGAACGATGAAAATTGGCTTCCTACCTTTCCAGATTTAACCACAACAGATATTTCTTATATCTGTGTGAATATACTTATTCTCTCTTTAAAATTTTTCTTCATTAGCTTTATTTCAGCTCATTCTAGCCAGCTAGCTCTATCACCAGGACTTTGGATATCCCTAATGCAAATCCACACACCAAGTGGTGAAAGACTCTTCAAATGTTAAATCCTCCAGCTTTTACTTCCTAAGAATCCAGGAAAGAATGTGATGCATATAATAGTGCTCAGTCTAAGTCATCTGTCTTACAGATATCTAATGAACAGCATATCTTAATCAAACTGTTAACTTTATCTTGTGTTTCATACTCTCACTGACACCTCATTCATACAATTATGTTTTCTTCAATGATTTCTCTTTTGCACCTAACCCCAATCTCAGACTTGTCAGGGTGCATCAGAAGTAATGACTTTCAAGTTACCAGACCTCCATCAGCATAGCAAAGAAACCTGTCTGCGGCTCATTTTCACATTTTCCCTCAGCCTGTGAAATAACTACAAAGGAATCTGATTTCTCCTACAGTAGCATCATTTAAATTATTAGGATATAATCCTTTGATATTAGTGCTTTCAATAATTCTGACTCAAAGAAACCAGTCCTATTGCATCTTTGCTATTATTATTTTAAAATTATAAGACAGTTCAGGTAGCAGTACATATTCTATATTTGACTAAAATTGTTTCCAAAAACAGAATACAGACAGTTACAGCAGGATGCTGACCACTCAAAACTCACAAGAAATCAATGCAAGATACAAAGATTCAAATATTACAAGGTCAAGGCCATCATAACACTTTTTATTATGTTACCACCTTCTTATTAGTAACTGATCTTTCAGAAGCAATCTAAATATATAATGAGCTTAATTATACTATAATACAAAACTGACAGACAGGGAGGTAGTGTGAACTGCAATGAGAGATGCAGTCTGCTCATGGTTACCAACAAAAACACATAAAGGAAGTGCAAAGGAGGATATTAAAGGATGGAGGCAATTTGCTTGTGTTTTTGCTCCGAACACTCAATCTCCCTGAGGGCCCTGAATCTGTTATTCTGGATACTACCAGACAGGAACAGCCAAAAGGAAAAACAAAACAAAACAAAAACAAAAAAGGTTAGCAATTCAGCCAGCCTAAGGAATCTTTTTTCCTTGTTCGTGACGAAAGCCAATAATGATACAGCCTGTGGTCAGAGGTCCTTGAAGGGCAACATGTTCTTGCAGGATTATGATTAAAAAAACAGCAGCAAACAAACAGCTTCATTGCAATATGCTAGTGCTAGCACTGTAGACAACACTGATGGTATCTTCTTCTGCAATTTTGATTAACCACTTCACGAAAGGCATTTTCCTTCTTTTGCGTTCAAGACTGCATTTCTAATATCTCTATTTATCCTCTGTCTGTAAATACCCATGCTGTCATTAATTTATTGACATTATTTGCAGTCTTAGACTAAGCACAAATCGCTACTGCTGACTTTAAGGCTGTATGTCAGATACTTCCTATTCTAAGTATAAGGAAAAATCTAGCTAGATACCACATGTAACTCAGGAATGTAAGTGAATGACAAACAGCATTTTTGCTAACTCAAGTAATATAACACACAAACAAAACCATCACTTTTCTAATTATTTTTTACATCTTCCTCTGATTTACTCAATTTTGTTAAGGTGAGATGGCATTTTATATGTTATCTAATTCATGGAATGAAGACACTGGTCTTCCTGAGCAGTCTTCTGGCACTCATAGCACTTGTTCTTGGACTATGGGATCATTATGTTCTTGGCCTATGGGATCATTACTTTAAAAAAAAAAAGAGAGAGAGAGTAACATACATTAAARAATCTGCCAACCTAAAAGGTAATGTTTTAAAAATCAATTAAGTGACTGCATGTGCACCAGTCCTGGCTACCAATATTAACATGTCAAAGAATAAATCTGTATCAATTCTATCCACAACTGTTACTAACAGAATGAATTCCTTGAGCGTGTTTTGAATGCAATATCTCAAACAGAAAGTTAATAATGTTATAAACATACATGAAAATAACATTGTTGCCTTGATCTACTTTACTTTGCTATCTTTGGTGAAGAGTACAATGTTCTAAAATATTTCACTGCTGGCATGTTCCTTCTCCCTCCCCATGCAAAATCTGACTTGTTCCTTATGCACAGATGTGGAATGAAAACAGGAAACTCGGCAGGTTGGATTTGCAGAAGGGACAGGTATCCCCCATCAAGCATGATTCAATAAATTACATGGGGCCTGGCACTTCTGAAAGTTAGGCCCATCTTTAGCTCTTCTCCTACTTGCACATATTAGGAAAGGCACACACATCATGTGCTAGAATATCAGGAGCATTTGAACATGCCTTGGTTATACATCTTTATGAAAATCTAAAGCTAAAATGCCAATATTTCCTTATCATTCCACTTTTTAAGAACAGCTTATCTTGATATTTCCCAGTACATTTAAATATTACTTTTAAATTACTTTTCAATTTAGGAAAGAAAGTGGTCTCACAATAAAACATCACTTGTGCAATGGATGAAATAGATTGCCAAATCAGACGTAAAATGAAAAGAACAACTGAGTTTGATGCTGATGCAATGACATCCTCACATGAAATAATACGTATTTATTTGTCGTATTGGGGAGGAGGGGGATAATCACTTAAAGAAGGGAAGCAGTGACATACACTGAAAAATGTGAACTCTAAGCTACAGGAAAACGTGAAGATATTTCCCACTACTATGACAGTTAACAGCATAAATAGTCCCTCAGGAAAGTCATCTGGGTTGCTCCAAATACACTACATCAATTATTGTTTTCCATGTTGAAATTACGTGTTGCCTAAGAGCAGACATATATAGAATAAGATAAAAAATAGTAGTCATGTAACTTTTTATACCAATAACTTGCCTAAAGGCCAGTTATACTACAAGCAATGAATAGTTCAAATTTTCATATGGTCAAACTGCAATTTCTCCTGTGCTTCTTTTAGAATGAAAGAGATTAAAAGAAAAGGTCTTCTGAGATACAGAAGATTGACCCTCTAAACTCAGCACAGTCAGCTAAATACTACTGTCAAAGAAATATATTAATCTTGCAATTTTCAGACAAAAATTTTGGGGAAAAAAATCATTCCAATGGATCTAAAACCCAACACAATAGATTCTCTGAACAACTAGCACCAAGAGTTTCATATATCCAAAACACAAGCAAGCTTTTCAAGTATCTATTTCAAAACTGCTACCCCACAGTAAAATAACTACTGCTAGCAGTAATTTATCAATCCCACATAAGACGGATATCATGTCAGAGGAAGGAATGCAACACAGAAACATTCTGAACTAATTTTTTCCTGTGGTTTTAAAACAAATTAGCTGTCAGTGATTTGCACAGTAACAAGCCTTACCATCTAATTAAAAATACTTTATTATGTGGGCATGGTTGCTGGGAAAGCAATGCCAGTAATTTACTAGCTAGTCAGCCCCTTTCAGAATGCCAGCAYTGGACAGTTCTTGAAACTGAGAAGAAATGACTAGGTCTTCTCCTATTAATTAATCATTCCACTACAAATCAGTGACAGATGACTATGCCAATGTTACAGAATAACATTCATTAATAATCAGCACTTCTGGCTGAGAAACATTAGTTTAATCTTTTTTCAGCTTTTGGATGCATAATGTATGTGTTAAGACATAGCAAGTCCGAACATGCCCTACAGATACCGACAGTGGCTATATGTCATCTTTTTTTAAATTTATTTTTACAACCAAGTATGGAAAACTGGACTCTGAGATATGAGGTACTAGTGAGTTTAGAGAAATACTAAAAAAGCGATTTCTCACAGCAGGACTTCCAAGACCCTGTTATACAGGTTGGAACCAAAAATAAAAAGCCATACCCAGGATGTCTTAAAGGCAGTTACTTCCATGTAAGGGATATGGTTTAGAATTTACTGTAATGGCTGAATGCTTTGGTCTTTAAATCAAAAAGGAGACAGAAAGATTCCTAAGAGTTCTGTTCTGGGTACAAATTCTGACTGTTCAGATATAATATCCAACATCAACTTTCTTTTTTAACTTGTGATCCTTTGATCTAAACTTAGAAGGTTTAATTTTGGGGGTTTGGTTAGGTGGGGGGGGTTTTAAAAGAATAAAAATGATAATTTTAAGTCATCCTACTTTGTTTCTTACACTTAAGCATTGTGAAAAATTTTTGGACCAGATCTGTCTTGGGGAATTCAATATTAGCTACAGGGTTGTACCAACAGCAATGTAGCCAACAGATCAAGGGAACAGATTATTCCCCTTTCCTCACATTCATTAAACCACATCTGGAGTATGCATCCAGTTTTGGGTCTCCCAGTGCAAGAAATACATTGATAAACTTGAACGAGTCCAGCGGAGGGCACCAAGGCGGCCAGGGCTGGAGCCCAGTGAGGAACGGCTGAGGGATGGGGCTTACTCAGCCTGGAGACGAGACAGCTTTGGGACACCTACAGCAGCTCCCGAGCGCCTACGGGGAGGTCATCGAGAAGATGGAGACAGACTCCTTATTGAGGAACATACGGGAGAATGAGATACGATGACCAAAAATTGAAGTCGGGAGGCTACAACAATAAGGGCGGAAAAAATTTCGTCATGAAGACTATTAAGCACTGGAACAGGCTGCCCAGAGAGGCTGTGGTCCTCCACTCTTGAAGATTTCCAAAAACCGCCCAGCAGGACAAAGCCAGGGAGGCTTTTGAGGAACCTGGTCCAAATTCAGTGTTGACCCTGCTGTGAGCAGAAGGTTGGACTACAGCCCTCCTGAGGTCCCTTCCAGCCTGAAAGGCCATGCAGTGCTATGAACAGGGGAACACAAGGGTGACCAGACCTGTCCCATAATCACCCAGAAACCTTGCAGGGGAGTGACCAATCTCACCTGCTTCAAAAGAATATGTGAGAATCCTACAATGAGTAATTATGGAATTACTTGCAACCCCTCCCCTCCTCAGAAGAGATACTCATTTACACCTTGAACAATAAAAATTCTTAATCGATAGCTTTAAAATGTTAGAAGCAATTTTCAACACAGCTATAAAGCCCATTTCAGTGACTTAGCTATCGCATCCATTAGAAAAAAGAAGTGACATTCTTGTTTCAGTGTACTTTGACAATGACTAACAGGCATTAATTATGCAAGCAGGATACTTTGACAGTGAGCTTTTTTTTCTTCTTGTTCCTTTTTTATTTCCAGTTTGCAAAACTGTGTATTGTTGGAACAATCCTGTATTTAACACTGCTACATTTCCATTTCAAGGACAACAGGAAAAGGGCTTCCTCCAGATGGAAGAAGCAAATGGAAATCCCTAAATACAGTAACAGTGGCCTGGGGAGGCAGGAAATAAGCTGCTATCCTGCTGTAATTCCAGAGATTCACATTGCTGCATCCTCCGGGGCACACCGTTGACCATCTGGAAGTTCCTGCCATTCCCTTACTACTTACTACAACATTTGTGCATTACTTCTTTTCTGCATTTTAATGGGGATTTTTATATAGGAAGATATAAACGGTTAGATGATTAGGCCAACCCTCATCTCTAACCCCTGAAAACGGCGCATTGTCTTACACTCCACAGTATCTCTACATCATACAATAAAAATGTAGAAATCGGGAGTGGCTTATTCAGGCCACCAGAAGTTGATAGTTAACTGATATACAGTTACTGTACCTCAGAGCAATTTTTGTTTAAATTTGCAGTGGTATGATAAATTGCAAGGATCTGTTCAAACACACACAAAAGAGTATGTTTACCTTTGCTTTCAGCGAATTAACAGGAAGCATATTTGTAGAGGTCTTTGAGCAACCGAGAGGCTGTGTTTGCAGACACTGATGAGAAGTTGTGAGAAGCAGTTTTTGATGTTTATGTATGGTATGTATTGAGCATGAAGATTGAGTTTGTTGATTCCATTCAATGAGAACAAATGGCTGACAGGTTAACCACTGTAGAAGGGTATTTTAAGATATGTTACATCACTAAAATTCTATATATCTATATACACAGCACTTCTTGTTTTATATTTTGTGTCTAAGTAGACACATGGCTTAATCTATCACACTTCAGCTCAAGACAATAAAGAAATTGGCACTTTGATATTCTACACCAGAGCTATGCATTTTCAGAACAAATTTTTAAAAATTGCAAGAATTCACTAAGTTCATGCACTACTAATGGAAACACTGATAGAATTTTAACTACAGGTTTCATACTGATAGCAAAATAACGATAATAAACTCCTGACCTGTTTAACTAGTTTCTGTGAAAAATCAAGTACATTTCATCTGATATAAAAGATGGTACATTATAAAATTAGGATGTAGATAAAAAGGAAAGCCTTCAAATATCACAACAGTGAGTGGTCTAAAACACAGTTTATGCAGAGTTTTCCCAAATGGAGAGGACACAGAGAGCAGAAGAGGATGTCCCACAACTGCCGACAGCAGGGACAAAACCAATCGGCTATACTGAAGGCCTGCAAGGAGGAACAGTACCTAAAGTTAACACATATTATTACTGTTTTGCCTTCAAAAAAAGATTTACCAAAGACTGTCAAAGAAAGACCTCTTGCCATCGTAGCCTCTTCTCTTGATTCCCAACCATGTCATTCCCTAACAGGATTCTTATTTCAAGATCAAACAAATCAAAAAATTGAAGAGAACTAGGTGAGGAAAGTTGTGCTGGGTCAAGGAAGTGTAATACAGGGTCAGTTTTCCTGAGTTTCAAATTCCTCCATGACAAAGGAACAAAGATCCCAACAAAGATCAAAGGCCCTGACCACCATACCATATGGTAAGAAGAGCATGAGCATGAAAGCAAGAAAGCCAAGGACAGAAGATGTCACATTAGGCAAGGAGTAGAAGTTTGTCTATTACACAGGTAAAGCACAAAGAGTTCCTCTAATCAGCAAATGTACAAAAATGATTAATAAAACCTCTTTTAAAACCATCGGAGAGGGTTTTGTTCTGTTCTGTTAGAAGAAGAGTCTTGATCAGACTGAAAAAGAAAACAACCAACAAGGTCAGAGAAAAATGTGGCATCAAAGCCTATATACAGATTAGTAAGAAGAAATGTGGTGGAAGGAATGAATTCTGGAGATAAAGGTTTTCCAGTTAAAACATTTTCACAAAGAAACAAGTGGATGCAGTACCACACCAGTTTCTTGCTTAATTATRCAGTGAAATGATGGAAGATAGTGCTAAGCTTGATTATAACTTCAGCAGGAACTTTAAGTTTTTAAGAAAAGAGTAATGGCAATTCATCCAAAGCATTTTTTTAAAAAAGCTGTTTATTGATTTCCTTTCAATTTAGAGAAAATAAACCGTAGAAATGTTATTTATTATTTACATAGCACTATACTGTAAATATACATGGCCAACATTTAGCTAACAAAAGTGACATGGGCCATGCTTCACAGACCTTTGTTTTCTAAAATAAACAGTAGCTTGAAAGTGTTAAATGTCTAGAGAAGAAAATGAGGAGGAAGATTCAAAAAGATCATGCAGCTTCTCTGGCTGGTGGCACATGTATCACAGGGTAACAGGGTTTCTTTGATCCATAGCATTACAGCCTGAAGAAAGCTATTTTATAATCTAGCACACAGAAAAGGTGTACCTATTTCTCTATGAATTTCTACACTGAAACATACAATTACTGCTAATAGAAAACTTTGACGTTATCAATGACTCATGCAAAAAAAAAGTAGAATGTAAATCTAATTCCATGTTTGCCACTGAAAATATGTGCCCTTTGAAAGATGCTCTGCAATACACATGCCCAGAAAGTAATCTGGTCTCTCACAAAGTTTCAAAAGGTTAAAATAGGTAGTTTCTTTTAGGCTGTCATCTTGTATAAGTGGATGGAAGTATGTATCTGTGTCAAAAAATGAAGTGTTACCAGGAAATATAATAGGACTTTTTTTATATTCTATTCTATATTTAATTCTATTCTATCTATAATTCCATTCTAATCTTAATTCTATTCTAACCTATCTTTAATTCTGTTCAATTTTTTAATTCTCATAGAAGTAGGCTAACAAAATGGCAACATGAGCTAATACTTATTTCTGGCTGTAAATTTTCTACATCAGTCAGGATTTATGGAAGACAAATTGCCCTCACTAGCTTTTAGCTTATCAGCCAATCTATTCTCAGTGACAGCAAACCTACTTCTCTGAAAGGTTTTGTAAAAAGCAAAAAACAAAAACAAAACAAAAAACAAAAAAATAGGTGAAGCTGAACTTGCATGCTRCAGACATTTTCCAGTATACGATCATGTATTAAAATGAAATTCAGAGTAAACGTCATTGTATTGCCTGCTAGAGGCGAGCAAGTGATTTGCTAGACAAGTCAATCAACAATATCAGTAATAATCAATCATTGCAATCAGTGTTACYTTCTACAGCCAGAGATTACTAATTTGGAGAAAGACTTGCTTTTGGGTTACAACGGAAGCACACT
Organism: Apteryx rowi; assembly: GCF_003343035.1. NCBI lineage: Eukaryota > Metazoa > Chordata > Aves > Apterygiformes > Apterygidae > Apteryx > Apteryx rowi. Next base: position 981,474 of record NW_020448296.1, on the reverse strand, counting down.
ATCAAACACGTTTCACTGATTATTCCTTTCTGAGCCTTTGCAATCTCATTCTGCTTTTAACAAAAGCTACACCAAAGTTTAAGGCTAAACTTACACTTGCATTGTGGAATACATCACTGCTAGCAAGAGGAGTTCAGCGTTCCTCAAATTACCCACAAACTAGTTTCCCTAATAGTATGTGTTACTACCAAACAACATAGAGCAAACAGTTTACTGACTGGTACCAGCATGACAAGTGAACAGAAAGCAATTGTTTAGCATCTTTTGATCCATGTAGCCTTTGTCCATCTCTCAACACAGTGGCAAATATCCTTAATCTGCTAAGGAAATAATTTTTTGTCTCCTATGCAACATCTGAACCAGGGGCAGAATTTGACCCTCACTCTAATACCACCTAAATACTTCAGTTTTAAATTATGGGTCTGTCAAACTACATGCAACGAATTAGTGTCTTGGAAACAGTAGACACAGTATGTAATGTCTGCAATCCTGTGTTTTATAATATTTTGCCAAAAAAGGAGTGATTACTGTATCACACACAAACACACAGACTCACTTCTTCAAGTTTTACTTCATTTCCAAAATAACTTCCAAACTGAAGATTATATGAATGAGCTCAGACAAGAAGTGTTATATTGTGTTCTCTCATCATTCAAAATGTAAAAGAAAAGTGTTTTGAAACTGCTCACTTATGGGGGGAGAAAAGTTTAGCATAATCCTCATCTCTTTCTCTTCAAAATTGGACAACTGATAGGAAAGCCAGAGTTGTTAATTTCTAGTTAATCTTAATGGTTGATTTTATGCCTTGCAAATGTTATTCTAAAATGTTAGAGTAAATAGAACACTAGACTGTTATTGGTTTAAGTGATTATACATACTTTTTCCCATCCAAAGGATTATTTACTGAGGCAACAAATTGAAAATGAATTAAAGAGTACTCCTTTTTATTCACAGTGGAGTTCACCCATGGAATTCATTGCTACAGGATATTATCAAAACTAACATCGCAGCTCCAAATTAAAGAAAAAAAGAAATTAAAATACAAAATAGCAACCTTAATGTGGCATTTGGGTTTTACTTCTGCCTACTCAAGATAGGAAATGGACAGGTAAGACACTCAAGAGAAAAAAAAGCACATTAATTCAACCACATCCTGAACATAATGCATCACTTTTAACAAATGCACCAAAAATAGGAGATATTATAGAATTTGACTTGTTCACTTTTTTTTTTTAATATTCAAAATCTTAAATTGGTTCATCTGACAAAATAACTCCCTGGTTATACTGGTTCCTCTCAGATGACTCTGTCACTTGTACTGCTGCCAGCACCACCTCCACTTTCCCTGAAAACCTCTTCCCTGCCCGCTGCCAGCTTCTGACCTGCTCAGCTTCAGAGATCTGATAGGGCAACAGTACAAAGTCCTATGCCCACTAGAAAAATCATGCTACAGAAAACTGTTCTACCCTGGAAAACAAATCTGGATTGGTTTATTTACAAATATTGACCAATCTCCTGCATCATCAAAAAAAGAAAAACTAAAAAACCTTAGCAAATCATGCTTACAATATCTTTAGAAATGCCTAAACGTATAGGCTTATACCATCTACTCGACTGCACAGACTTTTTCCTCTAATTAGCACTGCTGACATCATTCTTCAGGATAGAAAGCAAACAACTTGTTTCTGAGATTGCTGCAGTCCAACAGGAGAAATTAATTACTCATATTATGCATGTGAAAGGTTATCTTCCAATTAAGATACTTCAGCTTTACAAGGGCTGCTGTTGCAGTGGGAGGAGGAGGGAAGAGAGAGAGACTGAAGTGCAAACATCCAGCCGTTTTATATGCAAGTGAAAAAAGATTTTATTGTTAGGAAGGAGTGAATCATTCAAAGTCCCTTTCAGAAAGGATCCAATTAACTGATACTCTCTTGCAAGAGTACTTTTAGCAGTGCCAGCCATGCTGAAGCTGGTCTGCTTTTGCCAGCGTTCACGACTCCCCTGCCCCTGCAAACGTCCTGGTAAAGCTGCACCGTGATACCGTTGTGGTGATTTGGTGGTTAAGACTATTGTACGCTACCCCCCACCTTGCTGCCTTACAATTTGTGTGTCTGAGGTTTTTGGACTTTTAGCAAATTACCTGAAATGGAACAGCATAGAAACTACACATACCAGTGCATTAATGGTACCATTCTCTCCCTTGACCTCCATCAAAATAATAATAATAATAATAATAATAATAATAATAGTTATACATTCCTAAAACACAAAGTTCTGTCATTCCATTCCATGTTTTGACTACTCTGATACAAAAACTAGAATATGGCTCAGTTTTGCACCTGTAGTTTAAACAACAGCGAGGGGGAATTCTACACGCAAGATGATTTGCAGCTGAAACCTGTGAGCTCGTGCCCTACACACACAGGACTGAAGGGGTTTCCGATTCCGATGGTCACCAGGCAACTCGTCCACTTTCTCCAAGCAGCCTTCTGCAGTCAGCTGCCCCCCACTGATTTCCATGTCCACATTCACTATCCGTGGAGCAAGTTGCCTACCTGGCAAACCCTAAGCCTGTCAAATAATTTGCAGGTTCTGTTTCACCTTATTTCACCCATTAAGTGGATGCAAACTGCTGGATGGAAGAGTTAAGCCAAATAAGTCTGGCTGGTGCAAACTTAAGGACAGATGTTATGATCCCATTTTTTGTGGGATTTATCTAGTTTCCCAGCCTGCTTGCCAGAGGGCAGCAGTTGCAGCCTGCCTCAGACAGCTATTACAGAAGAGATGGCACACTGTGCTCTGCAGGTGACTGCTGCCTCCTGGCTCTCCCCAAAACACTTGTTTGGATTTTAATTGACCTAAAACGGAAGCCACACAGATTTGAATCACATTTGCTTTTTGTGCACAAAAAAATCTAAGGTTATGTGCCTTTGGAGGCACAGCCTTCGCAGGCTTGTGCCTGGGAAGTGTTTTTCCTGCAAGGTTGTACATGTACCTTCTTCTAGCCACCTTTCATGGGCTCCCATTGAACTAAGAAAACAGCAAAACTTCTTTTAATAAAAGAAGCCTGATAAGTTTCCTTCCCCTCTCCACAGTTCAGAAATTTATCAGCCATTTTAGGCTCTCTCGTGCAAACTGGCATCTAAGCTTTTCAGTTTTTTTTTTTTTTTTTAGCATGCTACCCATTAAGGGGTTCCTAGATTTTTTTGTTGATGTGACTAACATTTTTATGAGTGCTCTGGGACAACAACCAAGTTTTAAAATGTAACAGGAAGTTATGTGAATCTCTCTCATACTGTTCCCTACCATTCCTCTCAGCACATCATAGCAAATATTCCCCAGTGCCACTATAATGACAAAAAAAAAAAAAAAAAGTTTGGTCTTTCTTTCCCCCTTTTTAAGAAACTGGCCAGTTTTAAAGCGTAACAAGCAGCACTATCACTAACAATGTAAAGTTCACTTCAGCTTTGAAAATATGTCATCATTTTTTAATATGTAGGTATACGCACATACCCATAAGAATATATACTCTCACATATAACGTCACTGCTCAAATCACACTTTAGTCCGAACAGTACTGCATCACCATTTGCTTTGCCATCACCCTGACTTAACAACACCTGTAAAGACCAGTATATAAAAATCAGTCATCTGAAAACTCAACACAACTTCATACTGTACCATTGACTTTAAATATACTGCTCCAGTGAAATTAAGCACCCCAAAAAAAWAAATAAATAAATAAATAAATCAAGGCATGGCACAGTTCACTGTCTCCAGACCTGCCTTAGTTTTATAGAGTTGTCCAACTCATTCTATAGGAAATGTGGACAGTAATAAAGCGTCAAAACATACAGAGAGGGATTGTATTTGGAACACAATTACAATATAATTGTAATTACAAATAATTTTAACAGTATTTCAGTACCTGCTAATGAAGCAATACAGGTATTTCCCCTCCAAAGTTTTCATCTGCACTGTTAATTGGGGGCCAAAAGTCAAAGATCACCCAAGCATGTTGGAATCTACTTTTTCATTCAAAGGTCAAACAAGTACCTCCGTCCAGCTTGCCACACTCCTGGGGCACTTCCAACAACTAAATATACATGTTTTTGAAAATACTGCACATGCTTTTAAAAATATTATCCATAACACATTCTTTATATGCTGAAAAGATGATCATTCTGATTCATTCAATATCATTCCGATGAATCACAGTCACTGAAAGGAGAAATAAAAGTGATTCCCACTATCTACCAGGTGTTCAAAGATTTGGCTTGAAAAAGCAAATACAATTTTCCAGCAAGTATCTGATGTGTACCCTAAGTATTCAAAGAGTACTCTTTGAAGTATTTTCTTCTTATTTGTTGCCATTTACAGAACACTAATACCTCTGCCTCCCCCCTCAAAAAAACCCAACTCTCTAGAAGCTCCCATAATTCCTACTTCATCTTGGCCAAAATTCCAGAGTTCAGAAAAGCAAGTAGATTTCTGTGCAACTTCTGCGGTGTAACTGGGCCGGGCAACTAGCTTATCGGAGCTGAGCTGCTGATAACACGTGATCTAGCAACAAAAGTCTAAAACCAGAGAAAGCTGTTCTCTCTAAGCATTTTCTTTCCAGCACCCCATTTGAAAATAATATTTTCCTTAAAACAAAACTAATGAATCGTGTGTGAAGTAAAACAATTGGAAGTAGACAAATTAAAAATTGTTATCAAGTGATGTAAACCACAACTTTGTGGTTCAAGTCTTTATAGACCAAGGAAAGCACTTAGCAAAAGAGAGTTCTGATGTCTTCCTTCAGAGAGAGAGAAATCATGTTTTGCGTATTTCAGGTTAACAAAAAGAGTAACAAAAAACCAACAGGTTTATGCCAAGGATGAAGCTTAAAAAAAAAACACAAAAAAATACAAAAACTTTCCCAGCACTGGCACCAAAATCTATTCTCCCCCCCTTTTGTTGATTTTTCAAYGCTGCACTACTACTAACTGTACTGTTCTCACTAAAAAATAAAATAAAAAATAAAAAATCCAGCGTCTGTCTTATTACAGAGCACAGTATTTTCAAGGAAGTTTCACATTACTAYGAGCTTTCCTTTAAGCTTGGATTTGCATCAGACTGAACATAAGATTTTATTCTCAGAATAACATGATGGTAGATTAACTTTGAAGCCATAAGTAAGGCTGCAGCAAAATTTTCATTCTCCAAAATCTTTCATTTTATACATGTTAAATTTCCCATCTTCAGTAGGCACTTAAGACACAATTCTCAAGCTTAAACGAATATATCTAGGCTTACTGGCACAAGATGACACTCTTCAGTATGACAGACCTGATCCCAAAACATTAATTCAATTAATTGTATTTTGCAAATTACATAATATGAATCAGTGCTTGGAAAGTATTCGCATTTCATATCAGCAGAGGTAAATAGAATTAGAATTTGTTTACTTTAAAAATAAAGTATTTAAAGTATTAAGTATTACTTTGAGGTCATTAAAAACTTTTAAAGTATTTAAAGAATCACCTTTCAGCTTAGCAGCTGTATTAATTTTAAAGTTTGTCACGGCTGCCATTCCCTTCCACACACCTTTTCAGTGCTCTGCAACCTAGCTACTCTCTACTCTGAGAAAAAGAAGGGCAAATAAATTATACCATGATAAGAAACTACAGTAATCTATCATTTTCCATCATATACACAAAGATTCAGAACAAAAAGCACAACTGTGTATTTCCACCTTTTTTGCAGTTATATGCAGTTACTGTCCAGACAGGGGTAGGAGACAAAGAGTCATTTTGTGCAATGAGTCATTGCGCTAGCTTTTCAGCTCCAGATGTATATAATTTCACCTGAAGTCATACCAATAAGCAACACTTTCGTAYATGGACTCTAAACATCTTTTTTTCTGGAAGCCACCAAACACTTCCTTGCTGCATGGAAAGGAGGACAGCATGGGCTCAAGGATAACTCAGGTGCAGACATCTAAGAAATGTGGAGACATGAACCTCAGCTGAACTAAGTTTCACCCTCATGAGCACTCAACTTACATTTTTTAAAGAAAGAAAAACACATACAGACAGAGAAAATCAAGGCAACAGAAAGCTGATTGCTCATTCACATATTCCTCTCAGATCCAACTGAACAAGATTACTAGCTCCAAACCCACGAAACCCTGCAGGATTTAACCAGTGGGATTTTTTTTATTCATGTTCAAGAAGAGAAGTCCCTAGTTCAGGTTTTATATTTTGATTAATCTGTATATGAATGAGATTAATGACTATTAGCAATTTATGACAACATCAGTTCTCATCTGTGGGGGTACTACTACAGTGCAAAAGTACCTCTGTGTTACTAAACGTCAGGACAGCAAAACAACTAGATCTGAATTTGTTTTGACTCATGAAGTTTGGCAAGAAGAGCAATGTGAGTGAGCATTTGACAGAATAATAATGCCATTACTTAACACCACAGCCAGATACTATGTTCTTAGATCAGCTGTCCCGCACACAAATTCCACCTGAATACAACTTATTTTCTAGGACCCTTCCTTCGCATAGCTTTCTTGCAAATCTGTCTTCATTCATAATCCAACCATCTTTAAGATTAGAGAAAATCTGAAAGTACTCAACCGGTTTAAAATACGGGGTTTCATACGTCCCACCCTGCATCGCCAGACCTTGCGGCAAGCCAGCCATGAGCACCGTTTTGCTCCACGGGTCACCCAAAGCCCGGCCCGCTGCCTCGCAGCCTGCCCAGCGCTGGGACTGCATCACTTSTCACTTGGCCCTTCCTCCACGTGTCCTGCCCACGCACTGCCAACGGGCAAACTAATGGCATTGACACGCTGTTGAGCCCCCAGATGGACGTCCTGATGGATGACCTCGAAGCACAGTGGAGGCTGGGCCCCTTGCCTGCTGCGAGCGGCGGCAGTAACGGCAGTGGCGGTGGCCTCCCAGTCTGGGGGCCGGGCACCTGCCGTGGCCCAGGGCTGCGCTTCGGAAAGGGCAAAAAACAGGAACAAGCGTGGGTGGCTGGCTGAGGAACAGCCTCCAATTTGCTCTTCACACCAGCCGCGCTAACGGTGCCCGGTACGCTGCCTAAAATGAAGCCGCACAGACCCAAGCAGGGCAAAAAAGTACATTTTCACACCACTCGATAAAAACAAAAGGGGCTACACGCTGTGAGGCAACGGGGAGCAACCAGCTCCCCGTGCACCTCTGAGCTGGCACGGAGGGGCCCTGTGGCCTCCTTCATCCCAGTGGGCCCTGGGGAGCCCGTGGCATGGAAGGRGGAGAAGGAAGAGCAGGAAGAGCAGGACGCTGGGGGCAAGTGCTTCCCCGGGGCCCAGCGCTGCCGGGGAGGAGGAGGCAGAGCCCCCCAGGCGGTGGCCAGGAAAACGCGCAGAAAATGTGTTTTGGGGGGCGGCGGGTGCAGCGGGGCTCGAGGGGGCGGGCAGGGGTCGGTGCCCCCGGGGGGAGGGGGAAACGGGCTCCCCCGGTGCGCTGCCGCGAAGGGGCTCGCGGCGGGTCCCGGCCGGTCGCGGGGACCCCAAAGCGGGGGACGGGGGCGGGCAGGAGCCGGTCCCGCGGCCGTGCAGGGCAGCGACGGCGCCGCCCGCGGAGAGTGCGCGGCGCGGGCCGCCCCGGGGGGGTTTGTCCCGCCGCTGTCCCCGCGCCCCGTTTCCTCGCCTCCTCCCCTGCGAGCCCCGTCCAAATGCGCGCTGCTCCGCAGCCCCGCCGGCTCCGGCGCCAACTTACCGCGGGACCGAGGTGGAGGTTCCCGCGGCATTGCCCCCCGGCAGAGATACCACGGGAATCTCCGGCTTTTTGAAGCGATCTTTTCGTACTAGCGATGCAAAAGTAATCGCTGCTTTATTCAAAGTCTTATTTTCAAATTATACGGGGACGGATGGATTAATATTAATGTATTCACCCACGGCTGGTCACTGCAGTTCTACATCCAAAAATAATTCGTTTTTCTGGATGGCTGCCTGTTAACTAACGCAATTTAGTAAACTGAAATTTCTGAAAGAAAAAAGAAAAAAAAACAGTCCCTCCTTAAAAACTCCGTAAATTAGAGAACTGCTCCTTTTTGAAAGACACTAACTTCTCGCTCTTAAAAAGTACCTACGAAACGATTACTGCACACGTGAAATACAACGCTGGGCAGGAAATCACTTCATCTCCCCCCGCTGCTCGGGCGCAGGGCGGCGGGGGCGCAGGAGCCGCCGGCGGCTTTCCCAGGCGCAGCGGCGCGGCCGGCCGCGGAGACCCGCACGTGCGACGCGCTCAGCGCCAGCCCCTCTGCACCGCCCAGGTGGAGAAACAGCAATGACTACCACTATTTTAGAAAAACGTGAATTAAGGGGTGAGCTGCACGCGTTCAAGTTTGTTGGGAAACAGCGCAGGGCCACGAGCGTACAAGACCGCGGAGTACCGCAAAGCCGGCCGGCCCGCACCGCGGGGGCGGCGGCAGCGCGCAGCCCCGGCGGAGCGCTCCGCGGCCCCGGCGCGCACCCGCGGGCAGTCACGTACCGGCAACCAGGCACACGGGCAG
>NW_020448296.1:933710-972356 GCF_003343035.1 Apteryx rowi | reverse complement strand
CGGGAGCGGGCCGCCCGCCAACGCCAGCGAGTGCCCCAAAAAGACTTTGGAGGGGTTTACTTGAAACTTAATTTTTTGCTTCCAACTATTTTCTTTACTCGAACCTTTTTTTTTTAACTTGAATTTTTTTTTTACTTGAAGTTTTAGGTGGGTTTTTTTTTCACTCGAGGCTTTTGGAGGAGAGCAGTTTTATATAATTTGCTAATTTTCCACCCAAGGTTTTGGCAGTGTGTTTAGGTCCTCGAGAGAATTGTCACCTGGGGAATACACACGCACACACACACACGCACACACACACACACACATACACAAAGAATACCGTGGTCACTGGAATGCATTTGACTTTCCTGGAAAGCTTTCTATCCTTTAAAATATGGTGTTGCTTTAAAAATGCTGTGGGTTTAAATGGGCAGTTTTAGGGCTCAGCTGCTGTGTCCCTGTGTGTGCTGAATAAACCTAAAGGTTTGGTTGAAATAGTGATTCTACAAAGTAGAAAGTTTTTAATGGTGTTATTAATRCAGGTGGAAGTCTCTTTAATCTTAGGCAATATATTGCAATTCTTCCCACTTAAATGAGGCAAATTGAGATGGGACATCCCCATCTTGAGGGGCAGCGCTGGAGATAACTCTTTGCTCTCATCTGAGACCTGGACTGGGAGAAAGTGGGAGCAGTGACCCTGTGGTCCTTAACATTCAATTTCTAGTGCTTTTTCCCAATAAAGGACCTCATCCGTCTTGCTTTGAGTCTGAGAAGTTTTATATTTGATCTTGAAGTAATGGGTTTTTGAATCTTACAATTATTTAAGAATCCCTTGCCTTCTTGTGCTTTTTTTTCAAAAGCGGCTTACCATCCTTGTTGCAGAGAAAAGCTTTTGCAAGTGTGAGTGTGACTCAGAGGAAAATAAAAATGATCATAAAAAAGAAACCTTTGTGATTTGGGGGCCCAGGTGAGGTGTGCAGGCATCTGATTTTTGTTTTATGAGTAATGGCAATTACCCACCTAGTGCTAACTGACTTGGATATTAGTATATTTAGAAAGTAAAGAACTCCAGATGTTATATGTATGAAGATGCTCAGGAAAGCTAAGAAAAATCAACTACAGATGCTAATTCAATATGCCTAACTGGCCTATTAAAAGGCTACCTCCTATTTTACCAAACACCAAACCTCCTCTAGAAAGGTACAGTAATTTCCCGCTCTGTTAAGAGCCTCAGTATGGTGTTTAAACTTAACATCTAGCCACAAAAACAGGGACTGAAATAAGGGCTCTTGCAGCAATGTAAATGCGACACCTTAGCAAAGGTGCACAGCCCAGAGAGACAGCTGTGCCCCTGGGCTCTTGGTTATGCCTGGAGCAGTAATTTCAATTAATAAGCCCTGGAGAAGGCTCCTTTGCAGAGGAGGCGATGGGGGGACAGTGAGGCAAGCCCTGCCCCGCTCTTCCTTCCTCGCCCGCGGAGCCAGTCTGGGCCACCCCAGTAGCCCGCTCCCTCCTTTCTCGCCCTCCAGCCAGCCCCGGCTCACCCAGGCTTTTGGACAGGGCACCAAGCCTGGATATTTGATTCTGAATTTTCTGGCTTCGATTTCTCTGCAAAACAAACCAGTCTTTGTGACTATACTTAGGGATCTTGCCTGTAAATGGTAAAATACAAGTATCGATCGAGTGGCGTTTAATCTGCTTGTGAAGCGTCTAATCAGCCCATGTTTAAGTCAGCCCCAGAACTACTTTTAAGACCACAGGATCCATCTCTAGAATGAGCTGCTGAAGAACCTCTTCTCATCAAAGAGGTTGCAAAGCAAACGGTTAATAGGAATGGTTTGTGCGTGTAGGATACATCCATAGCTGAAATATTCTGTGCACTTTGGCAGCATATTTTCACATATTGATTGCTTTTTTAGTCAATCATTCAGATTCAGTAAAGCTAGAATAAAGTATTTATTACTTTTACAGCGCAGTTATCAAATCGTTTGCTTCCTGGAGCACTGATATTATTCTAATGCTTGGAAAATAACTAACTTTCAGTTTTCAATACTAACTGTTCACAAGGTATGGAAGGTGGAGTTATAATGCACATATTGAGTGGCTCATTAACTTGTGTGAAACTGCCAATCTACTGCAGAATCTATGCAGCCGCAGTGCCACCTTTTGGTTAAAAATGTCTTTTGTGCAGTTACAACATTTCTCCTCAACAGCTGCCRGGAATGAACTGTTTACACATAATTTTGCTAGAACAATGAGATACCTCGGTAGTAGAAAGAAGTACAAAACATACATAAAAGCCTTATCATAAACATGTACACCTTATATAGTTCTGCTGTTGCCAGTAACAGTAAATGCATTAACCTGAAAATTGGAGGAGCAAAAGTAGCCAACCCAGAAACAGTAAAGCATAGGACTTTGACTAAAATATGCGAAACAGAATGAGAAACTGAAGTAAGGGGAAAAGTGTGTGTTGAATAAAATACACATAAAGCAATTCCTAATAGAGAACAATGTCTAGAGGATAGCCAGGAGTTTATTTAGCCAGTATCAGTTTTGGGAATGACATAATGTGGTGGAGTGCAACTACCCCACCGCCCCTTATCTYGGCCCCAGCTGATCACAAATAACTGACAACACTCAGTGCTGACCAGGAGGAACTAGGCAATACTGGTTGCAACTGGTGAGGCCAGAAACAGGCATGACATCAGTGAAAAGGGTAAATCTCCACACCAAATATCGTATGACCATGAGTCAAACTCCATGGCCATAAGCAGCGCTGCAGCCTAGAGCCCCTTGAGCTCTCCTGCACAGCAGCAGGCTGCACAGCCGTGAATCTGCCCTTCAGTTGGGACGCCTCTCAAGGTTACGCTCCTGGAGTTAAGAGAACTTCTGACAAGAAACCCTTGGAGAGGTAAGAAACCGAGACTCGGGCAATAATGAATGTGCAGTAAGATTCACTTGCTATGACTACACTGTATCGCCGTCTTCAATAATCTTGTTTGCAATAAACCCAGAGTTAATACCCTCCTCCCCCCCCCCAGAACACATAAAAAGCAATTTGAATATAAAGCTGCAGGGCTCCTTCTTCCCTAAGGACATGTGAAAGTGCACTATGGGCCACCAAGTTTTTCCCTTTCCCAGTGGAAATTGCAAGGTTGTGCAGGTCGTACAACGTATGGTGCTGACAGGGGACACTGATCTCACCACCTGCCAGCATTTCTTTCCCTTCCTTTCAACTACGAGGCTCTCAGCCCCCATAAACACGCAGGTAGCACCCACCTTGAGTGAAAACACTGGCAATGCTGAGGCTGAGGAGGCCTTTGCCAGTCCAGGGAAGAAGAATTTGCACAAGAACAAGCTTCAGCCATGAAGAGGTCTGCTCCACCACACCTTGTCCCTTCTTCCTTCCAGCAATAACTCGGGGGAATTTAGGAATAATATTGTCTCTGCTTCATCCAATTTGCAAAATCAGTTGCAGTCAATAGAGTCCAGAGGCCAAGAAAATTATTAGGGAAAAAAAGTTCAACAAGCATTGTGTCCCCAATTCTCTTAGGCAGAACATAATCAATTAGTATTGCAGATTGAAATTAGCTGTGTCTTGCTGATTAACTGTCCAAAATAATACTGTTCAGAGACATAATACAATTGTCCAAACTATCTTATTTGCTTGGCTGTTTTAATCATGAACTCATGGCATCACACTAACATTCATAGACACAGGATAAAATAAGCAAGGGTTTGCGTGTGGTTGTATATATACACGCTCACATAACTAACAAAGTTGGTGAGCTCCATAAGTGAGTACTACACTAGCAGAAGAAGCAAAACTCACCTATACAAAGAAGAGGCACAAGCATTAAGTCCCACTGAGACAGGAAAAGTTACCAAAGTCTTTTCAGGGCAATCACTGCTGTACAAAGCTGTTTTTTAATTGTTGTTCTTACAGTATGAGAGTCCAGCTTTGGGAAGCTTCAGTGAAGGAAATGACATTAACATTTACAGTGATGATTAACTGGTGCATTTTGGCTATTGATCCATGCTCTCTAAGACTACACAAAAGCATCCTGCTCCTCTTATCTATTCTGGAAGTTCTCCTCCTCCTCCTCAAGCATGTAGGCAAGCAGGGCTAACAGCCTGCTGTGACCTGCCAGGAATTGAGTGAGTCCATTTTCAGCTTAGTTCACATCCAGCTCTGACTGAAGCTGTTATTTTTCACTTCCCATGTGAAGTCAGCTGAACTTCAAAATAACATTCAAGTTCAGTTCTGGTTCAAGAAAATTTGAAAGAAAAACAGTTCAAACCGATTTTTGGTTCAGATTCAGGTCAACTCCCCAGTACCAGCGGTATTCAGTAACTATTTTATTCTCTTAAATGATGAACTTGTCTTGCCTCACAATAAGGAAATTCATCCCACTCAAATGTGTGCTGAGTGGGCCACCCTTAGAATTACTCAACTGCCCCAGCAGACCAGGACAGTTTCCTAGGACCCCCTAAGTCCCCCCATGCTTGATTTATCTTTCACTCATTAATCCATAATTTCACCCCTCATTTCAGCTGACTTAGAACCTGGCACAGGGCTTGCRGTAAACTTTCTACAATAGGCCGCATTACTAAAGGTGTGAGTTTTTTCACCTATCCTTTGTTCAGTTTCACTGTTTCACAGGGTCTGTCTAGAATTTTTGTCTTGCACGGTAAAAATCTACTTATAGATACCCTAATATCTATAAAGCTAATGTTTATTGCTGGTCTTATTTTGCTAGAATTTACAGTCATCAATTAGGAAGCATCAGAAGATAATTATCTTACCTCAGAGTGATGTAAAACACAATAGGAGGGAACTGTCACATACTTAAGCAGTTCTACTGTTTAGTCGCTCTTTGTAGAGCAGCAAACCTGGCAGGATCCAAATGATACCTCGAGGCTTCATTAACTTCAGCTGCAATTAAAAAGTAAGACTATTATTGACTACTGAATGTTTCCACATATATCAGGAACGAGTCCTTAGGAGCAGTATTCGTGATTAGAAAAATGGGATTGCCTAGTGATCAGTGCAGAGGACTAACGAGTCACCGCTCCTGCGTGCTGTCTCAGTGTCTCCTGACTGTGGATCGAACTGATGGAAAACACATCACTGAGCTCCTCACACGTAAATTGTGTGGCTGAATTAAGAATAGAGGAAAGCTCTTTGACACCCGTTAATGAGGGGGACTAGAGAAGGTGAAAGGAAGAAGGATCTTCTCATGGAACTGTGACATTTCATTCCTGTGAATTTACTCGTTGTATAAGGAGCAAGTTTTAGCAACTAAACATAAGTTGTGTTAGCTCATTTCAAATCAAGTAAGTTACAGCAGATGAGCTACTCTTTCATTTGCTTGCAAGTTTCCTGCGTATTGGTACCATGAGAAATACAGGCCACCCCCTACTATGGAGGACTACTACTATTAATAATTTATAATTAGATTATTAGTATTTAAAGATCTCCAAGGCAAATTATGCAGGGAATGCTAAGCAGAATTCCTCAGTAGAGAGGAAAAAAAAAAAAAAGAGTGAAAGAGAGTTGTGGTTCAATGTGCAAAGTTACCTGACTGCATTTAATTACATTTTAAACAGAAACAATTTTGAAAAAGGTTGTCCAAAATCTGAAAGAATCACTTCATAAACAGTCAGCTATAAATTTTTCCCTGCACATTAAGAGTCCAAACATGAGCAGGACTCTCAAATAGCGGACAGGGATGTCACATAATTAAAACTGTCTAGTATAGGAACATAACTTGTCTAGATTATTTTTCAAACTGAGAAAACCACAAGCAATAAACATCCTAGTCGACACTGAATAAAAAATAACCATTTAAGGTATTCGTTCAATGCATTCTCATATCAAGTGTAGTTTTAAGCAGCTTTTAAAACATAAAACATATAAAATACAGTTATTCTTGGTTATGCTTTGGAAGGGAGATTGTAAGGGCTTGGCTCTAGGTAATTATAATGTGATAACTGTGCAATGAAATTAAGTGGTTCCAAGTCAGTCTGACACAGATTGCTGTAAACACACAGCTATGTAACAGATCCGAGCTAGTTGGAATAAAAACATAAAACATCACTCTGGGCTCCTTTCATAATGGCTGTAAACTTTGTTCTGCTGTCTTGGTGATATGAGTTACATGCAGTTTAATAGCCAGTGGAGCGACGGGCCTTTCCATCACAGAAGCACCATCACAATTTACACTTTTGCTGGCTGCATCAGCTCAGAGCAACAAGAAATCAGGCTGAGCTGATCCAAAAAAACCACTGAACCAAAACCAGAATTCTCCACAGAGCAGTATAACAGTAAAGTAATAGATTTATTACCCAAGTGAAAGAGCAGACATCACTGCACACACCTGCGTTTCAGCCAGGACTCCTTCCTCCAACTGAGCCTACGCAAGCAAGGAAACCACTGACTCCTCTAGGTCGCTAGTTCAGATCCAGTTCAGGCTGACAGTGACTGAAATGCATCATCAGGTACAGCCAGGCAGTGGGCAGGCATGTCCCTAAAACCCTCATCCTCGCTCACTCGCTCGCTCGCTCAGGGTTAGCAGGGTGGGAGCAACTCTCTTTTAGTGAGACAATTAAATGCCTTTGGTCTTGCAGCCTGTTTTCAGCTCCACGTCTTCCCTCCCTGCCCTTTTGCCGAACCCAATACTGCAACGCCCTTGCTCAGAAGGCATTTAAGAAGCACATTTTAGAAGCCTCTTTCCTCCATTTAAATGGACTCAGAAAAACACTCCAGATAAGTCCCCACATCCTGTTAGCACACCTTAGCAGCCCCGAGTGGCTCCATGGCCCCAGGAAGCAGCTGGGAGCTTTGGCGCTGGGAAGGGACAGCACTGCCCTTCGTGAGCARGTGAAGCAGGGTGAGCAGGCACACGGCCCTTTCCTCCCCCCTTTCTGATTTTTCTGGCCCTGCAGGATAAAGCTTTATGAAAGAAGCCCTTAGCAACTAAAGGCGAAAAGTGGGCTGGAAGTAGAGGGGGGGAAAGGGAGGAAGAGAAGGGAAGGAAATGAGTTTGTGCGCACACACGCACACACRTTTCATCCCTAACTTGGGATGAAAAGAGGACGTCAAGAAGAAGTGGAAGCCAGCTGATGAATGGCTCCAAGCAAAAGAGAGAACTACGTGCCAGTGTTGCTCAGTACAGCAGTGTCCTTTTAAAAATAATTTTAAAAACTAGCATATTGGGGGTGGGATATCTGTCCCCAGAGCAACCAGCAACAGATAAACAAGTAACAATAATTTTCCATTCCAATGACCAGTGCTATAATTAGATAATAATGTTAGAAATTAAGCCCACTTTGAGGTAAAAGGGGAAAGTCATGCATGCCATCTGACAGCTGAGGAAAAAAACCCACTCAGTTAATTCATTTATGGGTGCTGTTTCTGAGGTCAGACAGTAGTGGCRAAAATTCAGCAACTCCAGAGTTATCAGGGAGCTAAGGAGAAGGCTTCGAGCTGAGCTCCTCAATGTCCCATGACACCAACTGCTGGACAACTGGCCACAGCTCACATCCTTGAGGACTGTGGAGGCAGCTGTGGACCACAAACACTCCTCCAAGCCAAGGAGTCAAAGCTGGCAAAGGGCGAGCACATTAGCCAATGCAAGAAACCTGTAAGGCCACTGTTCATGATGTAGCTTTTTCATGGCAGAAAAGGATATGTTTTCCTTAGAAGAACATTGCATTATTCATAAGGGAAATAATGCCACTGAAAAAGGAATATAAAACTTATGGAAGAGAGATGACTGGAGTGCACAGGAGGGTTTTTTCAGTTGGTCTGATAGCAGAACCTCTGGTAAAGGCATATATGTCTACATCTAAGCTGTGGGACTCTGGGTTTGGAGCAACTTGGGCTGGGTGCAATACCACAACACCATCTCAACACACTTCAGCCCTTCCTCTCCCTCAGCCTGTGCCATGGTTTCCACAGCAGAAAATCCAAGCACATGGTCTGGAAAGGAATGAGTGTCATCTGCCAGTTACAGATGATCAGGGAAAAAAGAGATGCACCAGCAGCACATGTACAGGCCTAATTTACAGCCCACAGGATCAAATCTTTTTCAAAGATCCTAATTTTTATTTTTTGAAAAGAAAGCCCAATTCCAACTTTTCATTTGGTTTTGATTTGGAGTTTGATTTGGAGCTGTGCTATAAACCAAAAAATAAAAATGCAAAGAATTGAAAATAGACAATCCCATGATCTGGGGGTCCAAACTGAGATTTAGATGTCCAGTGGATGATATCTCCAGCTGGAGATGTCAAACTTTCCATTGGGATTACAGAGAGAGATAAGAAAAAGCTTTGGATTCCACTCTAGGAATAGATCCTTTATGCCAAGTATTGAGGACTTGTACACCTGTTTGTTCTTATTATATTGAGCCCATTAACTCTGTATTTTTCTTTTGCAGTTATATTTCTGCACTCAAAATTACAGCGTATTTCTGAAAAGAAAATAGTAGTGTTTGATAGTAACAGAGCAGATTGTTGGATCTGTCAAGCAAGAATGGAGATGCATGTTTTAATATGGTTCATGGATTCGTTTTGTGAGTATGGTACACTGTCATTGACACCAAGGCCAAGTCAGTCTTCAGAGGAGCCCAGGGGACGTCCGATTCAAATGCCGTTGTGCAGTGGTCTGCCTTCATGGGATATATGAGCAAACAGCTTGTTTTTTTTTTTCCCCTACCAAGAAGTGTGCTGAGATCCTGGCAATGCACGCGTGGCAGAGCCATGGAGCATCTGCCTGCAAGCGGCACCAACCGTAACAAACCAGGCACAGGTTGCTGCATCCATCCATCACCTATGGGTGTTTCCCAGCAACAAAACAAGCACATGACACAGCAATGAGGCCAGAGAATCTGCATTTCTCCACTTTCTGGGAAATTTCTGCTGCTGCAGAAGCAGCTGCTCATATGTTGACTTCTATGATTTTTGAAGCACACACATGTAAGAATTAGATCTGTGACTAGCCTGGCTTAGGAGTGCCCTATGGATATTTTCACCACCCAACTCGGGAGGCCAATCTTCCCATAAAGCTATCGGAGAGCTGTAGGGCAGCTCTCCAGAGGGTCTCCAGAGGGCAATCCGGAGCACATATATCAGGCAGCAGTTAGGCTCCTAATTTCAGAGTGCTGGATTTTTCTCTGAAGATGCTCATCTTTCCCTCCCCTGACTCCATAGCAAGACTCGAGAGGTGACAGTGAGTGCCCACCCTGGGTTACGTGATCAATACAGTCCCTTACAGGCAGTAGGAGTGGTAATTATAGCAAGCAGCCAGGACTCCCCAGCTGCTATTCACACTAGCATCCTGTGCCATAGGTCTTGCATCACTGGCCTAGAGACCTACTTGCCTAATTTTAGRCTGTGCAAACACTGCCTTTGCATGATGGTGTCTCCTTGCTGTCCTTGAGATCTCAGCTCAGCTCCGCTGGAAAGAAAAGTCTTCTGTCACCAAAGTGCAGCAGTGAATGGCATCAGTTTTTGGCCAGCCCAGAGCAACATGCATAATTTAGTTTGAACATTAGGGGAATTCCTGAGTTTAGAGCAAACTATAGTGTTGGAGAAAGTCCAGCTCAGTGGCACAGCATTACTGAAGTTTGTGTTTGACGTTGGCAAACAGGTTAATGACTGTACTTTTTACAAAACTCTGCATGGACTCTTTGAAGAGTTACATGCTGAGCATCCCACTGATGAATCCTGTAATGTAATTTGTACTCACTTCCTCTGCGGGTTCAGAATAATCCTGAATGATTATGAAGAGCACAGTGACATTTTAACTGTCGCTGTCACTGTTACTGTTGTAACATCCTGTCTCTTTCCTACACTTTTCCTTCAGAAGAGAGACAAGTGCAATTAGAAAAAAAAGTTGTGCTTGCTCTAAACAGCGACTAGAAAGACAAAGCAGAACAGACAGAGGGAGGAATGCCGATAAAAATCAGCCATAACATTGCTGTAAATGTCATTGTGTAGTAGATTTTTATTTGCATCCATAAAGAGAGCTATGACTGAGTACAGGGCTGAGTAAGGTAAAAAGTCCACGCAAATCTAAGGTGATACAAATATACCAGTTTCTGTGCCTTATTACAGCAGCTGATTTCAGATAGGCACAGCTGCACTGAGCTGTCTGCCTGGAGTTTGGTCTCTGGTTTCCATACCCACATCCAAGCAGGTTCCGTTTATTTGTGAACAGAGTACAGAACTAAAAACCTACAGAGGATGAGAGAAACTTTTTGGCTGGGATCAAAATTTTCATTAAGCATATGATGCATGTCTCTTTGCAGATGAAAACACACTAGACAAAAGAGACAACTTCCCTTATTTAGAGGAAGATTTTCCCTTCCCTTTCCTTTTAGCAGCAAAAAAAGCTGTGAAATTACTCAGAAGCCTCTTTAATGATAAAACAGCTATTATCCATATAAAAATCACGGCTGGTATAGTTATCAAACTACAATTGCAGGGAAAGCATCTTGGGCTCTATTCAGGTCTCTTACTTACAAACACTTATGAAGCATTCTAAAAGTAAGTGGTGAATTCCCTATGAACCATGTTTGATTTGCACTTGCCTTGTTTACAGGCTGGAGTATTTAGTGAAACACACACTTTTAAACGAATGTAGAGCTTGTAGATTCCAGTGTTTACAGTTACCTGAGTGTAAGAAAGTCATCAGCAGCATACTCAAGGCTTGGGGCCAATTTTTAGAAGCAAATTGTTCTCTAAAGAGCCAACTGCTCAAGCCGCAGGGGCAGAAATAGTCACAGTCCTTTTGTGTGTCTGTGTGAAATACCTATCGCCTCAGAGGCATTGCGTAGCTAAGAGGGGAAAACACCACGCATCACTTCTGCTGTGATGCGGCGAGGTCTCATGGGGAGGACAGGGTCTACGTCAGGCAAATGTCTCTGAGTCTCCTCTCTTCTCCCATGCCAGTCCCCCTGTGTGCGCCCAGACACTGGCCCAGAGCTAACACCACCCGAAACGCAGGTGCCAACCATTAAGGCATGTGGGTAGCACATTTGAAAGAGAAGCATCTTTAAACCAGAGTACAAACTCCAGGCAAACAGCTCAGTGCAGCTGTGCCTACCCGAGATTAGCTGCTGTCACAAGGCACAAAATCTGCGAACGTGGTCGGCAGTCTTACTGTACAGGCTGTGCTCAGAGCCGGGCTGCAAAAGCCATTGTTACAACGAGAGCTACGTTTTTATGCTTGCAGCACTTTTGCTCATAGACCATCTAGTCCAGATCACAAGACAGGAATGGTTTAGGCTTGACATCACTGGTAATTCTAAAACTGAAAAGGGTTTGTTGTTTTTTTTCCCTCCCTTAGAGAATTATTCCCAATATTTTTAAGGAACTGTCATTTCCTGTAAAATAATGTTTATGGTGGCAGGCTCTCAACCTTTCTGGTGTTTTTTTTCACAGGGTTATTATTTGTTGTATCTGCTCTTTGTTCTCTTTCCTTTCTGAGTTTCAGCAGGGCTGTCCCATGCCTGTCAAAAGTGCAAAAGCCTTTACGTTAGAGTGCTCAGAGTGATTTCAACTTATTTGCATGAATGCTGAAAATGCCGTCAAACTTTGGTGTCCATTTTAGAGAGACTGTAATGTGAATGACAAAAAAAAAAGGACTCTGAGTCCCTTTCCACCTCCTCATCTTCTTCTCCAAAAGCACCAAGCATTAAAGCAGCTCCATGCTATGGATGTGTGTGTTTGTTTAAATCAACCCAGTCTTTGAAACCATGCTAGCTGTCTTTTAGTTTTGCTGCCTTTTCTATCTTAGATCTTCCTTTAGCCACCTCGCATCCTGATCACCATTAGGTCCATACAGAAAAATAGTGTTTAACCCACACACCATTTGTAATTAAAAAGAAGCATTGAAGACATTGGCATGGCATGAGAGATGACTTAGTTCCACTTCTGCCTCATATTTTATAGGTGAAGCTACTGCCTTATGTAAGTGTAAGGCAGTCAGACAACGTCAGAATTTAGATCTAGATTGAAATTTGCCTGAAGAACATCGTACGAGGTTTGCCCATTTCTATGCCAGGTTAATTTTGACCAGAAACCAAAAGGCTAAATGGAAATGTTTATGGGAATAGAGAGCTGCACAGTCATTTTAGAGTCTTCTGGGTTGCAAAAGCAGTAAGAGGAAATTATTTGACCTGTTCACCCTCCTTCTTAGTAATGCACTTTCTAATGGCTGCAGAAAGCTGTCAGATTCACTTGTGGTCACACAACGGGAGTAATTTGGTAACACAGTCTGTGGTCACCACAAGGAAATCCCATAACAACAGTGACTTCAGGGAACAGGTTATGCCTCAAAGAGATGAAAGAAATGAATGAAAGACTTAAGTTCTGTTCTTGCCCCAGGAGATAAAAAAATTCACCAAAAGCGCATTGTGACCAGAGACCTCCTGGGGCTTGGATACCATGTGCATTGGGTCATGAAAGGTGCTGACAACATCTCCCCAGGATGTGGGGTTAGGGAGAATATAGGCTTAATATTCTGTTAAGTTTTTACTAGGAAATGCAGAGACAGCAAGCAATGTTCTCCCACATTCCCTCTGCTCTCTCTCACAGACACTTCCTTTGTAGCAGCTGGATTATTAACAGAATATTGTTTTTCATTCCACTTCTCCTCCCTTTGGGCTTTCTATACTTCTGGTCACAGAGAGGAAGGTAAATAAACCTTTTTAATTATATAGTCTGTCAGAATTTTTCCATTCTCACCCAATTTATTAGATTTTTTTTGTACTTCAAATTTACTTTTAAACCCTTTCCCTTACGCTTAGTGTTTTTCAGTTTGTCTCTGAACGTGCCAATAGCAAAGAGCACAGCCCTTTCCCTACAGAAATCCGGAAACAATTCTTGCAAGACACATTTTAAGAGAATGTCAATTTTTCCCTTTGTGAAGTAGAACAGATGGATCCTAGAAGTGGCCCAGAAAAAGAATAGAAGATATTTAACATTACCTTCCAGCTTTGCAAAATATTGTAGTTTTACATCAGAGAACCAAACACTTGGGTTACTTGTAGGATGACTTTCACATAAGTAGAAAATACATTTCTTAATTTCCAAGTGGACTTAAAATGTCACTACATTTAAACAGTTGTTATTCCACAGACCAAACTCTGATTACAGAGAGAAAATGTAATTTGGTATACTAGCTTCCAGACTAGCATTACTTCAGCTTTTTGAGCTACGTTGAATTGGTGCTGAAATGTGTATTGCTCTCTGACTCTAGGAAAACAGTTATTCTAGCCTTGGGGCATTTTAAACACAGGGCGTGGAGTCAACCAACAGAAATAAATACCAAGAAAGTTACTGTGCTAAATAAGAAGTGAAGTCATTATTTATAAGCATAATGGATCTGATTTAGGGAAGATCAAATAGTAGCTCTTTTCTAGATATGTGTGCAAGCATATTTTCATTCTTACATTGCTACCATGRAACACATTATTAACTGGTTTATTGTTGTGCCCATTGGAGCAAACTAGAGAATACGCTGAATTTTTGGCTTTACCCCAGCTTTTTGGTGGAGGAGAAGGAGAATGGTGGTGAATAAAAACATCTTGGAAACCAACCGTTCTGATAAGAAGGGCCTTGCAGGAGGCAGAAGTTAGCTTATGCTCAATGTTTGATTCTCCCCCTCTGCTGAATAATTTGATGGCACAGTCCTCACTGCGTGGCCAGGAATAAAACGTCTTTGCTGTTACGCAGTTCGAATACCATCAGCTTGTGACTTGGCATTTAAAGGCTAAGAAGGCTGCAAGAGACTTTCTGCCCCTTGACTCCATTTTTAGAACATGGGCCCTGCTCCCTGCCAGTGCTAGCAGGAAGTATTCGGGTTGTCAATGGGCAAGGAGATAAAACAGGCTAACACCTAGATGTCGTGACACACAGATGAATTTTGTGGTGTGCAAGAGTTCTTAATCTGAGGAACACTGAAAAGAATATAACCATGCCTTTGTGCTGAATCCTCATCTGAAAAGAGATAATAAAAATAATTCAGCCACACTGGGGACTCAGCCATCAAAATTTATATAAAAAAACATATAAGCACAGGAACAACTTTGAGACTTTTACTCTCCTGCTTTTTGCATTTCTGATACCCTCAAGTGAACAGCAAAACCCGAAGAAGATAGGTAGATTGTAAGAACAAAAAAACGAAAAAAGAGGAAGTTAGCCTCATGAATTATTGTATCTAGATCTTTCCAGAGGAAATGTTAAAAATTACACGTGTGCCTACATAAGCACGCTATCTGTGCCCACTGAAAAAAATGTCCTAATAAGAATACATGTATTACATGCACTACTCTTTTGTGAATGCATCACGTGTTCCTCACTTTTTCTCTTCATTATTATCAGATCCATTAGGGTTAAATCCCAGGAGGCGGTAAGGTGAAAGCAGAAAATGAGAAAGGCAAGAGGAGGAAGAAATCCTAAAGGACTAAACTGAGAGGATGTTAGCCAGCAGCTCCCTCCCTGATAAAGTTTGTTCTTCCCAAGGCTGGAAGTCTAGCAGGAAAGCTGTTCTCACATTGGAGTGACGCTGGATTGAGGAAGAAGCTGGGGCATCTGAGCGGCCTGACAAGAGTGGCTGCTGGAAAGGCAATAAAACAGAAAGAGAGGCTAGAAAAGGAAATTCATTTCTCCTTAGGACTGGTCTGTGCACTTTTTAGCCAGCGGTGAATAAATACCCTTCCTCTCTGAAAGAGGTCTTCTGGACGCCCCACTCCCCTGTTCTCAGCGGTCCTTCCAGGCAAATATTTGGCAGGTGCTGACCCTTGATGAATCTGTCATCTTAATATGGTTGGAAACCACCAGGCTAGATCCRGGGCCTCAATCTCGGCCCTATTAGTATAGGACTATGCAATTCAGTGCAAAGAAAAGCTAGGTAATGAAACCTGTCTTCACAGAGCCACACATGATTATAACAAAAGAATAGGCCGGGGCCACACAGTCACTGTGACAATTTATGATCATACTTAGCTGTTCTGGCATCTTCACTATTTAAAGCTTTTTTATACCTGCTGTTACCATACAGGCACCGTCTGATGTGATCGTGTCTAAGGAGCAGCATGCTAGGAAAAATAAGCAGCCTTTCAAGCCATTGTAACAGCCTCCAGCTATCCCAGCTGTCAGACTGAACCCACATGGGTTAATGACCACCATCCACTTCAGTAAATCCAAAAGTACGCACTAACCCTGTCTACAGGATAGCTTGGGTGCTGATAGGTAGTAGAAACGTATGTCATGCTTAGAGCATGCTGCATCCTGAAATTCCCCAACTCCAGCTTCTCTTTTGAATGCACRAGTTGTAACTGAAAGCAACAAAAAGCTCTATTAAATATATCCTAACTTGTTTGAAAATATTAGTTGTGTATTGCAATTACATTCTTCTTTTTACAGTATAGTAAAGGACTTACACCATAATAAAATCTACCGCATGGTGCTCAACAGCCCAATTCAGTTTTTAATGCCTTGTGTAGGTTAGGAATTGATTTTAATTGCCTGGTGTAAATCATACAGTCCTACAGCAGAGAACCTTATTATTTCACAGGCAGGGTTGTTTTTAAACCTGTATATTCATGGAGAATAAGAGGCAAACAGAATGAAAAAGAAATTCCCCTTCTGAAAATTTACTTCTGAGGAAGACCGATGTAATAGATTTGTTCTGAATTCAATGAAAATTTTACAAATGTTGTAAATATTAGTTACTACAATTGTCATAAGCACAGCAGTGAAGATAACTTTGTGCAACACCGCTAAACCTCAGTTAGGCATTGTAATTGGTTGAAGCAGTAAACCCTGACAAACTATATGAGACTTGAAGTAAATAAAATTTGCAATACAGATACAAATTTCTTCTCCTCACACATCCGTCCTGCCCTCAGTCTCATACAGCCAGAAATAATATCTGCACGCGTTTTGCACATGTGTGTGGATATACTACGCATGTAAGTGGGAATCATTCTCTTATGAAGTTTGACTCCCATTTATAGATTTTCTGTGCTAACACAGTTTAATCATTTGTTTTAGTACTAACTTAAATAAAACAAAAACAAAACCTGAAATCAAACAAAAACATCCTGTGTTATAGACAATGATGCACATAAAGTTGAAAGTGTATTTGGAACTGTTGCTCTAAATATTAAGGTRTATTTTTCAAATTTTGACATCTAGAAAAATATTCTACATTTTAAAGAGTGAAATTGAAGAGCTAATGGTCTGCACATGATTTTGGGCCACCATCCAATTAGTGCATCCATGGAGATTCAATTTTCCCCCTTCCAGTAACATAGCAGTCCGTGTGTGGCAACGTATAGATTACAGGAAAGATTTTTGCACCTTGTATCTTCAAACATCTTGATCCCAAATTCAGGCCCACTGAATATTGATTTGCCTTTTCATATAAATATCAGTGCTGACACTTAAYATTGACAGGAGTAAACTAAATCCACTCAACGCTGTACCATTCTGATGTACCATGACTATTTGCACAAGGAAGAAGTTAAGCACTCAGATACCACAGTAATGAGTTCAACGTAAGAGTCAAAAGCAATATTCAGGGTGAGAGAAATAGATATCTTATCTTTGATTCAGTTATCAGACTTTAAAATTATACTTAAAGACTCAAAACCTTTTTTATGTAAACAGAAGAAAAATCATTCAGCTAAAAAACAAGAAATAATTTGCAGAGGAACCTGAAAAATGGTTTATCTGTAATTAATGACACAAATTTTCCACTTCTCAAAATGTTTAATTACTGTTCTCAGCATTTTTGAACACTTCATTATTGGACTATTGGACTATTGGACTATCAGCTGTACATTTATCAAGTTTGGAAAGGCTAGGTCATCATTTTTAAAACCACTTTATACAAGGGAAAGTTAACCACCACATGCAAACTGGCTTTTAAAGTTCACCGTGCTGTTATAAAGGTCATGGTGATACTTAGTGTAAATTGAATCATGCAGAAGTCGATGCAAAAAAATATATCGTCTTCCTTCAATAAGGAGCTTTTAATGCTATGCCAGTTTATTTACCATCAAACTCTGCAAAGTCAGCAAGCTAATAAAGAATTTAGGATTTACAGGCCCTTTAATACAGCATTGAAAAAATAACTAGAAAGTGACGGACGAATAGGCCAATTATCTGAGAAATATTTTGTTTATTTGGCAGAAATTACAAGGAGATGCATAATAAAAATACCTTCAGTAACCAATCTATTCCTACATTAAAATAAACCCCTTCACAGCTACTGTGCTACAGAATGTACCATTAAAATGTTCGAAGTTCTTCGCTGATGCTAAACAAAAACTCTTAACCAGGGCAATGTAGAATATTAATATTGCTTTATGGTCAATCTATGTCTAGACACAAGCAATAAGAAGTGGAAGGGTATTACAAAAATTATAGCTTCTATACAAGAAACAGTAATAAAGCCCCAAAGGATTGTATTTGCATTTGTCTTGCTCCAGATTTAGAAATTATTATTTTTTCCCTGTTAGGTATGGGTCTAAAATATTGGCTGTTTTCTTTGCATGAAGGAACTGTGGACAGGGAATAGTCTGACAGTTTTTTTATTAAAAATTATTTTGCTTTTTGTTTAGACAGCATAACCTAATTGTACTGCATTTCATACTGGATAACAAATGAACTTCATGAAACTAACCACAACTGTTCATATATCCTGACTTACTAGCATGATGTAAAAGACCACAGGCATCATATAATTTAGCAGCTTAAGTTCTGCTGAAGATTAAAGAAATGCAGGCCACTGCATCTCTAAAGCTGTTAAAAATGTGTTTTCCCCACATTTTCTGATTCCACAGACTTTGGCRTGAATCATGAAAGAAAGTGAAAGCGCTGTTTTTCCTTTTTTTTTTTTTTTTTAAGAGCATATATGTATTAATAATCATAGGGAGGCATTATACTTCCCTTTCTATTATGAAAGAAAATAATAAAATCCCAATATATATTTAACATGTAATTAATCCAATACATTATCTCCTCTGGGTATTGATATGACTAAAAATAATATAGATAAGCAGGGAGCAATTGCACAATCCCCTTAGTAGGTCATGGGAAAATTTAATTAGAAAAAAATACTTCAGTCTCAGGATTTTCTGAAATGACTAGTGATCACGAATGCCCTAATTTGGGGTACTTTATCACTACTTAGACGCAAAAGTTTTGACTGTCAGAAAATGTGCTCTTTAT
Source organism: Apteryx rowi (assembly GCF_003343035.1). Classification (NCBI taxonomy): domain Eukaryota; kingdom Metazoa; phylum Chordata; class Aves; order Apterygiformes; family Apterygidae; genus Apteryx; species Apteryx rowi. The sequence continues at coordinate 954,125 of NW_020448296.1, read as the reverse complement.
TTTCTAAAAATCAAGATGTCAGAAGCTGGACACTGAAAAATTAAGACACATGCATCACTTTTTTAAGTTCTTGGTGAAAAGTTGAAGCTTGAGTTGGGAAAAGAAAGGAAAAGTCATAAATTAATTCCAGTGGCCACCCTGTAACCCTTGGACTTCCTTAGACCTGTCTTGTTCCCATGTACAAGCTCCCAGGAAACTGGGATATTTTGTTCTTAGCAGGTTAAAACACAGTTTTTTCTTGCAAAAAAAGTAACTTTCTTCCTGCAAGAGGTTGAATTTCAAACCAGGTGCATTAGTGACCGTATGGATGCAACAGAAGACAGTACGCCCATGTCTGATCCTTTACCATCCTGGCTAATTTGTGCTTCTGGGACTGGTTGTCTCGAGAATAGTGTTTACTTAAAGGAGATATAAATCAAGCTACCATAAAGGCCTGAAGAAAATGTTACTACTAAATTCATCTAATTTTTTACAGTGGAATTTTCCACTTACCAAAGAAAACGCAAGCAGACAGGGAGCTACATAGTGTTACAGCTTTGTTTTGTATTGCTTTTGTTACGATGTTTGTGGTTAATGGAGAAGGTTAAAAGAATTATTCTTGTGGTTTAAGCAAATGAGGCAAACTATCCTTTTATTGAAACATAATTATAGAAATAAAGTACAGAAAATCAGACTGTTAAAACAAACCCATATTAAAACAAATGTTTGATAGCTTTATCTCCTGCTTTTATGAGTCTGGAATGAAGCCAATTTTTTGTGTGGCGACAGAGACACACTTTCACTAATCTACGAGATACTTTATAGTTGAGACAAGTAATTTGTGGGTCTTTATTTCTTACAGTGGCAAATCTCCTACTGTCCATAGGTCCAGGACCATGGCAAAATCTAACCTAGATTTCCAGGCCAGATGTAATATTAGAACAGCCATCCAATTACAGCAGAGTGGAGAGGAAAGTAGGAGTTGTTTAAAAAAAAATAAAGCAATGATTGTCTGTTTTCAGAGTGAATCTGAGGCACAATGTTAATACGCTACTAAGTAGCAGATATTATGCATCTACAGACACCAGAGCATAAAACAAAAAAGATTTAACTGTTATGCCATGTAACATATCCACACTATGCTAAATAGCAAACTCGGACTTCTCTCGCTGAGCTGTACATCCTTTCTGGCATCCATAGATGCTAATTTTACCTAATGTGTTGATTTTAAGCACACTTTTGCCCTCTGTGTCCTGGCTCATCCAGTGTGCCAGCTCTGCCTCATGCTGCAGTCCCATTTATCTTGTATAGCTCACTGTATACCAGTTCCAAGTGCTGGAGTGGCAGAGAAGATACAGCGAGGAATATATATGGGACACTAGGCAGACATAGAAATGAAAGTAATTCCTTTATTTTCTTGAGAAGCCATAAAAATGCAAATGGAATGAGATACAAGAGCATTCCTCAATTTACATCAGATCCTCCTGTTGTTACACTAACAATTGTCCGTTGTGTCTTTCAGTACAGCTATTGTCTGCCTTTTCCTTTAGCAAAACTGCTGATTATGCTATTCCACAAACAACTTGTGAATGTCATGATTCACAACTACAGGTGGAATCAGCAATCTTTTTTTTTTTTTTTAGTGTGCATAAGACTTAATTCTTTACCAGCAGTACTGAGTAATTTTCCAGAATAACTCCATACAGTCATTCATGATGGTGGATGGGAAACAAGGCTGACATGCACAGCTTCAACAAGCCAAAACTTTCAATAAATACACTTTTCAGTAAGCTGAAGATCCAGAAAGGAGCTTCTAAGTAGTACAGAAAGAGTGTAAATACTTTTTGCTGTACCTTATCCTCAGCCAGCTGAATTATACTACTGAATAAGTGAAATATGCATCTATGAAGGGAAGACTCTGATGGGAAGAAACAAAGAGATAAAGAGATGACTCTTTCCAGTTGCATATTTACATGCAAAGATTTGATGCTGAGCCCAAGGGTAATTAATATAATTTATATTTATACCTTAATATAAATATTTAATTTAATATTTAAATTTTTATAAATATTTATAATTAATTTAATATTATTTAAATAATATAAAACCTTAATATAAAAAGTAGACAGGAAGAAACATTGAGYAGAAAGTTTTTCAATTAAATTAGATTGTTATGTTACATGAGAATGTTTTCAGGGGCTTTCGTCTGCTTTCACAAAGTGAGTCTGACTCTGCGACAGTAAAAAGGTGACAGGAATAAAGGTGAGCAAAGAGCAAATGTCATGCAATGAGAGCCTTAAGGGATTTCAGAAACCTCTGTCCTGGTTTCAGGAGGGCAGTTCTGCCTTTGCTTGGGGGGAGACGAAAGCAGAGCTCAGTGCTGCAAGTGCTGCCTCGCGGGTGAAAGAGTGCAGTGCTGACTCCGTGTCCCTCCTCTGTGCCTTCGAGGCAGCGAAATGCTGGGGCCGCCACCAAATGAGAGCAGTCCTTAGCAATGCGACTACTGTCATGGCTAGAAATCAGGCAGTGTCTTTGCAGGTTTCCCCATGCTATACCATCTTAAGTGCCTTATATGAAAGGGGTATTTTTTTACCAGGGAAAGACCAGCTGTATCCATATGCCTAATGAACTCCTGATTCCTTCAAAGTGGCTGTTGACACAGCTGCCAATTAATGCCATTTGCGATGTACACAAATAGCTACAAAGTCTTTATACAGGCCAAACAGCACGTGGACTTTCACTCATTCCTGTCTTAGGCTGAATTTAAGCTGGTGAAAGAGAACAGATGTGAAAGGTTCTTTAATCTTGAGCTGTTCCATCCAGCACTGAAGGTATTCCTAGGTTTGTTTGTTTTTTATTTGTTTGCTTGTTTGTTTATTTTTGAGGGCTGCAGACCCAATTTATAYTTCTAAAAAAAATGATCAATGTCAGCAAAGGTTTCCATTTTAACAGTGTCAAAGCAAAGACCACCCTTTCCTGAGCACCTGAGATAACCTTTTTCAAGATCACTTAAGGCACTGTCCTGCTGTATAGAAGCAGAAGGAAAACCATCAGTGTCCATGTCCCTACACTGACTAGCCCCCAGGAAGAGAGGAGGAGTACACCACAGAGACCTGAGGAGCCTCTGTTGCTGCTGAGTCATCAAGAGCCAAAGAAAAAGGAGACAGATCTATTCTACTGAAGTATATGTGGAAGTGACAAGCAGGGATAGTTTTTTCTGGTGTTCCCATCTTCAGAAGCCCCCGATCCCTCTAGGATGCTCCTGCCATTTCCCTGCTGATCCATGAGTGCAGAGCATCTATGGTCATGTTCTCAGGATGCATTTCCCCTGTTGTGCCTGGGTTTCAACCCAGAATTCCCTCCCTCCCTGGTCCAGGTTTAGCTTTAATTGTTGTCTGAAACAGAGGGATAGGAATTTACTCTTCTGTCTTCCTTCATTTTACCAAATGTTCCACACTTTGCAGATCTTCATATATCTGTAAAGATAAATACGTTAAAAAATCTAGCATCTATTACACTGAGAAAAACAGTCAAATGCTGAGTAGTGGCCCAGTTTCTTAATGTGTGACTTTAAGTAACTACATGCACAAGGAGGCGAGGGTCTGTTCTTCCCTAAAACTGGAGGAGGAATTGAATCATACATGTCACCTCCATTCCACACATTTGGAGAATAGATATTGATGTGGAAGGGGTGAGGCCTTGACCCACTGACTTCAGGGAGGGCCAGGTGTCTACTATACACTTCCAAAGTTGTTTGCACTTATGAGTTCTGCAGCTGTTCATATCCCCCTATGATCATCTTGCCAAGCTGCTTCCATGCACATCTGTTGTCTGACAGACTTAATTCCCCAGAGTACTTGAATAAACATTACAAGATGCAGAGATACCATTAATAGGTGGTCAGCTGGTGAGGCTGATGTTTTGTTTCTTGATCAACATCAAGTATTTTCCTGAGAAACATTTTTCTGCTGTTAAGGTCTATACACCAAGAAGGGGAAAGGGGAAGAAAAGGGAAGTAGAGGAAAACAAATAAAAGCATACAGGAAGATAGACTGTTTATGTTGTTCTCTGGATTTCATTTCAGGTTAATCTGCTGCATTGTACATTCACAAGAAACCTTCTGGAGTAAGGCTATGAAAAATTAGCACAGTAAACCCTATCTACCAAGAGAGAAATAGGTCACAATTTATACCTCTTTTGCTATAATAAAAACATATTAAGGCTAGTTCTGCTGTTTCCTGACTGTTTTGAAGATGAAGCCACGCACATAAACGAACCTCTCCCTGATGCATTGATTTCATTTTACTTTGTTTCTTTTACTGGCAACCAGGTTAAAACATATATTTACACATTAATTTCAAAGATCTTTGGCTCAGGCAAACTAACCTACATCTATAGAAAAATAAACAGCCAACAAATGGATTACAGAGCAGTTGCCAAAAGTTTCAGGCTTGTTGCTGAATAACTTTTTCCCTTCAGATTGCATGCTAGCCTACAGTTTTGAAAATTTACACAGCAAATACAAAAAATGACTTCCATTTTGTCTGTTGTAAGCACAACAGTTAAAACAACAACAAAACAGTTTTGCTCAAAATCAGCATTCTATCTTGCTTAAAACCCACATATACATTGACCGTCATAGAATCACAGAATAACTCAGGCTGGAAGGAACCTCTGGAGTYCGTCTGGTCCAATCCACAGCCCAAAACAAGACCAACATCAAAGTTAGTCCAGGTTGCCCAGGGCCACGTCCAGTCAAATTCTGACCGTCTCCAAGGATGGAGATTCCACAGGCAAAACCTGCTCCAGTGTTTGATGACTCTCATCATTAAAAAAAAAAAAAAAGTATCTGGTTGGAACTTCTGTTGTTGCAGCTTTCATCCCTTGCCTCTTGTCCTTTCACTGTGCACCTCTGAAAAGAGTATGGCTTCATCTTCTCTGCAACCAGGCATTAGACAGTTGAAGATAGCACTAACATCCTTCTTCAGCCTTCTTTCCCCAGGACTGAACAAACCAGGTCTCTCGACTGCTTTTCCTACGTCAGGTGCTCCAGTCCCCATCATCTTGGTGATCCTCAGCTCATTATATTATGTATTGCAAAAGATACAATGTCCCAGTCACAGTCATAATGAGGAATACAGCAAAACCACAACCCAGATCTCTCACAAAGAGCAAGCAAGAAGCTACAGCTAGCATTACAGGGAAGAGGCAAACTCAACCCTCACACAAGATCTTTCAGAACATGTCACAACCCAAGTCACCAAAATCAGCAGATGCGTTTACTGAGCAATATGCGAGATGCCCAGTTTTTCACAGTCTACCACAGACATACTTTTGCACATCAGCCACAGACATGATTTTCTTTTGCTGCTAGTATAGCACCAGAGTAGGAGGACTCCTTACAAGAGTAAAGGCTACCAAGTGCTCCACTGATACCCATTTATCCAAAATATCTATAGGGTATATTTAGTAGACTGTTTCTCTTATACATCCAGCTAGACAGAAAAAAGTTGTCTGCCAGTGAGCCTCATACATGCATTTAGATCCTGCAAATGTCTACCAGTTCATGCCAGATATGACTATTCTGTAACATTTGACAATAAATTAGAGACCACAGACTCATTTAAAATTGTACATAAAACAGTTCTTCACTGGTTGGGGAACAGTCTAGTAATAGAGCACATCTAAATTCTATGATTCATATTTCCAGAGATAATATAAAATACGTGATTGTGCTAATAAAGTCTAGACATAATTTTTTAACATTGTCTGGAAATAGTAAAGAGTTTGAAAAATGCATCAGTGTTACAGCCATTGCAACTCTATGTTGCCATTCAGTTCTTTTGCCAGCTATGGCATAGCAGTGACTAAACAGAAAGCAATTCCCACGTATTAGGCACTTTGAGACCTGCCATCAGAGCCAAATGGTGCAGTTAACCAAGGGACAGCATGCAAAAACAAAAACATTTTTCATAATATCATTGCTATGCATCAAGTTTTGCCCTGTGGGCTACACTAAATTTTGTTTATTTGCTTTTTGGATATGTTTGGTAATAGTTTACATTAGTGAAAGATTGAAGCCATCTATGTTGGGTCCATTTCTGTCTAGCTAGAAAATGCATGTTGTCTGCACTGGTAATCCCAGTCTACTAAAGAAAAAAAAAAAGCTGTATTTTCACCAAAGAGTAGCAAATTGGCTGACAATCTGTTTTCCTCTCTTTTTTCCAAGCAAATTTGACTTAAATTCAGGCTCTGAATTAATGCTGACTTTTGATTAAGGTACTGCTTCTAAATCTTTTCAGATGTGTATTCAGTGTATTGTTACCTGATACAGTCTACAGAGGTATTTTTTAGTGTCTACTGTTGCTTCTRTAAAAGCTTTGAGCTTGTGGTTAGAATGTCAGCCACAGTTTCTCTGAACTTCTTATTTCAATGGATGTTATGAACACAGATCTTTTCTTATATCTCTGACCTGACACAACTCCATTACTTTTGCAATTTAATCTAGTAAAAATAAAYAAACAAATAAATAAATAAATAAACTCCTATAACTTTTTTATCAAAGTCAGACTGGAAAAAACCTTTAGAGAATGTTGCATTCACTTCATAAATTGTAAATATATTTCATTAGAAATTGCTTAGGAGAGCAAAAATTAGATTAGCATATCAATTACATTTTCTCTGGTATTCATTAAGAAATAATGAGACCTGAGGTATATGTTTCTGCATACTTCATCAAAAATAATCATCTGACATTTCTCCTTCTTTTCTTTGGCTGGTGGGTACTTTATAAAAAAACCCTATCAACTGCAAAAAGAGAGGATCCCTTTTTCATTAGCTGGCATTATTTTAAAAAAGAAATGCATTAAAATATGAGTAGAATTGAATTCCGAGGAATATGAAGAGGTGACAGACAATGAACACAATTTTCAAATATCTCCATTCTCTCAGAGGTGGGGTTCCTGAAAGAGGGACCCCAGTTTCTTCTAGAATTTTTATTTTTTCTTCAGATGCTTACTCAGGATGAGACTTGTGAAGCATATGATTCAAGTTTCACAGGTTTCTTGCTTGGAAAGAAAATAAGTTACATGTCTTCTAGATATGAAGCAGAATAGCAAGGCAGAAAGGTAAATTTCACTTATTTAAAACTGCCATTCACATAAAGAGATTTTTCAATATTATTGCCTAAATCAAAGGGACCTTCTAATTCACTGTCTGATTTTTTTTTTTTTTTGCAAAGGGATTTTTTTTCATTTGACCCAAAAGAACAAATATTTATGCCTCTAAACTTCTCAGAAAGAATTTTTCGTATTATCGAAAAAGGTAATTTTTATTCTGCTATTATAATCTAAGAAACAATCCAAATACTGTACATTTAAATAATCATATATGTTTGTTACATTTTATGAGCAATCCATATCTACCCCTGGTTCAAATTTAGACTTTAAAAGATGTCTCCAGCTCAAACTGCTACTTCCTCAGCTGATCTCTGGTTTAGATTGTTTGYTTGCCTTTACACTGAAAATTATTTTGGAAATACGATATCATCTTTCTATGTAAAGCCGAAAAACAAAAAAAGAATTTTATTACAAAGCCTTCAGTGCTGTGGTACATGTCCAGAATGTCTAACTTTGCTTTGCACCCAAATTTTGTTCTGTTAAAAATTGAGGTTGTATGACAACTTTAAATAATAATCTAGAAATCAAAATAAGCTTGAATTTCTAGGGCAAGACAACTTATGCTGTATCTGCAAAGCATAGAATTCTTACTAAAACTGATAAATTGCTTGCAATCATATCACAGTCCCTCCATATAAGATGACAATTTATACACTAAACATTTAGTCCCATAACAAGTAAAATATTCATGAAACACCATGAAGCACTGTAAGGAATTTGACTAACACTGCCTCTATATGGCAATATTCATAAATTCACATAGGAATGTCAAAATAACATCAATATGGAATGGACAAGAAAGATCTCCATTTTCCAGAACAAAAATAAATTGCTGCTCTTGTTTTACAGCTTTAATTAGACATTACTATTAACTAATGTTTATTAAGTATCACTGCATGCTAAAATAATGCTTCAAATGGAAAATTGAAAATGTGTCATACATTTTACAGTGGCATTGAATCAAGATATGGACTCAAAAATAAATGGTTATATGTGGATGTCTATTGAAATTAGATTAATATTAGAATTTGAATGAAAACTAGATACAGATTCCAGTTCAGTTAAATCACAAACTTCTCTATCTTTTCCATCAAAGCTCAGGGTTCTTCACAGCTGCTTCAGTTCAGTGTATAACAGAGAAGGACCTATTTTAACTACGCAGTAGTTCTGGATCCAAAGTTTCCGTGTGTTTGGATCCAGTATTTGGGTACTGGCCCACTTTTGCAACGTGTCAGAGCAAAGCCATGAGGTACTGAGTAAAAGGGGATTCTGGGATTCCAGAACAGAAGTATTTTAAAAAGTAATTGAAAATACTATGTATTATCCCCTCTATATTATAGAAATTATTTCAATATGTGCCCCAGGCATAACCCCCATCCTGATCAGAACATTTTAAAAATGAACTGGGCTACTGGAGTATCCGTGAGCTTTTTTGGCTATTCTGTTCTGTGTGGCAGCAACGCTGAGCAAATGCTTTATTTATAACTTGCTTCTAACATCTCATAGCATAAAAATAATGTTTTGGCAAAATTCTCAAGTACACATATTATTTTTATAATCAAGGTGTTTCTGGTAGCTGATTATGTTTCAGCAGGTGCTTCTGAACAAGCTTTAAGATAGACAAGATGGTAAAATGTTTAAAATGTATTTACTTACTAACTTCCCTACTGTTATATACTAATGTGGAATGTTATTTCATTTATTTTAAATTAGTTTTTATGCTACAGCAATGACCTCACTACTAAACTACTGTGAACTTGAGCCTATGCCATTGCAATACAATATTGCTAGCAAGGTGATTCAGTACAGCCTAGGCTGTATGATGATGCAATTCTGATCGCAGAGCAGCTCCAGTGAAAATTTGTGCAGATCTCTGTTATGACATCAAAAAACAAACAAACAAACAAACAAAAAAAAACAGAGTCAATCTAGGTCAGGACAGTGTTTTAAAAATCAATTAACACTGAACAATTGTCATTACTGTTTGACTTGTGCATTGTGCTTCACAAAACCGCTGACAAACTCATGCCACACACTAAAGTTTCTGCTTCTCTCAATCACATGTAAATGCTCCACCAGAACAACCATGAAGTAGATGATCAAGTGCATTGTCCAGAGTTTTCTTTGAGCCTAAGAAAAGTCCTAATCACAGGTTCTAGAACTGAAATGCAATTGTATGTAATTATCCACACTGCACCTCCTCATATCTAATATCCATTCTTTGGAGACACATTAAAGGATGAACATCCTTTACTGAATATCCCATTATTGCACAACTTTCATAGCTTGCTTGAAAGAACAAGTACAGGCTTTTTAGCAGAACATGTTACTTATTTTCAGGTTCTTTCCAAAATAATCTCCTTATGCTTTTGTGCACCCACACAAGAATATGAAGTCTTGCTCAACAGTTTGCTCTGAAGAAAACACAGTTATCTCCAAGACAGACTCAGAAACAGCAAGAACTCGGTTCATAAAAATTGCATATTTTACTACAGATAAAAAGTTATTAAGTGAAACTGAACTCTGGGGTATAGTTCTTTTGGTACATTATTGTCTACATCAGTGCAGAGGAGCTAATATAAAAATTGGAAATGTGACATAATGGAATTAAAGTGCAGTCAAGCTAGATAATACTGGAAATGTTTCTGCAAAGTTAAAAAGGAATTTGATTAAAATTAGTACTTAACCGCAAAGCACAAATCAGTTCCAAAAAGTGACTAAAAATGACACTGAATGAATATATGTTATTTTGCCTCAGTGACTACTAGAAAATGCACCATGTTATAGCTAAAATCATATATTCCAGACCTGTCAAAGGAAAACAAAAACCCTGAGCATTACTGTGTGCACCCCATATTTATGTATGTCTTTTCATAAGAAATAAAGATCTATTCCAATGGGTACATGCAACTGTAACTAATTGGCTCATTAATTACAGAATGTGTTAAACAACTATGTTGATAATAGAAGACATCTATCTGACAAGTCTTTCCTTCCTACCTGTTCTATCTCTACAGGGATAAGAAGAAATGAGATGGAACTCAATATATATTTCTATTACTATCTTTTTTTAAATTTTATTCTAAAAACATTATAAAATTACATACATCAAGTGGAGCAATGTCATTGTTATGTTTTGTGATTTTCCCAAATSACTTTAAAATGCTCTCTGAACTATATTACAAGAGCTTAGAATGTTTTGCAGATGAAAGCACCATTGGAGAATTCACATGGAATGCAATTTCTGTTTTACTTTGCCATTTTATGCACAGCAATTACTAGCTGAACACCAACAAGCAATGTCTCTACTTCATCTCAGCCAGAATGATGGAGTTTTAGGGGTTCTGCTAGTTTCTTTTAACTTTGACCCAGGTTAACAGTAAATAAAGACTGCTGGAGAGATCGGCAGACAGATATGAAGTTGAATCACAGTATTTCTATAGTAATGCTGAATTCCACAACATGTCCAACCAAAATATTCCTATCAAAAGGCTGAGAAGAAGTTGAAGAGAGTTCCATTTTTTACTAAAGTTTTTCCAGAAAGCATTATTTCTTCAAAAATCATTTTTCATTAGGAAAACTTCCAACTACTGGTGAAAGAATATGCCTTTAATTTTCAATTACCAAAAACTAACATTTTTTCCCTTTCAGCTATTGCAGCAGAAATAACAAAAACATTTCTGAGAAATGTGTTCATTAAGGAGAAAATATTCTCTGATTCATTCTACCATCTCAAAGACCATCTCAATATAAATGCACATCCTAGAATGAAAAAGAATGGAAGAGAAAAGAGTTCCCTCTCTGAGTAACTAATTTAAATCATGTAAGAGAGTGTAGATAGAAAATAAAGCCCATGTTGTGACAGCCAACTAAAATACCACAACAGCTGAGATTTTTAAAAGTATGCAAATCTATTTTAATTAGATGAAGGTAAATATTACAATGCTTTTGCAGATAATATTTGCATCTTTTTTGCAGTTGATAATCTCATACAATTAAATTCAGGTGATCCAATGAAGGTCATAAATTTTTATCACCTATACTTAAAAATATATAAGCGCGCACATGCACAGAACTCCATAAACCTCACTTAGTTGTGAGTGCTGTATTTTATCAATATCAACTCATCTTAGTAACAAGATGTATTAATGGCTAATTGAAAGAAAAAGTGAATATATTATTCATTATTTCATAATGTCGAGTATATTATCCTGAAAGTATTCAAGTTCTTGGCATAAAGCAGTGACAAAAATAAGTTAATCAGCAGTACAAAATGATCAGATTTGCAGTAGCATGGTTTGATTTTTTTAAGTAAAGTTTATTTATTTGTATGTCTCAATCAATTTCACATGCAAGAATTAAAATCAAGAATATTCGATTCAAGAGTATTGTCTAGCAGACTCAAAGGACCTATTCTCTAAGAGAACCAGAAAGATTTCATGCCACATTCTATCAATACAATATCATTCTGTGGCAAATGGCATCTTCTGCACCAAACTGCACAATAATTTCTAATTTAACAGAAAATCACTGTAGTGGAGCAATCATGCATCTGGTGCTCTTTCACTTTCCAAACAATTTTACTAAATTCAAACATTGATCAATTTTATTGCTATCATGTTGTACTGATCTTTTACATAGGTGGTAGTTACATGTGCTGTTAACATCTAAGGAGTTTAATGCTACAATGGAGCATAATGCTACAATGATTTTTTCTGTTTTTCTAAGTTAGAAAATGTGGACCTTGGAAGTCAGGTTGAAATTTAAAATATTCACTGACCCCAAGGGCAACTGAGCTGGCCAGTCAATAAGTGTAGGGTGCAAAGAATCTCTCTCTCCAGGTTTCACTCCTGTATGACTAGATCTTCACGAAGCCAAGGCAGCTTAGAAACTGTAGCACACTCCAGGCAGGCATCTAAATCTGAAGGCCTTAATCCAAGGCCAGTATAGTTTGTAGTGGCCTCTAATTTTGTAAAGAGACAGTTACAGACATCAGCTAGACTTGCAGTCAATAAGTAAAAAGAGTGCTGACTTCACAACAGTGGTGATAGATTTGTCCCAGGCTTTTAATCAGACCTCAGGAAGGCAATTTTAGCTGTGGGTTCGAATGCCATCAACCTGAAGAGAGTGGTTGAATTCCTAAGTCAAGAGGCCACTTTGCAAGGGCTTGGCACACTCTTCAGGGTTCGGCATCCCAAGGAAGTGCCGGGAGGTAATGAGCAGTCTTGAGTCAGATGTCTGACCTCCACAGACTTACTTCTGTGCCTGGAGTCCCTGACTGCTGTATGCTCAGCATAAGGGCTGCTCTGGATCATCCTTCAGAGGCACCTAAAACTCACCCTTCAGTCTTTAGGATGCTTGCCTGCCTACTTTGGGCAGCCCAAGCTGTCTTGTGTGAGCTAGACACAGATAGCTGCTCTGAATCCTACACAAGCAATGGTCACATTTGCTTCATGTTGCCTATCACCACCCCCCCTCACACTCCCTACCCCATCAAGACAACTAGGTATGCAAGTGATATTTAGTTATTGCGTATTTCTATGATTTTGATAGAGAAAATGAGATTGAAGAAGCTTGCCTAGAATTCAGTTTGGAAGATAATGAAAGAAAGGGAAAAAACCTCTGTGCTCCTGTAGCAAGATTAAAGGTAATTTTTTTCCAGCAAAGAGATTCTTATTTTGTTTAGTCTCTGGATAGAGAATAATGTTGAAATGACTCAAAACAAAAAAAATTTAAGTCACATCAAGGAACCAAAATGTTTTAGCTCAGGCCAATTCAATTTGAAACAAAACTGAAGCAAGGAAACACCCAAGATATCATACAGTACATTTATATCTTGTGAAAATTTCATTGTTTAGTGAAATGTTTGTTCATGATGTTTTTCAGCTGAGCATTCCCAAACAATCCTATTGCAAATGTATAGSATCTCAGGTGAGTGTGTCTAGAAAGAATCTGAAGAAATCATCTTGTCTACTTCCATGTACTGAAACAGGATCAAGTATAGATATAATCAGAATAAAAATTCTTTGCAATCATAATGAAAGATCCTTTCCAACAACTTGTTCTCAACAATTGTCATGTTATTTACCACTTAGACAGGTTGTAGCTGTGACATTATGGAAGTCATCTTGTATAAGACTGACCTGCTATGCCTAAGACCCTTTTTTCTTTTTTTAGGGGCAGTCAGGAGGAAAGAAGGAGAAAGGGGAGAGGGATGAGTACAAAGCTTAGAAAGATTTAAGGCAGATTTCTTACAGAAACATTCAGATCAACTAGATAAAAAGGACAAATGAGTAAGCGCAAGCAACTTCATCCTCTTGCATACTGTACTGAAGACATCACAACAGTCATAACAAACTACCTCTCCTACTGCATCTCTGGACACACAGAAAAGAAAACACACAGTCACAAAGGAGAAGGAGAGTTTTATACTTCTTAAAACTCTCTTTCTCCATGTGCTACTTTTATATAGTCTTCCCTGGAGACCTGTGAATTTTTGTCCGTAAAATAAGTTGACTTCACTTTTAATTCTGACTAGTTTTATGAAATATGGGGAAAGAAAAGAAAACATGTTCTTATGGCAGTATTGTTAGTTTTATCCATCTGGAAAGCATAGGTTTTCCTCTGTGGAATCCCAATGACCATAAGAATGGAAGCACAGTGACAAACTTAGGTAGTTTAATAAGCTCTTAAACTCGTTATTATTAAGGAAAACCTTGCTGAGCTCACCTTTTAAACACATGTAAGCACATGAGACAAGGTACAAAAAAAGATCCCTGTGTTTGTATCCTGATCCAAGAGCTTGAGAATTTGGTACTGTGTTCAGTTTACCCAGGTTCTAGTGACCAGAGAACAAAAGTGCTCTGTTTCTTGTGATATAGAAGAGATGAGATAGGATCTCACAGCTTAAAATGCTCCTGAATAAATGAGCTAACTAAAAGCACTGAGTATTGACCAAAGTTGACCATAAGGAGACTAAAAATCCATAACTTGTTGACTAAACAGGAGTAATTTACACCATGTGAGAAACAGTTAAAAAAATATATATTGCAAATAGAGAAGCACTGAGAGTTCATAGAGGGATGGAAAAACAGCTCATAGTAACTAAAAATGAGAAAACAGAATTGCACTGATAAATAAGAACACAAAATGCTGCACAAACCTCCCTAGCCACACTCATTTGTATTAGAGTTYGCTGGACAGATGGTGCAATATAAGATAGTTCTCTTTGATTAGGTAGACATTTATATGGATACTGCTATCCATCATTGGATATTACATGCCTGGACTAGGTTTAGTATGCAATCTGCAAAAAAGAAAATCAATCTGTGTGCATTATTAAGATATCAAATAAACAATATTGTTTATCTGAAGGGCAAATCTAGCATTACGTGTACAATATTCTGATGCCCTATTAAAATTGAGGATACATTATGTTTCTAAAATTAATATTTGCTACCCACTAATCAATGAAGACTGAGAAATATATTTCGAAGAACTGTCATCTTATAACAGAGGTAAAGTTGGCCCAAAACTGAAAAAAGTGTGCTTGAAGAGGAAAAGGAAAGGAAGGATTCTGCAGAATGACAAGAGGAGGTTGGAGTTATATTCAGCACAGGTAGGACAGCTAATAAAAAAATCCAGCAGCAGCTATTAGACTAACTGGACATTTGCCTGCTCAAAGTCAAGCCTGGAAAAAATATTCAAGGGAGGCCACTGTGTGAATCGTAGCATTCAAAGAGCAGATATAGGAGGAGCAGAGCATGTAGAGCAAGACCAGGGCCTGGCACCAGCTGCGGACAAATTCAGCAGGACAGATACACCTGTTGCACTGACTTCCAAAGACATTTGGCTCAACATGGCTGTGGGCTATTCTGGGGAAAATTAATGT
The DNA here is from genome assembly GCF_003343035.1 of Apteryx rowi. NCBI lineage: Eukaryota > Metazoa > Chordata > Aves > Apterygiformes > Apterygidae > Apteryx > Apteryx rowi. The sequence goes on along the minus strand of NW_020448296.1, from coordinate 939,077 downwards.
GGTTGCCAGCACTGCAAAAAAACACTGATGAAGAGGTAAAATCTTCAGCACTGGTCATAAGCAACCTGGACTACCCAGTTTCAGCAGCCCAAATGGCCATCTTCAACCTCCCAGAATTTTTCTATTTTACCTGAAGAGAAAAAGCAGATGCTATTTAAGAGCCAAAACTTCCAGGATGAAGAAAATCCAGATCAACAACTTATTCTTCCTTTCCTAGACACAAAGGTCCTGCACAAAATTTGTCTATTCACAGTCTTGCTTTTAAACGGTGATGACACAGACCTTTAAAAGGCTGAAATGTGAATACCTTCATAGTGAAACATTACAAAGAGCTGCCTGTGCTCAGCTGACATGGCTCTGACCATGTCAGGTCAGAAATAACTGGAAAAAGGATTGGTACAGAAGGGAGTTGTTGACACAGAAAAGAGGAGGAAGCAAGATTTCAACATTTCTTCTGCAAGAAACTTCATCCAGAAGTCTGGCAGCAGCCTGGCGGCCAGCCAAAAGGAAAACTGTGCAGGAAAAGGCTAGATAGCATAACAGAATGGGACAGGAAAAAAATAAAGATACTATACACCAGTGTGTGAGACAATGCCAGAAGGAAAGAACAATGTACAGTTCTGTGATTTTTAGACAAAGGGATGGAGATACAGACTGATACATGTAAAGGCATTTTTACCAGCCTAAAAAACTGGACTCATACGGCTCAAAACTATTAAACTCCTTCCTGAATCTGCAGAAGGACAGCCGTCCGGCTGACATCACATGGCACCAATCCCCACCCCTGAAATAACTGGTATGGTCAATATGGGTCTTATCCAAAGATCATAGAAACAAATAGAGAGCTTTCTGTTGACTCTATGGGTTTTGGATCAGGCCCAGCCAGCACAGTTTATCCCATGAGTGTACATATGTGCTGATGATGTCATATGCATTGGGCTATTTAAACAACTATTTAAAAATAGGTTGAAAAACCCCGCCAGGTCAAACTTTTTTTGAACCTCACTTTTCTATAAAATATGCCTGTCCCACTATTTTTTCAGGGCCCTGCATGCACGAATAGACCTTAGTGTCCATGACCAGCGTTACCTGAGCCCCCACCCACATTCCCACTGCCCACAGGTCCAGGAGCCCCATTCCAGCTCAGACCTGGACACCCAGTCCCTGCCCCAGCTGTCGAAGGTGTGCCGGTGTCCAGCCTGTCTCTCGCTGGGTTTCTCTGGATGGGCCCTAGCCCAGACTCATCACCTCTCCTTGTCTGATGACATCAGGCTGTCAGCGGGACCCATCACTGTCACCAACCTGTCAGTTGGATGGCAGGCACCCTGTTGGTGGGATCGCTGTYCTGCCTGCACCTTGGCTCCCAGCTCATCCTCCCTTGTGGAGCGGCCTGCCCTTACTGCTCCCTGATAATTTGAATTACACCAAAAGCACTCTTGAATGAAACATGTATATGAAGGGTCAAACCCTAGGGAAGAAAAAAAATGGTTGTGTTGCCAATTCAACTACTTCAAGAGGAAATGAAGTTACACATTTAATATGCAGGCAAGGGGACTGCTGTGGCACCTCCAGATATTCCAGACTTTGTAAGAAATCAGTTCGGACAGAGAGTGGGCAAACGAACACAGTGAAATACAGTGGCTATACTGTATAATCTGTATAAACATTGAATGTCTCTCCCCTCCTCTCAGCAAAGATTTAATACAAGAGTCTGTGGTGAGCTGACATGATATTGAGATTTCATTTTATTCATAAAATACACCACAAATCATTTATTAATACATGAAGTATCATAAATAATTAAAACAGTGCTGTAATTGTCAAAATCAATGCACAAAATATATTAGCTGATTTTTGCACTTACACCGTGTTTATTCGCTTACTCAGTAATTTGGGAAAGTCTAATCCACAATGAATTGCATCACTAATGATGTTCTTCCATACACATATTTTATAAGCTAAATTATCTGTTAGCAACATAAATCTAGTGATTCAGTCATGCCCTGACAAATTCTCTCTTGTCTTCAAAATAAAAACAAATCTCTCTGCTGTCTAAACCTGGAAGTCCTTGACTCATGGAAAATTTCTCATAAATGTCAGTGGAGACAGGAGGTAAATTCAATGGGAAATTTATATGAATGAAGACTTTGTAAAACATATACATGAAATTTTTCTTGTTATCACATGAACATGCATTGGGGAAAGGACAAGAAAGTGCCTCCCCTCCTTCTTCATGCCTGCAAAGCCTGTGCCAGAGCAAGCTACAAGCAATAATCCATGCAGTTTGAAACAATCTGCACAAAAAGAGATTTTTTTTTTTCTGACACAACATGATTTGTTTTACAAAACTTTGAATGGTGCTATATTTCCTGATGTGCTACTTACAAGCACATTACTTATTAACTATGTGCATAGGTACCTGCATGTCTTTTTTCTGCAGCACCTTTCTAATGTTCATTGTGTACATGGTGGTGTAGGGAGAAGGGAAGTAGGAAGAGGGAAACCCGTCCAAGTCTTCCAAAACAGCAACCATCCAATTAATAAATTACAATCTATTAAAGGGTGTAAACCACAGCTGTGTCTTTGTATACCGACTAGCTCCCAGGAGACATTCTCAGTGCTTTGCAATAACTTGCATAGCTTGACAGCCACCAACACAGGAGGTTGTCTATAAGCCCCACTGAGCCTGAAGGAAGATTTTGATTCTGCATTAAATTTTAGCAATTCAAACATAGGACTAATCCTTCACAAGAATAAATCTATGTAAATCCACTGACTTCCACAGAATGACAATGATTTACAGTAGCTGAAGATCTGAGCTATTCATTTAACAGGGTATTTTGATTTCAAAGTATATTTCACTTGTGCACCTCTGGTTGAACTATGTTATGACTTAGTCATTCTTTGGAAGTAGCAACTATCACTTCATAGGACATGCAAATTACAATCCAATATAGTTGACTGCAAAAATTTCACTGTAAAATGTCAGTATAAAACCTTGAAGGGAAAAAAAGCACGGATAAGAACCTTTCCTCAACTACTGATCTGGGGTTACAATGCCATTTCCAAGCAAGATTTTAAAAATATGGCTTACACAGTATTAGTGCAAGCCCTTGGCTGATAGAGTGCAGGCAGCAAAATCAGAAAACACCTGTTTTTTTCTCCCAGATGATATTTGGACTTCACTTTCTCCAGTCTTGCACATCTGAGCAGTTTCCAAGTCTTGCTAACTTTGAAACATCTCCAAATACAGTCTGTTCTCCCTGTCCAGATTTACTCAGTTGCTACTCACCTCACATCTCAACTGTGCTCTGCCTTCCAAGTGTTAACCTCGCTTCTCAATATTAACCTGGCTTCCTCAAGTCCATTCAAAATGCTGCTGACAAAATTACCTTTCTGGTTTATGACTTTTATCACCGTGACTCCTTTGCTTCTTCATCTACCTCTCCAGCAAGTAGAAGCTTTCTGTCTGCCTATTGAAGGTTCTTGATGTTTGGGATAATCAATAAATTCTTTGTGCTGGAAATAACAATAAGCCTGCAGACCTTTTCTGATGAACCAAACACAAGAAAGAGCATATCTTAAAAGATACTTCTAGTCTGAGTTAAAACTGTCCAGTTTAAAATGCATACTTCAGTCACTGCATTTAATTTTCTTTTCCCCATTAACATTCTTTAAAATGAAAATGAATGACAGTATTTCCTTGCACCTTTGGACTCATACAGCTACTTCTGTAAGCCAAGCACTATCTTGCTTCATACTCAAGCTTCTCTTGGCAGTCACTGTAGGACTTCTGCTTAGAACCTTTTCTGCCGCAGGACAGAGCCTCTTGGCCTCTCTGGCTAGAGCCCTTCTGCTCTCTGCAGCTATAGAAAGCCTGACTCTGCTCTCAGGGAGCAGGGTGTATGAGACAACAGGTGACACAAAGCTGGACAAGTGTTTGAGAGACCAGGTGGTTGTTCTGCCATTCTAGAAATGGGGTGACAGGAATCTCATGAAGTTTAGCAAAGGGAGTTACTCCTCCCTGCACCGGAGGAGGAAATGTCAACTGCCTGGAGAACAGCTTTGCAGAGAAAGGCCAGGGGGTCCTAGTGGATACCAAGCTGAACATGAGCCCACAGTGTGTCTTTGGGGCAAAGAAGGTCAACACCATACTGAGTTGCATCAGGAAGCAGGTTGAGGGAGGTGATCCTTCCCCTCACTGGTGCACTGGTGAGACATACCTGGAGTGCTGTCCACAGTGCTGGACTCCCCAGGACAAGAGATACATGGAGCTACTGGAGCGAGTCCAGCAAAGGGCCATAAAGAAGATGAAGGGATTGGAGCATCTCTCATACAAGGAGAGGCTGAGAGATCTGGGACTGTTCAGACTGGAAAAGGGAAGGCTCAGGGGGATTTTATTAATGTGTATAAATACCTGGTGGGAAGGTGCAAAGAAGATGGAGCCAGACTCTTCTCAGTGGTGCCCAGCAACTGGACAAGAGGCAACGGGCACAAATTGAAATGCAAGAAATTCCATTTAATCGTAATTTTTTAATTTTTTTTTTGCTGTGAGAGTGGTCAAACACTGGAACAGGTTGCCCAGAGAGGTTGTTGGAAATATTCAAAACCTGACTGGTCACAGTCCTGGGCAAACTGTTCTAGCTGACCCTGCTTGAGTAGGGAGGTTGGACTAGATGATCTCCAGAGCTGCCTTCCAAACCCAACTATTAAGCAACTCTGTCAAGTCTCTGCTCCAAAGAATAGGAATAGCTCAAAAAAAGAAATGCTGAGAGAGATTTGCCTCCAAAAAGCCTTGAGATTACTGTACTTTCCTACTTTATGAGAGCCTAAAGCTCCTGGTTCAAGTCAGGAAAGTGGGGCAGCGCCCAGGTCAGGGGCTGGCTAGCCATCATGATAGGAGAATTGAGGCATTTCTCTGTCATTGAAACACTCCATGCTAATCCTACCTGGTGAGCTTTCTGAGAAGGCTGCTTTTCTATTGAAAAATACTGACATGTAAAAACCATCTGCTAAAAATCTTCCAATCAGCTAGGTAGATAAATACCACATTTTCTTCATAACCTTGTTGTGGAGCTTGTATCAAYAATCTTTGTAAAGCATTGATAGAGAATATTATAGATATACAAAACAAGATTACTGGTTAATATTCAAACATCACCTCCTCCAGGCTCAAGAGCGGTGCATCCCTGTGAGTAGGAAGTCAAGCAAAGGAGGCAGGAGACCTGCATGGATGAGCAAGGAGCTCCTGGCAAAACTCAACCAGAAGAAGGAAGTCTACAGAAAGTGGAAAGGGGGACAGGCCACTTGGGAGGAATATAGGAACGTTGTCAGAGTATGCAGGGATGTGACGAGGAAGGCTAAGGC
>NW_020448296.1:778462-932040 GCF_003343035.1 Apteryx rowi | reverse complement strand
GTGCTCTAGGTGACCCTGCTTGAGCAGGGGGGTTGGACTAGATGATCTCCAGAGGTCCCTTCCAACCTCAGCGATTCTGTGATTCTGTGATTATACACTTCCATAAGTTTATCTTACCTAAAATATGATTAAACCCTACAAGATAAGGAGTGCATGTTATCCAGGCTGCTTAACCAAAAGAATCCTTTTCTTTACTGGGTCTGCCTGCTTCTGGTAAAGTGAAAAGGGACAGTCTTGTGTTACTATATTGCTTGCTTAAACAAAAACTGTGCATCTCACCTATAACTGAACTTCCTGAATTTCTGTAATCTTGCATGCTCCAACATAATTTTTGTTCTTCTTTCTATTTAATTTTTCTTTTTATCATATTCTTTACAGAACTTTCTTGAGGTTTCAGTGAAAAGGTGCTTCTGGAATGCAATTTGATGGGAGTTGTACTTATGCTGGACTATGAGGGATTCCTCCAGCACCACTGTCCTGTTGCATTTCAGTTTGCCAAGAAGAAAGTGATTTTGCATTTAAGGCAATATCCTGGGAACCAAGATCTCATGCCTTATGTCTGACACAGCTCTGCTGTGCCTTAAAGGTTAATTATTATTTCTTGAGTATTTAAATTTAGAAATAGGCAGAATATTAACCTATATAGATCAAGAGAGATATGTATTCATCTTGATCAAAAGTAAATATTTGTGTATACCTAGGAGGATATAATTCCAGTTTAGTCACAGATATGTTAATAGAACTTTAACAAGGATTGTTCAAGTGCATAGTACAAACAACATGCAAAATAGCCAGTTGAACACCATCAGTCTTTTTTGTATTAGTGCCAAAACTATCACTTATTAGCCAAAGCTACTCCAAAAGAATTAATATCCATGAGAATTAGAGCACAACAGCAGCAGAGAACAAGGAGTTAAAATCATTCTTTTGCTTCATCCTTTGCTGCATATGGAAGCGCTCTGCACAGTTCCCAGGCCATAACTTAGAAGAAACAGTGACATATGTTTTGCAGGGGAGATGTAGTGGAGCACCATGCAGTTAATGCAGGCATTACTGTGTAGCTGTTTCTCAGAGAAGGCTTCCAGCCTGACACGTCAAGAGTGGAGAGGTCAATCTTCTGCAGCAAAATAGGCACGTGGCGGTAAGCAAGCTTAGCACTAAGTACTGCTTCCTTCTTTCTCGTGAGGTATACACATTGATCAGCCCCTTTTATCCTTTTGTTCATAATTATTTCACTAAACACTTTTTTTTACAGAATAGGAGTTTTAAAAGTTGGAGATAATAGAGATAGCTGTCCACACATTAAGTAAAACAAGGCAGCCTTTCGGTCATTTCATTTTTTGCAGTGTAGGGCACTGGGACAATCCTGATCTGAGTTATGTCAACTACAGAGGGATGCCTGCACTGGCTGAATCCTGCCTAGGGAGTCATGAGCTGGGTAAAAGCCAGCACATCTCCTGGGCACTTTTCTTCTTGTGCCCTGTCTTCCATGGAGAAATATCTGCACCAACAGGAGCCACAGTGCGCTCTGGCTGATCCCTGACTGACATCACCGACAGCCTGAGCCCTGGCCTGCCCATGATTTGTGCTCGTAGATCACAGATTTGGATGTAGCCTTATTTTACTTGAGAATTTTCATTTCTGCAAAATCTCCAATCTAACCCTGACAGTTCAAACTTGTGTTCTGTCTGTATCATCTATTTTTTCTGAAATATCTTGGAAATGAGCATAAATTATATACTGTAAGAGAATAACAGTGATTTCAAATAAACTATAAATACATAATCTGAAACAATTTAATGAAGGATTAGAGGACAAATCACCAGAAAAGGGCATTATCTAGTAGGACAACACTCAGAAGAATCATTAGAATACAAATCTCTACTTCAGGATTAACTAGCTCCTTCATAAATTCAGAGTAAAATGTGAAATAAAAAGCAAGCATATCTAGAATGTCAGGAAGGAATCAAGCAATGCTCATCATCACAAGGCAAACAATTCTAGTCAATGTGTGCTGGAAAAGAAATCAAGCTTTAAAGAAGCCTATAGGACTTTATTTCATTTTGCTATGCATTCTCAGTGCCAGGAAAACCCCCAAGGCAACAAAGTTTGCTTTTCTGTCAGCACCCTTAATGTAGTCATGATCCTTAAGAAATATCCTGCCTGCTCCTAGCAGCAAATCCCTGGATGGCTATGACAGTGTAGTAGATTGGCCAAGGTATTATATCAAATTAATCAATTTTAAACAAAATGGATAAAAAAATGCTCTGCAGATATTTACAGTCAAAGATCTTGAAAAATGCTAGCCTAGATTTAAATTTAGCAGTTTACAAAAAGTACCCATAATTCAGAGGGGTTAAAAATAAATCATCTCAGAGAAGCAACAAAGGGGAAAAACATTCAACATTTAAAGAAGAAAAACATGCCTCTGAACACAGAGGTTAAACACGTGGGTTTTCCCTTTTCGGTGTGATTCAGTCAGGCAGCCACATACTGAGCCTTCTTGTATCATGATGCAGTTTCAAGAACACCGCAGTGTGTACAACCCCCCTACCACCCATTTTCTATTCTAATCCACCTCTCACAGCCAGTTTCTCATGCCTCATATCTTCAATAATATATTATTTTATATATAAACAATCACTTATGATATGCAGAAGGTGATTCTATGTCACTGTTCCACAATATTTACAATTTGCTGTGACAACATACAAACAAAGAATTGGGAAGGATGCAGGTTAAAAAGCAGCACTAATACATGGAGGGAGGAATATGGCATAAGATGCCAGTTTCCTAACACATCTCTCCTATTAGTATTTTGTATTTATTTCAATTCAGTAGAGGTTAGGAACAGTCTGAGCTGATCTAGAGTCAGAGATAGGTTTGTGCTGCTGATCTGAGGAGAGTTCATCAAACAGGGGAAATGGGAGCACAGCCAAAGCAGCGCCATGCTGCCCTCATGCTGACTCACTCCTTTCCCATTTTCCTCGCTCCTGCACTGAAAAAAATCTGGGGCAGTGACAGCTCCACCAGTCACCACTGGTGCTGAGCTCTGGTGAATTCATCGTCTGGAAAATGAGCGACTGATGGGAGGGACAAGCAATGTCACTGACCTGACGTCCTGCCCCCACAGCCCTGCTTTCCTCTTCAGAGCAGCACAGACCAGAATATCTTGCCCTGGCAGCTTCTCAGCTCTCTCCCTTCTATATATGAAATGGAGAAATTCTGAAAGGAAAAGCAGAAGGACAGACTTTGCAGGTGCTCGTCTTGGATGATGTTGCTCCTTCACACATTTCATGTCATGTCCGTGTCACGGCATGTTCGTGCCAGCAGGACAGTCTGCCCAGCTGCCTCACAGCAKCTCCATAACTTAATAATAATGGACTAATATTTCAAAAAAAGGTATACAATAGTATGCATAACAAGAACTATGCAACCAGAGGTCATTAAGATCCATGCAGATCTCTTACAAAAACAACTACATGCCAGAATGAACGTGGCCACCTCCTCACGAGGTTAGTTCCTATGTGACCCCATTTTCACCCCATAAAGCAACGAACTACATCTATACGGTAAAGTTTGTTGTACACTAACCAGTCAGGCAGGACTAGACATTACTATATCCTGCATTTTGGACCCAGACCTCAGGTAATTGATAACAGTGACTGCAGCTTCCACCTGTACAACACAGGCAACAGATTTTAGGGAACAGATTCGTCTTACCAGCTCTTGCTGCATCTGAGCTTCACAGTACCTGGGCTCATGAGAATGAACAAAAAAATATATATCAACAACAACTGATATGTATAGCTTAATTGAGGGAAGGTGCAGTTAACAAATTTTAAACATGGTATTAATGCAAGCTTGTGTTATCCTACCATGGATGTCTAAATGAGTATATATCTAATCACACCTATGGTATGTCTTTTTCCTTTGGAAATTCTGACACACAGCAATGTTCTTGATTTTGACCGAGATGCCTCTTAGATACCGAACAAATAGCAGACAGTAATTGCGTCAAGGATACACTGGATATTTTGAAAACAGCAGGCTGGAGAGGGCTGGGTGTGTGTGCATGGCACTGCAGGAGAAAACTCGCTCTTCCTGCAAAGTGTGTATGCATGAACCAGACCCCAACACAGAGTCTGTGAAACACAGGGCTTTAAATTGCAGCTGTAAACAAGTCAAAGAAATCCAGGCAACAAAGATAATAACTGACAGGATTGTACACTGGAATCTCATCCTGTGGGACTAAGGATGAAACCTCCGTGTTTGAAGATAAATGAAGAAGAAGGGAAAAGTGACAGCTCTGTCAATGGATAAGTCAATGAGAGCCTGACCACCTACTGTCACATTACACAAATTGTATAGAGGTGATTAATCCCATACTCATACAAAGTTCCAGGTTTATCTGAATCAACAACTCCATAATAAAGTCAGTACATGAAGTGGAGCTCACTCCTTCTCCCTGCTTACCTCTGCAGAACAAAAAGGACCCTGGAGGGACTTTCTTCTCACCAGAAACCCTCCAGAGGTAACTGTTCGGGTGCCATGGGGGCTGGGGGTTCCCAGTGCCAGCGCTGGGGGCTGCTGGCAGGGCAGGGGGGGTGGTCCCAGCCACCAGGGCTGCTGGCAGGGCTGTGATGGGGCTGGAGCCGGCACTGTTGCAGCATTGTGGGGCACCACTGAAGGTCTGCTGGCAGCCCCGGGCTGGACCAGGCTGGGGCCAGGCTGGGCAGGAGGAGCCTGGGGAACGCCAGGGACTGGCAGGGGTGGGCAGGCCCGAAGGGGCTGACAGTAACATTGGACCTGAGGAGAGGGCACTGGACCTGCTGGGCTTTTGAGATTTCATCTTGAGTTTTTTTGAATACTCTGCATCACTTCTCAACCTCCCCAAAACCCAGAGGATGCACAAAGCCATACAGGCCTGGCACCATTTGGGAGCCATGGCGGTGTCTGCAGCGTGGCCCAACAGGACACAACTGATGGAGTAAAGCAGCTGGTGTTGAGGGCCCAGGTCCGATCCTCTACCTGTTTCAGGAGCTTTACTGTAGACTAGTCCTAATCAGGTCCCATGGACTGAACCCTTATAAGCAGCTGGAGCCCCTGATGTGGCTCCTGGAGTACATTTGCTGGGTTGTTTCCTCTAAAAAGAGTCCAGTCCAAGGACTGTGTTGCAACATGAGTCAAGGTAAGCAGGAGCAATTGGGAAATTTGCTTCAGAAGAGCAGTCCTGATCCAGACTAAAATACCAATAAAGATGCGTCCAGTACTCTCTGTCCTATTTATCTTTGGGTCCAATTTGTTTTGATCATTTCTTATCTTTGTGAACAGGATGTGGAATGAATAACCTCAAGTTTTCTGGTTGCCAGCAGTGGTGACAGTTTGTGATTTAGTATTTTTAAATATAAACAGGCTTTCCTCATCCCTGCACACCAAATGGAAATAAAAAACTCTGCACAGAAATATGGAAAGAACTACTTGTAAGAAGAAACTCTTGAAAGGAACTGAAATCAAGGGACTTTAAAAGTTAGTCTCTATACAACTTATGTGGAAAGCTAAACCTGGGTCTGCTTAAATCTCTTTAGAATTCAGGCATGAAATGTCTAGTATTACAGTGCTTACTTCGTACAAGTAACGACTGCTTGGAGAGACATTACAATAATTTCGTTTCCTGAAATTTTCCCCAGTCCATTTTTTAAAATGTTTTAAATAAGTAATACTTTGTATGTACATGTCTACCTTTGAAATACAGAAACTGAGGCAAAAAAAGTTAAATAAATTGTCCAGAGTCCCAAAGAAATCTGTGGCAGAATTTCATTTTCAGGGATGAATTATGTTACGCTCATTAATAACATAAATTGTAGCAGTCTGAATTACCATTTAGTTGTTCCATCTTTTGTAAAAGCAGGCAATTTTCCTATGTGAGTAGAGGTAACTGTACAAAAGTAACTGTATTCTGGAGAAATGTTCAAGATAAATCACATCCCTGCTGAGTCTACTTAAGCTTAAGGTTCTATTAAGCTAAATCATAGGGGAGGCCACTGAGTGAGAGATCCCCCTGATAACAGAGCTAGTACAAGCATCCTGATATTAAATCATCAGGAAAGGACAGATTTCCCAATTATTAGCATCCTGGAAGAGAAAGATATCTAGGAGAACTTCAAGTGGAAGAAAGGACAAACAAACTTATATCAGGTTCAGACAAATTTTAAAATGTATAATTACTATTATTTGAGTATCAATAAAGGTAGTGCATATCTAGCAGAGTTGAGCAAAACCAGATGGATGAAAGATAAAAATTATGAATAAATTTTGTTGGCACCTGTGTGGGAGATTCATATACATTGTTAATACATTTCAAAACACCTRAGAAAATAATCGGTTCTCCCAAATTCCCATCCTGTATCTTATCTTTCTCTCACCTCTATTAATCACAGAGGAAGTGATGATGCATAGCCCTAGTCAATATTTTTTCTAAAAATGTGTAGGCTTATTGTAGGAGATACATATTCCTTGTACACAGATCCTCTTTTGAATAAATACCACACTTTATTTGTTGGTGATATGGATGTATCTTTTATTCATGGTCAGCTTTTTAAATAAATTCCCACTTTCTCCTAACTGAAAGTTAGTACTCCCTCTGATTTCAACCAGCTGTGAGGCAGAATACTATGCAGAGAATGCACTTAGGGTGCCCTGAGCAAAGCACAGGATAAAAGCACACTAGGGCTCTGCAGAGAGAGTTCTGACTTCAGACCAGACACTTTGAAAATAAATACAGAAATAAGCTTATTAATACAAAATGCAAGATGCAAAGTACAGTATAATCATTCTTTGGAAAGTTTTGTTTTACAGTCATACGTGGTTACCTTTTTGCAATAGGTATTGGGTGAAATTTCTCCATGGACTTGCTCAACACACTGCAGCATGCTTTTAGTTTCTACTGATGAGGAAATCACATTGAAAGACAGCAGCAGGGAATAAAATTTCTCCAGCTGCTATGGCACAACATGCTTCTGTGCACTATACTTCACATAATCACAAAGAATATTTCTTACCTGGCTTGCGAAGAAGAGAGAAGGGGAATATATGTCCATAATATATTAAAATGAATAAATAAATAAATCCTGCTAGGCCACAGCCCTTACGTGAGACCAGGAGAAGATTAGAACCGAGTCTGCCATGGGGCAGGATGTGCCGGGTATGCAATTACAAGTGATTGAGCCAGGAAAGATAAGCACATTCCCAAAGTCTTTACAGCTTAAAAGCAATTTGAAAAGACCATACTACTGCCTTCACCTGTGAGCTGAGAGGTTTTACCAGTGTGGTAGCTTCCAGCGCCATGCAAAATCTTTTTGTTTAACAGAAGTATTTAATGTTGACCTCAATTAATTCGGAGTGAATTAGAGATGAACACCACAGAGATGATGCATATTTAAAACAGCCACAAAACCACCATAGTTAGAAGAAAAAAAATCAATTAGTCATACAAATCCTCAAGACTTCAGGGCATCATCAACTGTTAGCTAATGAGTTTAGGAACAAACTTTCCCTACAGACAAGTGCTACAGAGATCTGCAGCACTCGACCCATTGGCAGCAAAAGGATGCTAGACCAAATGGGCTGCTGCTCTGATCCAGTGAGGCAATGTCCCTCTTACAGCATTACACTGAATTGAAAGGAATTAATTAGGGTGAGATATCTTTTAACTTATTTGACATTTCACAAAACAATCATATAGAGCCCATGTTTCATTACTGATGGCAGTAGTGTTTTTGCTAGAAATTTAGAGAAGAGACGGAATTTCCTTCATTCAGGGAACCCCAAAAGCCTGCACGAAACATTCTGTGTGTTCCAATGTGTTTTTATGAATAGAACAGTGTCATCTAACATGAAATTCTGCCACTCCTGGAGTAGAACTCAGCTAATCTAAATTAGTAAATGTTTTCATGCAGGAAGTAAAAAGTAAACCTATCCTGTTAGAACTACAGGGAGAATTTCAGGTAGGCAGAATCTAATTACTTAAAATGGAATACAGCCAAATAACATGCTTACTCTTTTGAAATGTGCCCTAGGATTTTCTTTTAATAATTAGACTTGCTCTGGACCTTCATTTTTCATTTCATCTGAAAGATGAAGAATGTGCTCATTTGTGTGAAATCAGCTATAATGGACATAATGAAAATTTACACAGGTCTTGTATAACTGGATTTAACGGCTAGAATCTGAAGTTTAGGTTTGGACAGCATTAGGCCACAAAGGCACCTTTGTATAGTGTTGAAATTTTTTGGCAGARGCTGGAGACAAGTGGCAATAAAAATTAAAGTGTTGAGACTGTCTTTTAAAATACTTCATGCACTTCATAAATACAACTCTGTATTTTTAGAATATTAATAAAACTGTCCTGCTTCTGCCCCTCCGGTTTCTGTATCCATCTGTCCCTGTAAAGCTGTGACCTTGAAAAGGGAAAAAGGGAGAAAGCAAAGCCAGTAACAGGGCTCAGAATATCCTGAAGAAACAAAACCAAAAAATGGTCCAAATACCCCCACCCCAACAGTTAAATCTTATCGGTCTAATTTCCAAGCAGAGCTAGTGTGTGTGTGTGTGTGTGTGTGTGTGTGTGTGTGTGTTTAATGCCAACAAAATGACACTAGTAATTACATAAGATTTCCATGTTGCACAAAGGTATAGGTGGCCCATTGAACCATGAGCCAAATTCAGGCAATTCTTCGTGTGTGATGGCAAGTACTTGGCAGCTTAGCACTGCTGATCCTTGCAACAGTTAGTGGGGATGCTCTGCACCAAAAGCCGACATTTCTAGCTCACTAGCTTTTAATTCCTGTCCTATGCCTTCGTGGTATCTCTGCTGTGAAACAACCAACTTCATTAGCCTGCCAGTCAAAGGCAGCAAAGAAAATCACGGTGTACAGTTAGCAAGAGCAGAAAACCAGGAGCAGTGAACATGGATGCACTGACTTCTTGTGCAGACAGTTCTTTGGCTTGCTGATTTAAGGCTCGCTGAAAGCAGAAGAAGAGGAGATCCTTTGCAGGAGTATTTATATGCCCCAAATTAGCATCATGAAAACAGTCAGAAAAATCAGTCAGCAATAGGAATTTCTTATTTTGCAGTTTCTAGGATCTTTCCAGTACACAGAGCAGTGCAAAGTCATGTTCCAGACATCTCACATTACTTCTACACATGGCTTGCTCCTCACCCCTCTTCGGCTCATCAGAATTGGATGGTCCCAAAACAAAATCCTACGCTTTCCCACCATTTGCTCATGAAAGAAAATTTTTTTATGTTCATGTTAGTTGGTGAAGAGATTCCAGCCAGGGTGATTCCTGGTTATCTCTGCAAAACTAAAAACTCTCAGAGTTTTAAGTATCCAGCCACAATAAAAAAAATCTGTAGTTGTAGGTTTCAGTAACCACAATCACAACAACTGTTGCTGAACCACCTATGGTATGTGGACCATAAAGTGTACAGGGAGTTACCAAGTCCTTTGCCACATCTCCAGTTGACAGTATATGATGAGTTTTTGCCTGTGCCAGGAGGCTTCCTTTCATACCTCTGCCTTAGCCGGTGATGCAGACCATGCTGAGACTGCAGGCAGAAATGTCTCCACAGCACGTCACTGTCCACAGGCATCCAAATCACGGATTTCATAGGAGGCTTCTATGGGTCTTTATTCCCACAAAAGGAGACTGGAGAGGGAGAGGGTGTCTGCAAGTATCAAGTGCTGACGCCCTGGAGAGGACCTCGGGTGCAGGCACCAGCAGGTACCCCATGTGCTCTGGTAACTGGAGGTAGCTCCCTCAGACCCAAATTGAGTGTACGCTGTTCTGAAGCCATGTTTTATTAACCAGCCTGCTTTATGATATCACTATCAACATAGCATAACCATGTTCACTCCTGAATTCTCCTTTACTTTCAGGGCTTTCTGTTATATCCTTTTTCTCAACTATGGACTTCAGAATTTTGAAACCAAAGTTGAATATCATTTGGCATAGGCACAGTCCTGGCTTTATAGGCACCTAAAAATTCAGATTTGTTGGCTTGGAGCTGCTCTAAAAGGCCTAGCTCTTGTTCTATGATTTAGAAGATCTCTTTTTTATTGGATTCAGTAAATCCAAAACTATACCGAGTAATCTACCTCAGCAAAACAAACCATTGCAATTTCAGGATGAATGAGTATGGGAATTTATGATGACAGTTGCACTTAATACAGCTAATAGTAATTGTTCCCAGTAAGCTGATATAATATTATAAACAGGTACATATAAAAAAAACCTGTTTTTTGAAAATAAGGAATTCAATATATTCAATAATTTGAGATTTGCATCAGTAGAGTGGTGAATATCTTCCTACCGTAGCAATCCAACTTGTATGTATATTGCCACGATTTAAATTCAATTACAAAAAGAAATTACTTCTTTAAAAACAAAAGTAATATTTTGGAACGTGTACAGTTAGGATAAGGGAAATAGCTAAGGTAATACCATCAGGAAGTTTTAGTTAAAGCCAGAAAGCACAGATTTGGACCAGAACCTTCCCTAAGTTCAGATGTTCAGAGACAGAATATGTTTATTCATGTCTCTGTGGAAATTGTTCCTGTAAGCACAAAATCTACTCTTTGACTAGCTTCTAGCGCTTCAAAGTCTGGGCTTATGCCACGAAACAAAATAGCTATTGAGTGAGAAAGGGAGCAAAAGCTTTCTGAGGCCAGCTTGCCARCATGGCTCAAAACAACCATGAAGGGACCATCTATAAAGCTTGGAACTTAGTTCTAGCTCTCTTCACACTGAATTCTTTACCCTTCTGCTAAGACTACCAGAAAACATCGATTAGTGCTTTAGAGTTGTTGGCATATCCAACTGGCCTGAAACAACCAATTCATTARACACCTATTGAAGGACAATGATTTTTTTGCTTCTTTGCTTACTCTAATAGTAAAGCATTAATATCATTTGATCTATGCATTCTTTATATTTGTCCTGAATATTAATAGGTGTAACAGGAAGATGATTGTGCTGCTCAGCCAGTGAGAGGCTAGACAGTAGAGAAAATATTTTCACAGTGAATAAATTATATACAGGACACAGGCATACATGAGTTTATTTCAGGTGATCAAGCTATTACTTGTTGTTTGAATTCCTGAAAGGAAAGTTCAAAGCTGCCATCATCAACAGTATTTTTTTTCTTTTTCTACAAAGTAAACAGGCATGTATACASAACATTTTCTCTAGGACCTTAGCTTCTAAATTCAAAGCATGGGCAAAGCATCAGATAAAAAAAATACAATTTAGCCAAAATGAGGCTGTGTTACTTGTCAGATATCACTTAAAAAGTCAGCTAACAATAGAAAATAAAAGAAAAGCAGTGCAGAAAGGGGTAAACAAACTGTGTATGTGATTCTGTTTAGAGACTTGCCAAATGGACTATAACCAGATCTCAAACTCATACCTGACAGAAAAAGGAGGAAAAATCCRGTTCATGAGCCATACTGTGGTTTGTATGTTTCTATTAATCATGTATTTATCACATTTTTTGTATTTATTGTGGTCCTTTACAGAACTTGAAGTTACTGTCCATATGCATATAAATCTTCTTCTTGATCAGGAAATAAGCATTTCACAATCCCACACCATAAAACCTGGAAGCTTTGTCCATATTATTTATGCCTTATGTCAGCCACTATTCTTTCACACAGTTGGCAATTTTCAGCATTCAAAAATGTTTAAATTATTACTTCTGCAAGAAATGTTAGTGTATCATTACAGTCATTTTAAAAAAAAGAAAGAATATATATAGAAATAGGAATAATAATAATGCTACCCTCCCATGGTTCCTGAATATAAGAAGTATACAGTTTTCCAGAACAAATCCAAAGCATAATCTGCTAAAATTTCTTTTTTACCAAATTGTTAACAAAGACAATCACCAAATGACAACTGCCATTTTCATATTACTTTCTTATGAAAGCTTTTGAATTAAGCTGTGAAACAATATTTTACCAACAATAATAAATGTTGATTTTAAAGAAAACATAATCAAATAATCCAGACAGACTAATTTTGAGAAAGTGTTTTCCTTTACTAAAAGGAAGGATATGAGGGGAAACAGTACCTGTATGAACTCACTAGATTATTGCTAATGCTTTTTCAGAGATTCAATTGATAAAGTGGGTCTTGGGCCAGCCGATCAGAATGAATAACAGCACGGTTAAATTGAGAAAATTGTACAGAGGCCAAAGTGGTCATAAATGGAAGTTTCACTTAGCTGTACATAGATTATATCATAGTAGACAAAGGAAATAAAACTGATGGTATGCATTTGTATCTGGTACGTGATAGCTTTATAATTCAATATGTGCAACCACCAAAGAGGAACAAAAGCATGCCAGACTTAGTAATATGTATGAAAGTTATAACTAAAGAAATAATGTAGAAAGCAATAACATCAAGCCAAGGTGACTTATCAGATCAAAGTAAAATATAGGCTGTTCAGAAAAAGAGACAGCTGTTGAGCTCTGAAAAGACAAACTCTTTGGGAGAGCGCTTGGGAATTTCAAAGCATGGAAAGATGGTCTTGGCCCCTTCATGAAACAGAAACTAGTTTTGTAATTAACGGACCACAAATCAGAAGATCTGAACAATCTTCCCAGCTTAATCTGAAGAAACTGGGCAAGTCAGGTGAATTTCAGTTAGCTACTTTGTCGCTAAAATGAGATAATAATTTCCAGTCCCACAGTTCAATTGCTGAGCGCTTGTAGAATGTAGAGAGGAGGAGGAGGGTCAGAGAGGAGGCAGTAAAAAGAAGACAGTATAACAAAGATGGACAGAAAGCAGATCTGAAGGAACTGTGAAAAGTTCTGAACTCTACTGGTCTAATTCTCTGAGGAGGACTTTGCCTAGTCCTGATATCTTTCTTAGCAGGCATGGAAAGCAGAAACCCAAACTGAGCTGTGGCCTGCTTCTGCTCTGGCCATAATCAGAACTCTGCATAACATCCATCCCCACACACACTTTGAATCTCAGTCAGTTCGAGGTGAGCAGGCCACACGCAATCAAACCTACTGAGCATCATAACCCACATTATACAAAATTATTTATATATCAAAATCAGAAGCTTGCTCAAATTGATGTAAAGCACCTTTGTGTTAGCTATGTTACAGTAGTGTCTAAGAGGCTTGGAGCCACCAAGAAATGTGTCTTACGCTCTCTTTTATAGTGGACCAATGAATCCATAGGAACATAATGGGAAGCTGAAATATTAAGACTTGCATCCTGAATGAATGAACAAGGGAAATGTATAAAAATCATGGACCATAAAAACACATTTTGGGTCAAAACTGATCCCTTTTGAAGGTTATATAAACATACTAAGTTATAAATGTGATTTAAATATGAAGAGACATATCACTTGCAGAGAACACAATACCAGTAGGCTCTGTGAAGTTTCAGCCCATTAAACAGTTTTTTATATCATCATATAAATGTTTTATAACAATTAACCGGTGGTATCCTAYTGTGCTCATGAGAAAGTATATTCTTTGCTCTAACATGAAGCTCAGCCATAGTGAGAAAACTTTTAAAACATGGACTTTTTACATTTTAATTAAAACAAAAAGAGTGGCATGAAAGTCATAAACAATATGAGGAAAGTGAATAGGGGATGATTATTTTGTATAAGACAAGAACTAGGGAACATTCAGTGGAATCACTGGGTGCCAGATTTTAAACAAACGGAAGGAAGTACTTCKCAATATAATGTATAATTATGCTGTGGAATTCATTGCCACAGGACACTGTAAATGCCAAAACTATAAATACAAGGCAGATAGGTCCATGAGGGACTATTAACACTCCAGATGCAACCTCCAGTTCAGGAAGTCCCTAAACTTCTGACTGCCAGAAGCTGGGAGGTTAGACCAGGGGAAGGGTCATTTTATTCTTGCTCTGCTTCTCATAATCTTTCTTCAAACGTTCATTCAGTGTCCTCCTTTGCCAGAGGCAGGACATGGGACTAGGTCTGATTAAGTATGACAGGCCTTATGTTCTCTTGATGTAGAAATATGTGTTAGAAGGCAGCCTTGCTGATTTAAGATTAAAGGAAAAACAAACAGTAAGGAGCTTGGTTTAGCGTGGCCTGTAATGCAGTGTTTAGAAGAAGAAAAAGGTGTAAGGGCAGACCTGGAAATACAAGGATATACACAGACTACTCAAGATGAGAGGCAGAGTCAGTCAAAGTCAGGGCAGGTTAAGCTAAAGGAGGAGATCGTCATATCAGTAACTCAGAGGAAAACCATTTAAGTTAATGGAATAAGCTGCCGATGGAAGTCAGACAGGAGCACCCAGTATAAATCAATCAAAACAGAAGATCCCCTTTTTGGGAAGTAACATATCAAATGATATTCTGGGTGGCTACACAGTTTTTGGATTGAGGTCAGGAGATAAGGTTACATAATGCTTATTATCATAAATAAAAAAGCATCAGAAAACAGAAAAGGTTAGTACATAGCCCTTAGATATTCTTAATTATTTCATAAAAGAGTTCTGAATTTTGGAGAGTTCAAAATTCCAACTAAAGAGATATTCCTCGAAGTATATCCAATATCTAGCAATACTCTTTTCACCAAATGTTTTCTCTACACTCATGCTGTACATAGGTACATCTTCATGGAATATAATAGACTGTTTTTAATGTGTTAATAAAGCTCATTTGCAATTAAGTCAATACTGACAGCACTGTGTGAATAAATGAGCCCTGTATGTAACATTACATGTGGTCACAACAGCAACCTGTATTCTCACTGGCCCATGAAGTTAAGATGAAAGAGTATAGACATATGGTCTGTGAAATAAGAGATGCTTATTTGGAAAACAAGACATGAAAATGCAGGTCAGAGGCAATATTTAAGCTTATATACATTACAGATTTTTCAAACAACCACAAATTGTTCTTTCAAGCTCAGTAATTACAGCCTCTGTTATTTTGGGAAAGTCACAAATTGATGTGTATATAATAAAGGTAGAACTTAACTTTCTCTGTGGGATGAAACCTTCCACTCTTCCTGGATGAATTTGGTGCATACAACTCTTTCACCTGTGAACTATCTGGCATTACCCCTATGTAAACTATATCTAGTGGCTGTTACACTTTCCAAATTAAATACCATTAAAGCCTGCCTGCTTCTGTACAACCTAACCCACTTGATGATGAACACGATGAGCATTCACACTAGCATGTCTATGCCTGAGTTACAGGGAAAAAGCCATACAGGTAAAATGGAGCTATTCACATTTTCATGCCCAAATCATGGGCAGAGCAAGAGTTTTAAGAAGGCTGAGTAACAATTCTTTGGGGAAGTCCCCTCAAACATCATCTATTTTAATACATTAAAACAGAAATAGGTCTTGATAGAAAAAAATACACTTTGTATACATGTAGAATAAGCAGAAGAGAACTTCTAGGYGACCAATATCTTCCTGCCACCAGTAGAAGCTGTTTCCTGGGGGCAGCTCAATTCCTAATTGACTACATCTAGAAAAGTTTTATATGGGACAATTGCCTTCATAACAGGAGCTGTTGGGCAGCTAAGTCCTACCTTTGAAGCATGTTATCACAAATGAAATTATTGCTTTGCTTTTGTATCTCATGAGGTATCATTGCTAAAGTTATTAATACAGAAATTATGACAGGAAGATTGAGTGCCCAGGCAGGGAATCTATTTTAGATGCAGAATCATAATGTAGAACTACAAAAGCTCAAAAAACTTCCACCTCTCTGGAGCAGATGGTGTATATCATTTTTTGGCAGAAGTTGTGGCTACAGTCAGGCACTTGGATATGAATAAGAGGCAGATATGACACTGATAGTTTATAGGAATGGGCTTAGCTTGTAAGAATTAAGAGCCAAGAGCCACAAGACTATTTACAGTTATACAGGTTATGGGATGAAAGACTAGTATCTACAAAAACAGTAATTAACTTTCATATCCCCTAACTGTGCTGTATTTTCAGGAAYGGAATGAAGAGAAATGTATTCCTCCTTTTTGAAAGCTGAGATTTCAAGCCAGCATTTTCAGAATTTCCAGGTTTCTGACTTAGAGAAATCTCTCATCCATGGGACTGGTGATACCTGCAGTGCAGTTTTGTTGGAGCGACATTACTCAGAGTGGAAAAATAAAAGCATAACACTAAATTTACTTAAAAAGTGAATGCTGAACTTTGTACAAGAGTTCTCTTACGACTTTTGCAAAAGAGGGCTGGGCTTTGTCTTCCATGTTTGATAAGAAGAAGTCTTTTAAATGATTCAAAAATATACAAGCCTTTCAGTAACTTTCAGGACATTCCCCAAAGCTGTTTTGGAGGCCAAGACTTCAGTAGACAATGTAATATTAGTGTCTAGCAATTAGCTCAGTGTCTCTGCATTGGGTAGATATGATTCTTTTGTATTTTATATTTTTGATCATACTGATGTATGTTTCCATGTTAGTGCAGGTCCAGTCCTTGAGGAGACACACTGACTGCTGTTCCAGATTCAAAGCATGGACTCCTGACACAAATAGTTTTTGGTTTCCAAGGAAGCTTACTGCTTTTGCTCCAAATATCTGGGAAGTGTAGAGTTGCAAAACTATTCTAGAAAAAATTAATTTCACCCCAAACACTTATATAACTCAGTCTCAGACTTTACCAGCTATAGCTTAAATAAATGTCAGGAGGCATGCATGGCTTCTCTGAGCAAAATACTGCTCCCAGTCTCTTGACAAAACCCAAACCACAGCCACAGAGCTAGATCCGTGTTAGAAGCAGCAATATTCAAAAAGAATTGTCTCACAGAACTGATTTAATCTTCATTCTAATCTGTTTTTCTCACAATTGTTCTTCCTGTGCCTCTTCTCATATCCTTGTCTCTCTCCCATTTGCCTTTGACTGGCTTCCAATTTTATGTCTCCTAYGCCTTCTTTTGCTCCTTCACTTTTTCTCAAGTGGTATTTACCAAACTCTCATAACCTAAGCAGACATTTTCTTTTTCTTTCCACTTCATCACTAATTCTTTCTTGCATCCATCCTCTAAAAGATCTGCTTTTGCCAGGGCATTTCTACTGTGAACATTGGGGTGGGGAGTAAATCGGAAATATTCGGTCCTTTCTCAATTTTTGCTCTCTTAACTGCTCTTTTCTTCTTGTTGCTGTTCTGTTACTATTTATATATTGCCACACAAATTTATACATGGAGAAAATTCGGAAAGTGAAGTTTTATAATTTTACAAACAATCAGATTCTTGGTTTATAATGCTTTTGTGCAGGTGCATGTAGCTAAGGATGATTTAATGAGAGCTACCTGCCTATACCTACCAATTTGTACATGTTCCAAACATATAACAGCACAATAGATTATATTTAATTACATTCTTAGATACAAGTCAGAAAGGTTAATTATGGTATGGTATAATGGCACTAGTGGTGTGTACTAGATTTATGTTTATGATGTGAATGGTGAGTCATGCTGTATAGCTTAGTAAACAAGAGTAATGATATTCTGAATTAATATGGAAGCACATATTGTCCATCAGTCCTGGGCAAAATTGTTGTTTTCCCCCATTTATGCCTCTATTGTCACTTAATATAAAAGATTTTTTAAAAATAGTGACTGAAAGAGGTTCTGGATACCATACAATTAGGTTTCCTGTTCAGTTCTGGTATCGTTAAATTTTCTAAGGTGATTACATGAGAACACATCTTTCCATGTACTAAGTCAAATTCTTACAGGCTTTGCTTCAACTCAGACTACAAATGTGCAACAAACCACATAGCAAAAAGGCAAAATAAAAAGCTTAACATGCTTTGCAATTCCATGTTCTTTGCACAGATTTGTTTGCTTAGAAAGTACCAGAGGTTATTTTTCAGTTTGCTAGTAGATATAAAACCCTTCTTGCTAGAACTCCTGCAGAAATCAAATTATGTGCCAAGATCAGAGTTAGCTGAAGCAACTCTTCTATTAATTTTAGTCTCAAATGTTGCCCTGCTTGAGAGGCTTTGCCTGGGGTGTGGGGAAATGTTGGAAAGATACCAGCCAAGCCACTGCTGATTTCTAATGCCAGCTCTTACATCCAATACTCCCACAATTTGCTTTCTCTACTTAAAATGAATCTTATCTCATTGGACTCTGCTGAGTGGATTGAAATGTTAGAAATTTGGATCTAGTCGTGTTACAGATCTCTCATCCTCCTGCTTGGATTCATTATCAATAATGTGTTCTTGAGTTTCACTAAGGTAAACATTTACCAGTTTTGATTTTCCAAGCATCTTCCAGTAAGTTTTTAGGTACTGTACAACATGAATTGCATGGGACTTTTTCTTTTCTTTTTAGAAAATGAGCAAATGTTTTGCAGAGCTGGATCCATTCCAGATACACTTCTGCTGAAATGTTTTCAACAGGCTTGAGAAGTCTTTCCTCAGCAGCAGCTCTCTGTCCCACAGCAGTGCAGTGGGCAAGGCACGTACTCAAACGCTGACCGCTCACGTGCAAGACTACTCTGCCCCAGTGTGAGTGAGGACATCAGCAGTGGTTTCCCACCTCCCAGACAAATATGGCAGCCAAAATTCAGCATCTCCCAACTGCAGGTGTTGGAGCTCGTCTGCTTTGTATAAATATTTAGGTATTAATTTGGAGCAGGTAGAGACAGCAAGGGAGAATAACTGAGTTTTATGGCCCACAGTCAGAACGCTCAGCTGGGATGTGTGATACTAATGTTCAAGCAGTATGGATGAAAAGTAAGTTTTCCCACACTGCGGATGGAAGAGCTGAATGTCTGTGCCAATAACTATAACATACTTTCTAATTTATTTCATAATGTTAGGAGTATATGGCGCGTGTTATTTTTTCTTTTGCCAGTTTGGCTAGTGATTTCTCTTTCTTTTAATTTATGGGTCTCAAAGACAACTTTCTGCTGTTCATTTTAAAGTGTTGCCCATGCCTGAGTTGACATCAGACAACTTTGGACAGGCTGCAGCTGCTTAGAGATGCCAGCCAGTTCACCTACCAAGCAACATCTGAGCAACACCAGGCCTTCTGCCAGGCCTTGCTGTTATGCCACTGTGACTGCCATTGGCTCTACCTGAGACAGATGGGAGGGGGGGTAAAATTTGCACATTTCTTCCATGTTTTAAACTAATGAAAAGTATTAGGCTTACTCATGAATCTGAAGCACTGTGAAGAGTGGGTAAACTGAGAAACTCAGTAACATCAAAGTGTCATGTAATTCCTGACCATTTATTATTATTCTTTTAAACCTACCACTTTGCAATGTTTACTTATGAGAAACTATTTGTTTTGGTAGCTTCACTGCTATCAAACAAAAAATGGCCTTACATGGCTGTCAACCTTTCTTTTCATTACTTCTCCAGACATGTTCTCTCTCATCCACAAACACCAGGTTTCCTTCTCCATCCTCATCTTCCCTCCCTTCTTTCCCCAAAAGGGTGCTCACGTTCCTGCTCCTGGGGCTTTCGCACTGCAATTAGAGCTTGGGTGAAGAAAATTCACAGAAAACTATTTCCCAGTGCGATTCTTTTATAAGCAAGTCTGCACAGACAGTTCTTATTTAGCACAGTGTTCTCTGAAATACTTTTTAAAAGGGGCCATATTGTATGAAACTCCCCACAGTTTTATATCAGAAGTCCCAGCAGAGGGGGCTGTGACCAGGATCTAGTGCAAGATGATCAGATTTCCTGGTCACAGACCAAATTTTAGCAAATAGTCAAACAGTCTGAGGCAGACCCAGCTGTTGATTTCTCTTTCACATAGGAAGGAATACCAGATCCTCAGTCCTCTTTAAGTCATTGAACAGATGGGTAATCATCTATCTGTAGCAACCAAAGACTGAAGGTGAGGCCATTGTTACCTGGCATCAAATTCAGATGAATTTATTTTTTATCCACTCTAACTATATCTTTAGTAGCAGACTATATCTAGTAGCAGATTCTTGTAAAATTTCTTGGGCACATAATTAAAAGAAAGATCTGCGTGTGTATTTTAACTTTTTTTTCAGCTCACATCATGCTATACTCTGAGAAACAGAGGAACTGCCACTCCAGATCAGTCTAATGGTCCATGAGGTGCAGCATCCTCTTTAGTAGGATGGGCTTCTGTGTTAGAAACTTCAGAGAACAGTGCAATAGTAAAGACCTGTGCAATAACATACCATCAGGGAGGTTTTATCTAACCTGCAACAAAATTAGAGCTGATTTATGTTATGATATGAGAACTGATATCTGTTTCCTGTGTGTTTAAATTAAATGGTGGTCATCATTCATAAGTCAGAACATTTGTTCTAACCTCCTAACCTCAGCAAGCAACTTTCAGATGCCGCAGGTCTAATTGTCACCGCTTGCCCAAATCCGATGTAACTTCAAGGTTCTGTTCTCCAAAGTGATTCATAGACCTTCTACTAGAATACAGCTTGCACATCTCCACCTAAAAACCCAGCTCTACCTCTCCATGGCCACGTAGATCACAAAACACAAAAAAAGCAATAGGATTCAAAGACTCTGAACTGAAATGCATTATTGCTAGCTATTTAATAAACTTTCAGAGAACATAACTCCTGACTTCAGCTATCTTTAGGGAACATTGGAAATTTTTATTTTCATGTACATGATTTTATTACAGGTCACAGAATATTTTTCTTTTTTTAAAATCCCAGCTCCTACAGTAAACATGGGAATATCATCTATTTCTTTTTGGAAGAAGACTCTAGCACTCAGGACTACAGAAAAAGGCTTGCAAGTGTGTACCATAAAGGTTCAAACTATAAGAAGATTTCTAAAAGAAACTAAAATTAATTATTTTTTAAAACCTTATTACTTTACACAGTTTTCAACATGGCTTCATGTTTTGGATGAGGTGAGGGTGGAATTGTGTTTTTCTGTTATGTTATTTTAACCATACTTACATTTTTTGAATGTTTGTATTGGTACTGCTTTATAGATGATACTTTTTTCAGCCTAGGAAGAATTACTTTCATTGCATTAACTACCTCCTTTGCCCTGCCTAAACATATAAAAATATAAAAAAAGTATGTCTTATCCTTTAGCTCCTATAAATTTCTAAACAGAAAGATAGTTACACCAGTCCTCATTCCTGACTAAAGACAACTTTTTGATCTGTTGCACCAAAAAGAAAATAAGTTCCCAATTAACTTTATCATTCATTGTTTTGTATATTTTTCTTGTCTGTCACATTATATTGCCCACTTCCTTTTTCAAGTAAGCAGTTCTAATCTCCTGTCATATTTAAATAAGAAAAACCTTCCATGCTTCTAATCTATGAATATCTCCTACTAGAAGAAATTTCACTTTTCCCTGATGCATAAAAGGAACATACTGTATCAATTAAAGAGCTTTCTATGAAGAAATCTAATTATAAAAACACAAGGCCTGATTCAAAGCTTATTTTAGTTCATGGAGAGACTTCTGTTGACTTCTTTGGGCTCGAGTCCATATTCAGCAATGGTTAAATTGAATAAGAAAACAGCTTATTTTGAGTTAGCAAACAATTCATGGGCATGTTGAATGCAAAAATACTCTTACATTATCTCATCATCTTCTATTAATGCATACAAATTGACCACTTCTGGGAATATTGTATTGTACCTGATCAAAAAATTCATGCAATAATTCCTATATTCTTTCTATATGGGACTGTTTAACATACCCATTCAATATATCTGTACAAAAGCTTGGATTTTGCTGGAAAACATATGAGAACGAGAAAAGTATTTTCTACTGTGAACATAATATGACGGAGATGAGAAGTCTGTTTATGAAAGGTAAGCATTCTTCAAATTAAAGTACTATAAAATTCCTTGTTCAATGACTTTCTACTTCCATAATTTCCAGTAGCTCTTAGTGAACTACCAGAATTCTTTGTTATTAAGGGGCACTTCTACAGCCTTGAAAACCTGCCTCCATCGAGAGACCTGCTCACAGGCATTACAGAGTGGAACTGTTTTTCCTGTCTGCCCTAACAGAGGGAGAGCGGAAGGCAAGCAAAGCCAAGCAGGGAACAGTGGGATTTGGCCCTGTCTTGTGTTTCCTCTTTCCTAAAAGATGCGGCAAGGAAGGCATTAGTAATAGAAGTTGGCAGAAGAAGGGCTGCCTTTGGTCTATATTATTATACAGACTACAGCTAGATGCAGCCCCTGTGCCTGAGGCAGCTCACTGTGCACAAAAAAAGTTTCTGTGTGCAGATTCCCCCTTGGCACATTTTTTTCCTTATGCACTACTATGTGAATCCAGCCTGGCTGGGAAACCGCCAGAGTTACCAGCTGAGTAACCCAACTGAGGAGAATTTGCTTCGAGCCAAGGAACAGGCTCTGTGGCTCCGGCCTATCTTAGGTGTAGGAGCCGGAAAAAAAACGCAAATACTTCTAAGGTTATGTTGTTGCCTCCCTTAGTAGAAAGAATTACATTTGCGGTATTTTGCCATTAACATGAATGGGACAAGAATTTCATTTCCTGCCATCTTTTTAAACAAAGATAAGCATTGATTAATCACCAGAGCAACTAAAGATTGCTGAGGTGAAGCCAGCTATAAACCATGCAGGACMGACATTGAATGACAGCCAGCTATCACAGCAACTGCAACAGCCCTGTCTCAAAGTACAGTTGTGAACTTCCATAACCCACACAGCCTATAGATAAAACAAGTAGCTTGGCTTTGGGTGAACCTGAACACAACCAGAGCATGTGCCATTTCAAAGCAGAGATGAGCTCAAAAGAGAAAACTGGATCTAAACTCCTTCTGAACCAAGTGTAATTTCATAGGAGAACTTTGTATCCTTGGACTCATTTTTTCTAAACATACGTATTCATAATAATTTACCAATGTATACATTTAACACAGCAGGCTAAAACTACCTTTGCACATCTTCATTTAACAAAGTCCATCCAAGTGTTTTCTGGTCATTGTTCACTTTCCATTCACTTCAAAGCTAGATCTCCATAAAGCAAAATCTTTTCTAAATGCAGTTTGCACAATTGCACATTCTTAGTAGCAAACTACTATCAAGCTGAATAATTTACACTGTGAAAAGTGCTTCCAGAACCCTTTAGGAAGTGAGTATGAATCACAGAAACTGAATTTCCTATGCAAATATTCAAATCTCGTAAGGCTGGGCATGAGCATGACAGATCTTGACTGACATTTCTAGAAATTATGTCCATATACATCTCTTTTGATCCAGTCAAAGCTCATTCCTGAATTCAGTGTTATTTTTAAACCTTTCAGTCACTGAAAGTTTTCTGATTCTTCTTTCTTATACACAAGTCGGTATTTTTGTGCTCATTTGTCTGTCTTGCTTCCTACAAGTTTAGCATTTCAGTCCTCACCATTATTGTGTTATAGATATTCTATTATAAGGTAAAAATTGACTATTCAGGAGTATCTTGCAAAATAAAATGAGGGCATATTAATGTGATAGAAAAGCTTGTCTCCTAGAAAAGACCTGTACAGAGTAATAGAGATAAAGAGATGAAGTATCTGTAAATGAAGTGGCTGTAGTGGTTTTAAAAGCCAGTCAGCAGAAGATCATATCTCTGAAAAAAAGAAGGAGGAAAATGAGTTGTGATCAATCAGTGTTAAATTAGTCAGTTAGGTGGTAGTGACAGACAGCTAAGATCTGCTTTCAGTTGTTCAAATCTTTGACAGAGTTGAACCATTTTGAGTAACAATATCTTATTTTGAGTGTTTGTATCCAACTATTCTTTTTAATGTCAGCTATAATGGCTGCAGTATTTCCTGCTGTTCCTGCAGAAAGTGCTTGAAATTAGCCTTAAATGAGCCTCATTAGCAAACCAAGCAAACAATAAACTTGGATCTGCTTAAAAGCAGCTTCCTAGAATGCAGCGGCAAAATGGCACTTATGCCACAGCTCCAGCCTCCGGAGCTGAATCACACATCCCTCCTCTTGCTGCTCCTAACCTGCTTGTGCCCAAAATCTCACCAGCTATCAAAACCACCATCCCACACACTGCCTTCACCCTCCCATTTCTGCCACAGGTATAGAGAAGAAGAGCAACACAGCCAACACAATCACAAGGGAAAGGAGCAGAGGAAAACAGATAAGGACTGAAGGAAAGAACAGAGAAGAGTGGGGATGGGGATGGGGATGGTGGGAGCAGAGATAGACAGGAGGCACTGGACCACTGACAAAAGCAAAGGGTGTCTAAAAGAAGGAAGGAAAGAAGTGAATTAAAAACATAGTGGGGAAGGGAAGGAAGCCAGAGTTAGAGGCTGGAGAGAAGAAGAAGCTGGGAAGAAGTTCAGGAGCAAGACAAGTCTGCCAAAGATTTTTCTAACAATCTTAATTCGTAGCTGTAAAATGTGTGGTTTTGTGACTGAATAACATTATTTTATCTACCCTTGCATTGCATTATTATTATTACAGTCCATAGAATAATATATTGTAGCACGTATACTACCAGATATTTATATTTAAATATAGAAAATAAACCTGCAAGAGTCTCTGAGACATCATACAGCCCATCCTCCTGTCCTAAAGTAGGATTAATTACACCTAAACCATTCCTGGCAGAAGTTTGTCTAATCTAGTCTTAAAACACCATATGGTGGAAATTCTATTACCTCCCTTGGCAATTTATTCCAGTGCTTAACTATCCTTAATTATTGGGAAGGGTTTGCATGGTTCTAGCCTAAATTTACTTGAATAAAAAAATCAAGATGAGCTTTTCTTATCATATGTGCAGCAGACAGGGTTCGTTTCTTTCCTTTCTGTTGCCACTACTAATGGATGACTAACTCAAAAGGAAAACCTCAGAAGTCAAGCAGAGTCTTTCTACTGTTTTCAGTGGGCTTCAGATGGAACTTAAGCAGTCAGAGAGACTGACCTCTTCTGTTACCTCTATCATTCTCTCAAATACACATGACCTTTGATTAAAAAAAAAAAAGTACTTCTGTAGGGGATCAACTAAAATGATGTTGGAATGCATTGCATTCACTTGTGACTCATGAACATTTTAAAGGAGAAGAAAAGATGAAGACCTAATCAAAAGCTTGTGTACAGTCAGAGCACAGCCAGAAAAGAAAATACTGAAAACACACTGGAGTCCAAGCTGAGATGCAGTAGTGAAACTGAGCTATGTTACATGGTAAYTAGTTTAGTATAAGAACATATGCAGGCAGAAAATAGGAGTGATAAATGTTCAGTACTGGATGAAAATAATGTCTTGCAATTTAAAGAAAAATTTATTTTGTAGTTAAGACATGCATGTATTCAAAYATTTCAATTGGCCACTGAATTTATTCCTAAAATCTATACAATTTCTTTCTTATCTCTTGAAACTGTTTTTAATGCCCCTTTGCTTTATCACATTGCTTACTCTTTCTTTTAATGACTTTCTGACTGTCTTTCCATTCTTTATTTGAACTAGGACATGGACTTAAGCTTTAGGTGTCCTAGAGCTACTTCTATAGAGGCCAGTCACTAGGAAAATTAAATCTATCTGAAACTTGAAAATCCTTGTAAATATTTGACAAGCCTGAGTGCCATTGCTTTCAAAAAGTCTAGGAAGTCAATATCAAAGTGCAACTCTTACAAAAATAAACCTAGCTGTCACGCGTAGGCATGAATACTGTATTACGCCTGTGCCTCTCATTTTACATGGATGAAACATTACTCTTGACCTTGACTCCAGTTAGTGTGCTGGAGGTTGATCCAGTTTTGTGAGTGCTCAGAGGACTGACCCACTATTGTGGCATGGAAACGGAGTGGGAGGGGAAGCAGCTTATCCAAGCATCTTCTCTGTTTCAGCCTTGTGTCCCGTCTTTGAGGAGCTGCTGTCTGAATTATTTGAACCTGGAGACGTTCCAGAGCAATCAGACAGTGCGTCCTCCGAGACACAACTGCAGATTTGCTGAGCTTTGTTAGCTCATTCTATTCTTTTCTGCTCAGTTAAACAGGAAGGAAGGCTTAGGGCTATATCACATGCTCATATCCTTTATAAGCAGAGAAACATGTATGGATCTCTGTGTCCACTTGCCAGTGTAGCTAACCCTTTCTCCCTACTCTTGTGGGAGACACTGCTACAAAGGTACTATTGTCTTTTCTTGTGAACCTCCACGTTATTGGTAAACACAGCCAATTTCACTGTTACCTCCATAAGTGCTACCAAGAAGTGGTTCCTCTTTGGCTTTTAAGATTTTTTGGGAAGCCTGTATGAAAATAATTTAACAGTCAAGTTCAGCACTATTGAACAGTGGAAAGCTCATTTTTATCTGCCTTTTGCTTTTCTGATCTTTGTATTTGATTCAAAAAATGTGATGGGATCAACAAAACATGGACCTAGATAATGAAACTTACTTGAAGTGTTTTACATCTTCCCATTCATGGGACATAACACATGCACTGTTTACTAGCAGCCAGCTGAGGCTAATCATGGGATCATCATGGAAAAGGAGACACAGGAGAGCTAGTCAGTCACAAACTCTCTTCTGTCCTGACATTTCAACCTGGCAAGAAATGCACTTGCACGTGCTGAAAACAAGCACTCACAGAAATAAGATAATACAGTGTGTTAATTTCTGCTGTAATTTTGCTTTCTTAACATCCCAGAGCAATGTGCAGCATTAGGGATTAATAGAAAACATGTATCTCTGCCTTGTGCCTCTGTCTAAAATTCCTTCTCCCTCAATTAAATGCTAATCTGATTTTCTTTAAAAGGAACAGTCCTCTATTTGTTTTCTGCAATTAGCGTAAAAATTTCCATGCTAGCTAATGTTCTCAGCATTGCATGCATTAGTCTTGACTAACTCGGTAGATATCAGCAGATTTACTCCAGTTTTAAAACATGCATCAATCAAAAGAACTCCTTTAAATTGTGCTCACCATCCTGTACTATTTTCTCCTTAATGCCATGACTCCAGCTCACTCAAGACTGCTTTCTGGTCATTACAGCTCTAATGGGAGTACTGTTATTTTTGGGTGAGAAATATGCCAAACTCAGCAGACATATTGAGCTCTAACAGAGTGGTTTTATCCATAGATCAGAAAGAGTCTGAAAAAAACATCAGTATCATTGTCCCTAGTATTGAAGAGGGAAGCTAATACATCCAAAAGTAAAGTGACTTTTCCAGAATCACAGAGCTGGCAGCAGAGCCAGCCAGATCTCCGGAGTCACAGTCTGGTGCTTTGATCATTCAGCCTCATGGCCTCCCCAGGAGGATTCCCCAATTTCTGCAGAGGATTTCCCAGACAGAAATATTAGCGCTGCCCAAATGACCTGCATGCAAGTACACACACAGAGTGATCACATGTTTGTGGCAAACATGCTTGTAATGATTACCAGCATGGGCACAACAGCTATGACAGACTTCCAGTCATTTCATAGCTATTGCTACTGCTGCAGCTTCTGCCCAGGCTGCAAGACATCCTATAGCCCTAAATAAGTGCCCAAAGTCCTCTTTCACCACTCAGACAAGATTTCTGAGAGGAAAAAAAATTTTTAAGAGAAGAAACTACAGATATTCAGACATGTTGTAGCCTAAATTCATCAAGTACAAGTCATTTTACTTTTTTTCCTCTTTTCATCAGGAAAGCATGGCTTCAGCCAAATCAAAGAGTATGTATTGCATATTTGAACCTCTGTAAGCAGCCTATTGACACTGAATCTGAGGGCAGCCTGGAGCCACTTTGTAGACTTTGATCAACAGCAACTCTTAAAAGTTAACTGTAAGAAAAGCCATTCTGAGTAGACCAGAGATCCATTCTATCTCAGTAGCACATGCCAACATAAGACTGTAAGACTCGGGAAACCCTATAACTATACTTCTGAAGTATACTCTGTCCCCAGAGATGTGTGACTTAGGGATTTATAAAGTTATTTAAAAAACATATGTACTTTCCTTCATCTCTCCAGAATACATATGGTTGAGGGCACTATAAAAACATGTCATTTTCCTGAATAACCAAGTATTAGATCACAGCATATTCAGCAAACTCCAAACAAGAAAGAATGCATAATTATTTCCAAAAGTAGTAAATATTGGATCACTATGTGCTGATACAAAAAAGTTCTCAGAGCAAGTTTGGCCTGAATATGACACAAGAAGCGGGTTAGATAGCATAGCCAGGTTCTACCTTAATTAGTCTATTACTGTGAATACTTTATAATCTTTATATTGTTTGGAGAAAGAAAAGGGGTTTTCAGGAGCACCCAAGAGGAAGGACTTTCCATGTTAGTTATGGGATTTAGGTCCCTACATCCCCTGAGACATAAAACAACTCCACCTTTGGGTAAAAGCTTATTTATATGGGCAGTTTGTTTAAATATATTGATTTCTGAAGGTGTTCAGATGAAGATTTACTGTTGCTTACTTGATGGTGTGAATAATTCATTCTTTTCAAGACAGAGATATACTCATTTCAGAGAGGAAATGCCTCCAAAACCACATTTATTGACTTGGGGACCAGCATTCACCAAGCAACATCGGCTATGTCACTCACAGTGGGGAATAAGAAGAGCTTTAAGAAATATATTGAAATGAAAATAACATTTTCCACTTTATTGGTCACAAGAAAAAAAGAACATATTTCTGCAACAATAAAAAAAACTATTTCATATTCATTAGTGGCAAAACTTGAAATGACATTCTGGCTGCAAGGGTGAGCAAAAGATGTACCAAGCACAATTGGAAATAAACTGCATCCTTCCCTAGCCAGTGACTGGAGTTCTCCTGTGCAGGCGCTGGTTAAGAGGCCCAGAGCTGTACCCTGCCCTTGAAGAAATGTAGCCAGCTGGTTTGGGGACACAGCCAGATCCACATAACTGCTTGTGGTATTTGGCTGCAAGYTCTGACAGACTGCACAATGCTCCATTCTTAACCTTGGAAGTGGAGTACTATATAGCCCTCTTCTGCATCGTTCCCAGAGGCGCCCGCCTGGAACTGCTCATGCTACTTAGACATGACTATAGATGCTCTGAGGTATTCTTTCTACCAGCCTTTATCATAAATCTTCAGACTTTGCTGTAAAATAGGATTTGTAGTGAAAATGAAATTAAAAGAAGGATTTGTGCACTAAACCAAAAGAAACAAGGAGCTGTGATAGATGGTGGCAGACTGCAAATTCATATTTCACTGAAGTTAGAGGAACCAGGAAATATATTCCTTAAAAAAGAAAAGAAGGTGCCCTCTGAAGTAAAATTCACCCAATAGCCAATAATAAGCACATTAGATTCACAAGCAGGGTCATATTGTAAGGGTGAGATAATATATTAGACACCAGAGACCTATTTTTCACTGTGTCAAAGTCCTGTTCATTTTGCAGAGCTGGAGTTAGCACCTGGTGTGCACATTCACATGCAGCAGCAAACTTCTGACTTTTTTCACTACTATCTTTAGTACATAGAGCATTCTTTAATGATAAAGTATTTAGATTAAAACTAGATGTAAATGTTTATTTTCCCACTCTTTGGAGGACAGAGTGAAGGAGGAAAATGCTCAGATGTAAATCTAAATTGATGCCCTCAACCTCATTTTCATATCTTCTCTCTTTTCTCTTCCCTCACACACAAAAAATAATTAGAAACCCACACATCAGCAACAAGTTCATGGCAAGCTACAAAAACAGTACTATTTTTCTAAAACAAAGCAGTCTTACAGTTCCACATTCAGTTACCGTTTTTCAGTAAAACAGCTAGAAGATCAGCAATGCCAATAAATTTTAACAGACATGCCATAAAAACCCTTTATGTATTTAACAGCTAATACACTGCAAATATTAAAGATAGGTAGATTTTAAATCCAGGAATCAAAATACGAACTCAATCTCAACTACAACACTTAATGTATTTCTGTGAAAGCAACCACAACATCATAATGATTATACATTAGTTACTGAAGAGTATTCAGCATATTTTTCAGTCATACACAATAAGCAGCCAAATGTCTCCAAATTGTTTTAATAGACCTTGTACCTGTAGAACAACAATTGAAACTCTGGAGACAAGTGGAGAAACTGTAGTCTTGTAAACTTTTAATCATGAGAATAGCCTCAAATCTTTTTATGGCAATATTCATACAAGTAATATTACAGCTTATTAATATTTGCAAGGTCAAGATTAAAAGCAGTTCTGCTCTTGCAACAGTTAATTAGTGTGAAATGGGATGACTATATGAAGCCAACCAGAGACAAGCATTTACACACAATACTTGAGAATAAGTATATGCAAAAACAAGTTGCCTGACTGGTAGCAGGGCTGATGATGATAGGCCCTCCCCAGACACATGAATGTAAAGCAAAAGTACTCCTTCTGGTCAGGATTAGACAAGCATTGGTGAAACAGCATGCAAAAGTTTGAAACTTTTTTTAAAGGATACAAAGTATTTGTGATGTTTTAGAAATATACACCATTTATTAATAAATGGTAATAATACACACATTCACTYACCCCAGTCCAAACCACCTATCTTTGCTTGCTGGCAACTTCTTTTGAATGAAAAGATCCATCTTCCTTTAAGAATAGGTCTTCAGTAATGTTTATTCTTTCATCTTTATTAGCCACATCTATTGCAGCATCTCTGTGTACAACCAAGAAGAGAAACCCATGGTGGTGCATGCTACACAGACATAGGCCAGCAGAAAGTACTATCCTCATGAGCTTACATACAAGGTGACAAATTAGTCAGTGCATGTCAGTAGCACAAATGCCCTTACACATCGATGGGGAGACAATCGTAAGAAGAGAGACATATTTTACAAAGCAACCAGGAGGGAACGTGCCAAGTTAATATCTCAGAACATATGTGAGCTGATGTAGCTTCAAACTAGCTGTAATATTTTCCATTGTATTTGTCAAAAAAATGTTTCTATGATTGTACCTAGAGCTTGAATACAAATAAGTGGATCAGCTTTCACACCCTGCCAGATAACTTCAAGATCAGTTCAGCTCCTGCCTTAAAACCAGCAAAAGCTGTTCCAATATCAATAATATTTGCCTGTTGTAATAATCATTATATCTGCTATACATGCTTTGATTTTACTTTTCATGAATCTGGTACAATAAGCAGTACATTTATATGAAAATTAATAGCCAAGGGAAAAGGTTATTTCCTTTGGCTCAATCCTCACTCTTGCTGGGTTGGGCAGAACTATTCTTGATCCAGTTTTATAGGTTTCACAGTTGGCTGACCCATTCATTGTCAGCCGATACAGATGTTAGCTCAAAATTGTCCTAGCAACCAAGCAAGCGCACAAAGAACTTAAGGAACTCCGGCATTTAAACATTTGATTTGATATCTCCCATTCAGTGGGAGTTAGGCAAGTGCAACACAGAACATTAGCTAGCATGGGATAGGTAACAAGATGTTTTTGTAAAAAGGCCAGTAGCTCAGCTGTCTAAAGCAGGACTTCATTGTATGCTGTAAATGACTGCCTGAATAAAAAACAATTCCCTGACAGTCTAAAGAACATGCGTCCAACCCACCGATCATGTGTCATCTCCTCATAACTGAAGGAAACAAAACAGCTGAGATCATCTTGAAGTGCATGCACAAGGAGACGACACTCCTCTCTTCCCAGCAGCAAAGGATAGAGTTTGTGCAAGTTCAAAAAAGGTTGGAAGAGTCCAAGAAGAGCCATGGGAAGCCGGATACCTCTGAAACTCCACAGTTTCAATGTGCTGTTAATTACTCGACACTCCCCTCCTTGGGTTTGAACTCCAAGTAACCAGAGGAGCCAATGATGTCACACTTCGTACCGCGCATCAAGTCCACATTTAAGGGGAAGCACTGCTGTAAATCATTATAGCTTTTAAGGGAAACATAGTAACATGGTAAGTAAAGTTCAGCAATAGAGTATAATTTCCCTTCCTGAAATGGTTTGGAATTACCTTATTAGTTTTAACCTAAAAATCAGGATAACCTTAAAAAAATGGAAACTTCAGCTATTTAAACAGGTTTGCCAAGCAGAAAAATGCCAAGGAAAAGAGATTTGAGGAATAATAGTTTGTACTGGGAAAACAGTCTTTATTTTAAAACTGATTCAACAGTTTATAGGTGTTGCTGTTGCAATTCCTGTAACAAGCTTCTTAATCAGATTGTATTACCTTAGCTACTTTTATTAGTCTGCCCTTATTTATTCTTTAATAGATTAAATGGCTTTTTTTGTCTCGTTTCTTGTTTTATGTGTGTTGGAATTTTAGCTTTCTCTTCTACCAAAGCTGTTTAGGTAGAAACAAAAATCTCAATTTGCAACTTGTCTATCTATTTCCATTAGAAAATAAAAAGCAGTTTTATCAAAGCCAGCAAAAATGTTGTAGAGATCACTGTGAGCAATGGACAAATTGGTCCAATGATCAGACCAAAGCATTAGCGTCAAGCTCTAATTCTTGCCAGAGATGAGGAAGGAGGTTAATTATGTTTTCAATTACATTTTTACTTGCTTTAATTTCATGACCAAGGAGGTGGTGCAAGGTCTAGAGCCCAGATAAAGAGATTCTTGGAGTTTGGTGGTTTTTAGTCCTAGCAGCCAGCATGCCATAGAAGGGGAGGAAGGGAGACAGAGAAAGCTTGTCGGCAGTCACAAAAGTGCAAAAGTGCTGCAGCCTCCTGTACTTTGCTGCGGTACTTTGCTGCCCAGCAAAAGGAGCAAACAAGCCTAAACAATTCCCATGTAAAACCATCAGATGAACAAAAATAAACAACCCCCGAGTGTTTTCCATAGGCGGTGTGTGCATACATAGTTTTTAATAGCTGCCTCAACACATCCGAGTAGCATTGGCAAAGCTGATTTTTGCCAGACAAGAGAGAGGACACACTAGTTGTGCCTGGCTGCGTAGAGAAAAAAGATTAATACAATCCAAACAGCTAGTCCCACTTCTGAGACATGGGTAAAACAGGCCTCATGGATACTGCCCCTCATCATCCAGTCTAGTTACTATTTTCAGCTGTTAAACTGCTTGCTTTGCTTAGCCTAAAGTCGGCTCTGTGTTTTGCTTTCCAAGTCTCTAGGTAAAATACTAGTTTGGTTTGAAGTCACAAAGGGAATTTTACCAGACTTTCATGCTTGGAGCTTAGAGAGCTGGTATCTAACCAGACTAGTAAAAAATACAGAGTAAACAAAAAGCTGAGGAGGCTATTTCAAATCTAATTTGCATACTAGGAGATACAGCAGAGATCAGAGTTGATCTAGGAACTGAACTCTCCACCTCACAGGTGCCTTTGCCAGAATCCAGACCCTCACACCCTCGCTGGACAGGACTAGAAAGCCTGCACTTACATAGGTTTCTCTCTGCCTTTCCATTGTGAGCTTGGCATCTTTAATGGTAACATTAGTCCATAAAACTAAAACAAATAATACTTTATTTTCTTGATAACCCAACTATTGCTAAAACATTTTTAGAGTGTCCAAAGTCAGTAAACAACATATTGCTGTACTGCACAGTTCAAATAATCAACCTCCAGCCATGCAAACTGACTTTGCTTTGGCGCTGTTTAAGGAACATTTTCCCCTGTTTTGTTCCTTCCTGAGTACTAYTTTACAGTAAAGAGAGACACGTATTTACA
This sequence comes from Apteryx rowi, assembly GCF_003343035.1. Lineage (NCBI taxonomy): Eukaryota > Metazoa > Chordata > Aves > Apterygiformes > Apterygidae > Apteryx > Apteryx rowi. The sequence continues at coordinate 898,449 of NW_020448296.1, read as the reverse complement.
GAGACCAAAATAGACCTCTTCAGTTTTAACCTGGAGGATGATCATCATTGTTATAAGCTTAAGTACCTACAAATAGAGAGTACGACTGTTATTTTAAATATTCCCAATTTTTCTAATTTTCTAAATATTTATAAAAATACTTGAAACTGCCATACAACTTAAAGAACTAGGCCCTAAAGGTACCACCCAGCATTCTTATAAGATTAGTTATGAACCACTCCAAAAACTAAGCAATGATATTTCTAAAGGGCTGCACACACTTGACTGGATTAGACTTGTATTTCTCAAACTACAGGTCAGAACCTCTCTAGATATTGTGCAGAAACTCCAGAGTTTGGAGAAAGCATAGGTGGCAAAAGTTGGCAGAAGTCAGCAGCAGCTCAGCCCCCACCAGAGTTCAATACAAAACATTCTCTCACAGTAAAAAGACCTCCTTCTCCCCCAAGCTAGTTTTTCATCTCAGTTTTCAACTATGTAAAAAGGGAGCCAGATTAGAAGGGGAAAAAAGAGGATAAGGTGGGCCACAAGCATAAATGAATGATAGGAACACAGACTATTTCTGTCCATTTTTCTTTGCCTGCATTCCTATCACCTTTATTGGATAAGACCCAACTGCTTCTCCCTCTGCTTTTTAGATTGCTGTATGGTTAATAAGAATGAATGTGCCATGAAGAAGTGTGAAATAAAGTGCATGGTATTGAACAACTACAGGATATGGCATCTGGCTGAAAACCAATGGTCTTGTGCATCTCCAGTCAGTTCAGCCCTGAAGGTAAGAGAAACAGCTGCTAGGCACAACTGGTCTCTTGCAAAAGCGATGCTGCTGATAGGATGAAAAAAAAATGGCACTACTGAGGAAGCTGAGGAAAAGCAACATGGTTGATAAGTCTAAGAGTGAGGAACGCCATTGGAGGTCAAAAGATAGGATGTCATATAATTCTTCAAAGAGTGCAGACTGAATATAGTCCAAAAGAGAGAYAATTGTGAGCATTCTCTGAATAAACATCAGCCCAGCATCAAAATATGCTGGAAGAAGCCTGGTCTTATACTCAAGTGTCTCGGATGGCCACCAACCAGCACTGCAGACAACTGAATCATAAAACCCAGAGACTAAAAGAAAGTGTGTTTGAGTGAGTGTATGTGCCTGCAAGCAGTTTTAGCTAATAAGAACAAAAATGCTCTTTACCCTGCAAGGACCTTACTTAAATAAGATAAAATAAATATTAACATTAAGAAGTTTTGGTATCAGTTATTATTCGGAGGGTAATTTGTATAACTCATTCTCATTTGGGAACCCCTTACAGATGATATCTGGAGGAGTCTCCTCCACATTAGATACAAAATTGAGCCTGTGGGTTGTCACTTGTATACATTATACAGCTCTTCAAGTGACAGCCTAATCTCAAACTTAGACAGAAACCTCAAAAAAAGAAAGTAAGAAATAAGAGTTCAAATCAGATTCTCATATCGCTACAGTAACAAGAAACTTCTCCATCAACCTTATTCCCCTCCACAGGCTGTGATGTTGCATTCCTGGCTGCGGTAGAGTACATAGCACACAACAGATTCAAGTACTACACAGATTATGACGTTCTTCCTGTAAACTCTCATTTCTCTTGTTCTTGGCAGAAACAGGAATGATATTAAATATAGGAAAAATGTATCACTACATTTGCTTAAATTTTTCAAGCATGAATTGAACAGGTCATATAATATGTTTTTGCTGTGATAGCTGAACAATTYTGGAAGTGTGTTTGGCATTCTTCGGATAAATTAGAGTTTTTCCCTAATTAGAGCATGTTTGTGACACTATATACAGATTGGTAATCTTATACATCTGCAGGAAAACTCACAAGTAAAAATCATCATAAAATGAACTTCTACTGAAAAGTTGTATTTGCCTTTACCATGGTATTCCTGCTATTCCCTATATTTAGAATGAGAAATTCCAAACCTACCATAGGAAGCTTAACTACCGCAGGTGCTAAATAGACAGACTTTAAATGACATTCACAGAGCTCACTGGTTCTTTTTGCAAAGTCTGTTAGTGCACTCTACACAACCAGCCAAATTCTTTATTTGTCTTGCAGTATTGCCTACTGGTGTCAGACACCAGTTGAGGTGCTACTGTGTCAGACATTGCACCAACACAGACCAAAGAGATGGATCCTATTCCCGCTCTTACTTTTCAGGTAGCTGGAATGAGGATAAAACAGGTTAGTATGACAAACAGTTCTGATATATATAGGTCATTTGTCCATTTGCTGCTCTTTCAGAAACCATTGAGATTATGCATTGAAATACAYAACAAGACAATGTGTCTTCTGCTTCCCTATAGGGCTTCTGAGTCAGCATTTGCCATGAAACCAGTGAAGTTCTCAGTTAACAGATTCCATTTTGTGACTGAGAAATTGGATCCATTCATTCCACATCTGTTGAGTCAAACAAATGCTCTGGAAAGGATATCATTTTCACCTGAGGGGATTATTTGTTTATTGGCAATGGTGTGCTGGCTAGTATACAACATATGAAAATAAATGTCCTTTTATTGAGGAGACTGGAATCAAAACAGGCAGATCTAAAAAGATGGTCTCCACTGGGAAGTCTAGATATTATTTGTTTAAATTGTTTCATTCTTACAGAAATCCAAGATGCATCTCATCATGTATGATGGATAGTACACCGTAACTGATGGCACAATTTTAGCTGGAAGTGATATAAACTCAAAGTGTCATGGAGGACCATTTTATTTCCTAACTTTAAATCCCATTCTGACAATATTTAAACAATGTTTAAGTTTAAACAGTTTTCTAGATTATAAAGCTTTGCATAATGCACTTTAAGAATAATCTCACTCCAAGCTGTTAAGTGGACATCTACCCTTTAAGTCCCTGGATGGTGACATATTTTAAAGCATGAATTCTGCATTCCTGTATTCATAACAGGTCTTTTTTTAATAATGACCTTAGCAGTCTTATAAAATCAATGTTTGAATAACATTTTTCTCAAATAAAGTTGAGTTTTTTGTTAGATCATCTCTGGGAGTACTGGCAGCTGTCTCAAATTTTTCATGAATCTGGAGCAAGAGATTTTTTCTTAAGTATTGAACAGTTTGACAGTGACTTGAGATTTAGTGTGTAACACTTTAAAATGAACATTTATAAAACAAAGTTACAGAAACAAAAATGGGTAAACTTGTTTGCTTAAGTCTTCAACAGTCACTGTAGTTTGTCATCAAGTGACTATTTTTCCTACTAACTGATCAACATTATTTAATAAATTTACAAAGTCATTCAAAATAGAATTAGAAGTTATTAACTGGAGCTAAGATTACAAATATAGCAATAACCTTTTTTTAGTTAAAACATTAGAAATCTCATCTTGGGATACACGCAACTTGATATAAATTAAGAGGCAAATACTGTTTATAATGCTGCAATTCTTAGTTTTGTAGATGCGTCTTGAGGTGTCTTCTGAGAAGCAGATATTTGTGCTTTGTGGCCAAGTCTAGGTCTTAAGTTTGTTCCAGTGAATACAAAAAAACTGCATGTCAAAGACTGCAGCAAGCAAGGGTGAGCCAAACTCAAGAAAGAGAAGCAGCATACAGGGAATACTTACTTTCTCTTTATCTCAGGACATCCAAATGGAGTCCTATGCTGCCCACAACTATTACAGCACCACATACTATCACTTCTTAAAAAGAAACCCAGTCCTTATTTGCACATGAAAGCAATAATGAAATCATATTTTTCTGCTCTGCTAGTACTCAGCAGCTACTCAACCTGTGATCTTGCGCAGAACAATTCTGATTAAATTGTACACCGTTTCTGTACTTACATAGCACAGTCTCTAATCTATGCAGGTGAGTGGCCCGATTCAGTGTTGAATAGACCAGTTCTTGCTCTGTACCTTGTACCAGTGAACAGAAAGTAATCCATTAGGGATAGATAATCTGAAAGATCTCAAGGATGACAGGGTCTCATGATCTCATGAACAAGGTCAAGGTAAGAAATGTGACTATGAAACAACTTAAGTGTCTTTATTTAAGGTTCTTCTCCCTTCCTTATTCTTTCAGCTACTCTGGGAGAAAATAAGAACTCCAATATTCTTTTTTCTAGGACCCCAGGTATTGGTATGCTCACTAGAGAGCAACAYTGAAATTACAAGTGCTATTAAAGTGATCTGTGTATATTCTGCATTTTTGCTGTTCCTTACAGTCTGCTGCTTTTTCAGATTTGATTAGATCTGCAGCATTCTGGTCTCTATTCTTCTCTCAAGTATGTAAGAAGTCAACAGCACAAGCAGAAAAAAAAAAAACAAATAGTGAATACGAACATCCAGTGTCTCAATTAGCTTGAGTGGTGTGTTATGGCAATTTTTTTGTGCATGATGTTTCTCTTTTAGAAAAGTTGTATGTTTTACAGAGAGGTCGACTATGGTCTATTGTCAGAAACAAATTCTTTGGGGTTTTGCACCCCTGCTGAAAATAATAGATAGACTACAAGAGTAGGAATAAATTCTGAYATTAGTGCACAGCCAGAAATACCACAGTGATAAATGATACAGAACCAATTAGACCTCTGATGTCAACGGCAATTCTATCTCATGCTCGACATTGTTAGAGGGACAGGTTGTAACAGGAGTAGGCAAATTCTTACTGTCTCATCATGAGTAACACAAGTTTTTAGAGCAATTTTCATCTGAGTATTAAGTAATTTCTAATTTAAAATAGTTCTACCCAGGCTTGGGAGGAATAGTGCATGTGGGTTAGAAGATGCATACGAATACAAGTTTGAAGAAACTTATTCTGTAAGGTCTAAGTGAACAGCTTGGCTATTCTGACCATGCTTTTAAAACTCAGTTAGTATCTTATATTCAAAAGAGTGTATTTCTGCCRTTTTCTATTATACGATAGTTTAAATAATTAACCAGCTTCTTGAAATTTTTATGTAAAGGTCATAGATTAACATGGAGGCAAATGTGGTACTGGCTGTTTAACAAGTTCTATAAAATACTTTTATCACTATTTTATCAATGATAGTTAAAAGTATTAAAGTCTATATTCTTAAATATTTTGTTAAATAAAAATTACTTCTTATATCAACTGTCTATACATTTTCTGTTACAGCATCTTTTACAAACTGAGACCCTTTCTTATTGTGCACACTCCACATGAAATCCAACTTGAAAAAGGGTTGTGGCATGAGAATAGGAAATACTCAAGATACCACAGAGATTTTATGTGATATTGCTTAGCGAATGTACATTTTTTTAAATAGCTACAAAAAAAAAAAAAAAACTGTTCAGAAGTACGTAAGAATGGAATTTGAGTAGAATGGCCATGGGAAAGTGAACCAGAATCATAAAATAAGAGTTTCACTAAAAATGCTCAGATTTTAGACTGCTAGTCATGCACCAATTCTTTCATCAGCTACAACATGAAAATCATGGTAAACAAAATAATAAAGGGGCAACGTGAACTAAAAACTGATTTCCACTTACTGGGAAGTAAGATTCATTTTCAAGTAAAGGATTTGAAAATAACAATGAAAGCAATCTAATTTAGTTAAGGAATAAGGTTTTAAATAGACAAATGGTATTAATAAAAAATTTTTTGAAATTATATCCTTGAGTTCAATAATAAGAGTTCAGAGGAGGCCATGCTTTCCATTACTGAATCCAATCCATCTCAGACTTATGCAAAGAAATATTCTGGACAGACTTCTTTCCCTGCATTAAGAGACATGTGTTTTCACTGTCTGAAGATGCTGCAAGGATTCCATGAAGTCCTGAGACTTGCATTAATAGTTTAGCTACTTGTGGATCAAAAAAAACAATAAATCACATTGTTATAAACATCCACAGAGTGTCAGAATTCAAATGTTTGCCCTTTTATGCCTACAGGTAGACATGTTATATAATGTTTTGGATTGAGGTATAGCAATTGCTGTTCCTTGTAGCTAACCAGGGCTATAAGTATTACAGGAACTGTTGCTAGCATTTCTAAGCTGAAGAATACCTTGAAGTTTTGGTTAAAGTGAGCCTTTCATGTGAAAGGTTAAATTATTATCTACCTAAATTCCTCTCACAAGTTTTGGGGTTCTTTCAAATACCAGCCCCAAAGCCATTCAAGACATCAAGTGTTGGTTCAAGGAATCTGGTGTCATAAATCATTCATGTATATCAATAAAACATGGATGTAATGATATATTGTGCAAACAATAGACACAACTTCAGTTTCCTTCATATCCAAGAAATAAGGTCATATAATCAATAAACATGAAATAGTTTAAGCTGAAATTTGGTTGTTCATGGTAAAGACACAGAGACAGTTCAGGAAGAGCAGACAGAGGTTAGAATTTCAGACAAGGTAAGTATGAGTGGAACAGATAGTGTTCAGTTACTTATTTCTTCAATGTATTAGTAGGCTACATAACAAATAAACCCTATCAGAGAGTTGAGAAAAAACTACGCATTAGATAATTATGCATACTCACATAGCCCCTCACTTCTTTACCCACTGGGGCTACTGCCATGTGCTGTAGTAAGTCAATTGTATAGTTATCTTTAAATCAACATCAGCATTCTGTTATTACAAAAAGCGAATATATTTTTATTGATGTAAATGCCCAAGTTTCCCCAACTCAGTTTATCTTCCTCAGTGTTACCCCACCTTCTGATAACTGATTTTTTATAATACTTTGTATTAATATAGGATGTCTCATGCAAGTACTATGCAGTATGCATTATTAGGAGTGGCAAATGAAACAAGGAGGTGGTAGGTTCAAAAACAAAGGAAGGGTTAAGGGTTTTTTTCTTTTTTCTTTTCAAATGATGCATATATAAGCTATGGAATTCCTTACCACAGGATGCTGCGGAAGATAGAGGTTTACCTGAGTTGAACACTACCAGACAAAGTTGGAAGGGAAATGTAGAGATATCTCCTCAGACTCCAGAAGTCTGTGAATCTGTAATTGTTAGAGTTTGGAATATCTTCTAGGGAGGCACCACTACCTACAACAGGGGGAGAGGGGTTGTTTGTTTCTATCAGACAAAACTCTTAAATTGTATTCCGTCTTTTAGCAAACTCTCTATTTGCTTTTCCAGGACTTTCATCTTCCTAAAATGATCCTTAAAACCTCTTGCCTCCCAAAAAACAGTCATCTGCTCAGCCACATTGCGCAGGTCTGGAGATGATACTCTAAGCAGCTTTCCCTGTTAGAACTGATACCACTAATCTTGGAGTTCTTCTTTTGCTCATACTTCTTCTGGATCCTCTTTGAACACTTCTTGTTCAGGATTTTCATCTCTTCAGAAATCAGGTTAGCACTCCGATTGCACCCAAGAGGATGTGTGCTGGTGTACCATTCTCCCAAAAGGTTCCACTATCAAGATGTTGGTGCAATTCTGCACCAGGCACTCTGTCAGCATTACGTCCTTATTGGGAAAACCGTAGACCACAAGTGACTATGTGCTTGCAGGTGTGACATTCAGATCACCAAGAAAAGTTACTAATACCCACCCAGCATAATATTTCTTGTTATGCTCTAGAACAACTCATAGTTGCAGTTGGTTTTCCCCATTATGAACAGGCATCAGCCTATCCTTGACAAAACTAAATCCCACCCTCCATCCTAAAAAGGAGGAGTAGGAGACAGATAAAGAAACCTGGGGAAAGTAAAATGATTTGAAGAGACAACAAAAGAGAAAAAGAGATAGACATGAGAGTCAAAGGGTCAAAAATACAGAAGTGGAGAACTGGAGGGGGACATGGGACAGTTGCCTACTACCTGCTGCCTGGTATGGTATCACGTTGTACAGCAAGCCCACGCAGAGCAACAGCACTAGGCATGAACAGCCACCAAGCAGCCAAAAAAGACCATGACTGGAAGCAAGCTCCTGCTGCCGCCTCCATCAGAACAACTCATTTGGCTTGCAGATTGCTTCTGGGAATAGGCTGAATAAACTGGTTTAATGAGCCACATGTGGCCCATTAGCCACAATTTGAATCCTTCTGACACAAATCATTTCCTCCACGTATATTTGCCCTCCAGAAGAAGCACCAAGAATACACACCACGAAAATTAAAGGTTACACCAAACATTAACATGCATTATTAATTTGTATGGATTAAAGTATTCATTATAAAAAACAAGGGGTTTTTTTCAAAGGGAAAGGATAGATGTTATACTTCTCTTGAAATACGTTCCTGATTAAAGAAGGTCAAGAACATAACATAACTTACAGCTGATTTGAACAATACTTCCTTTCTCTTAGATGTAAGAAGACTAGCTCCTCCCAGCACCAGGGAATATGACAGCCAATAACAGGCAAGTTAGAAACAGAACAGCCAAATGTCAGACTTCCTTCACATTCAAGTAGCAGTGCATTTTAATTTTTGAGATGTGAGAACCGTATCAAAAAAAACATAAACAGATTTGACAACAACAAAAATACAAGCAGGTACCTGAAGTCTAAAGACTGATTCTGCTTTGAATCTGAATTTCTGTTTTGAGTCAATGGGAAAATTCCCATCAGTTTAAAGGGGAGAAGAATTCAGCCATTGGCCAAAACGCAAGGATTTAAAAATCCCTAGTCCCTGTTGTTGTACATGGTAGTTTTAACGGCAGAACTACCTCAGGTAAGCATAACTAAATAAGTCTTCTCTTACATGCTTTCCAACTAAGAAGTCTTTATATTTTTACAGTAATTAAAATTCTTGTGGCTCACAATAGTTGATATCACGCATTCAAACTCTTTTCCCTTATTCCCCTAATTTCCTCATTCAGATTTTCATGTTTTCACTAGCTGGCTTAAAGTTTCATTTTATTGGAGTGCATACTCCGTAAATATTTAACAGAAAACACWTGTTCACTTTTTAGCTCCCTGGGGTCTCTGAAATCAACCAGGAATTTGACTGCCATCCATTCACTTCACTAAGAAGTCTTCATATCAAAGGGTTCATATCAAAATGAAGGATTTTTATGAATAGATGTTTTCTTCAGCCTATTGTATTATGACAAATTATGCTGTGACATCTCACACTACAACAGAATTTTTGTTTTCTCTTTCATATGCTGAAACATAGATGGCCCAGAAATTCACTGATCAACAGGCCTCACATGTGAAACTGAAAGAATTTCTCAAATTACTTTCACAACTGGCTAATGGCACAACACAATAACCTTGTTATTCTCTTGAGCTGAAATACCACATTATTCCCAGCTGTACAGAGAAACTACCATTCAAAAAAAAAAAAATCATCAGAAGCTTTAAAGGAGCAAATTTGCAGTGATTTCAGGAACACTTGGTCCATATAAATGTCTTAAAAGCAAAGGCTTTCAAAGACACTGTTCAAGCAGTAGGCAAAAGGATTCCCATTTATAAAATGGTTCCTATTTATGGGAGGGAAGGGAGTGCCCACTCCAGCTAACACGCCAGGGGCTGTCGTTATACTGCCATTAAAACTTACTCTCAACTCTTAAACAGACCCATTTCAGTTTAAATGAAAAGCGAGTAAGTCATAAAAAATAAAGAACATATAAAATGACGAGACATCTTGCAAAAAAAGTTAATTGCACTAGCTTCTGGAGTCACAAAAAATAGGGCTGTTTAACAGAAGCAAAACTCCCAGCTGTAATGACTATAGCTCAGGCAATCTATGAATCAGTCACATGCACCCTTCGGCTACCAAAGAAGTCATTAAAAAAAAAAAAAAAAAAAGAGTATCGCTAGGAAGAACGTGGGAAATCTCACACATCCATCCACTTTCTAAGCTGAACATAAAAACAAATGGAATATGAAGAATGTCATGTGAAGTTTTACAGAATGATTCCAGTATGCTTTGGGCAAGATTTTAGGCTTTGTCTAGCAAGTTCTTGTATCTGGAATTCCCCCTGGGGTCAATGGGAGCTCTGTGAGCACCTGAGCACAGGTATATTTGGCAATGGTGTTTCCTGCTTCTGTAAGAGGAAATCCATCTTCTGATCAGCAAGCAGAAGATGATAAAAGCAAGTTACATGACAATGACAGAGGCACTAATGTTTGATAGCACAGCCAGGTTCCCCTCTGTCTATATACCCCCTACAAAGTATAGCATTAAAGAGGGGATGGTAATACATGCCGTAGCTTTTTCAAACATCATGTATTATGCTGGTAAACTATTATTTTTACTTCTAGCTTTCCTTCAAGGTTGCTAGAGCAGTCTCTCAGTGCACACATCCACTTCTACAAAGCCTCCAGCTTCTTTCTCTCACCTAATGGCCCTTTATTATGCCTCCTATTAGGACTTTTCAACACTTTTAGGAGTGTCCTTACAGAGCACACTGGAAAAAATATTAGCATTCTGGGTACTGGTGCTGGGAAAGGAGGGAGCAATTACAACAAAGTGTCCCAACTTCCAGTAAAGTTTGCTCAACAAAATTCTTAACAGAAGAAACAACTTTTGCAAGAGTGTTTTAAATCTTCTGTGAACTCTGAACAGCATTCACAATGTCATCTTCAGGAAGAGTCTTAACATGCTTTTCAGGTGCTCCTTGGATGTTAAAAGTTAGGGGCCAAGGCCAAATTCCAATCAGAGATCTTGGTACATACCAGGAATATGCACCTTGAATAAATCAATGTGAATTAATAACTAACTAAATAAAAAGAACCTTATTTTAATACTTTTTTTTTGATTCAGGAGAAAGATAGTTGAACCAGCTTCAACAGCAATGGCTGCTCTTCAATTAAAAAAGTTGAACAGGGATTTTAGGTCTTGCAGTGAAACAGATAAAAAATGTCTCTGATGCTTGTAGGTACATTAAAGATAAAAGCCAACTGCACCAAAAGGCTTGAAATATCCTTCCTTACTTAAAAGCCAAATTCAGATCTGCTATAATCAGTAGTAAATACATTAACTGTAACAGTATATTCAATTAAAGTTGCATTTGTCATAGATCTGAAGGTAGCATTATAAGCCCACATTAACAATAGCAGTAAGATTGCTTATTCCAACTCTACAGTATGGCAAGGAGAAATACAAGAAGATAACCTCAGCCTCTGTAAAAGAGAACTTGGTTGGCTGCTAAAAGCCGGAATCAGAGGCAAATTGCAAACCAATTTGATTTACGCATGTCCGTGCAAGATGAATGCTATTCGCTGGCAAAAATGTCTGCTTTGAAGTGTAAGAAAACCTATTCGCTTTTCCAGGAAATGTGGAATTTTAAGGTCACATGACAAAAACTGGGAGTGCTCATGTAATAAAATAGACAACCTACCTGAATGTGAAGCATGGTGCAACCTGGAGTTAAGTCCCCAAAACAACAAAGTCACTTTCCTGCCCAACAGTATACAGATTCCAACTTTGCAATGGGAAAGACAGTGAGTTTTAAGCCTACATTACTTCCACGATACACGATCAAGTCAGAAAGTTCATTATTTGGCACTAGACTGTAGCCCTCTGCAGCATTCTAGTATAGATTAGCAAGTATATTGTGAGCCTGGATTTAACCCACTTATATGCAAGCCTGAAAGTTCTCATCTCTCCAAACTCTACATGCATTGGACAACAGTTTTCATACAGGAGTCTCCTAGATTATCGGTTTACTTTCAGCCGTTTTTTACATAGAAGTTACCTCCATACATAATTTTTTCCATGATAAGAACAAAAAGCTGCTTTTACAGGCCAGATCACTGCTCTGTTTTTAAAAATGCTCTTTGGGCAAATGCTCTCCTTAATTATACTGGCACAACCATATCAACTTTAGTGAAGTTGCACAAATATAAACAAGAGCAAAACTTGGACACATGAATCCAAATCAACAACTATTTGGTGCTAGATGAAAGGCTCTGGATAGACTTTAATGATCTCAGCTCCCTTGGTAATTCATTGAAATCTTAAGAACTAAAACATAACACAATCTCTGGAAAATATATCAAAGGGATATTCAGCAAGCATAATTATATGAAACAGTCAAATAACATGAGTTGGTAAAAGTCTATCCAGAGGCAAAAATAAAGAAACAATTGATGAGACTAAATCAAACAAATGGACTGATTCCATCTTCAAAAACATAAAACCACCAATTGAAAGCTTGCCACTAATACTCAAAGCCACTAATAATCCATGATGGCATAATGTAAATCACAGACAGAGAATAACATATTCTCAACTTTCACTTTTCAAAAGTTAATTATGCATATTTTTACAGAATAAAAATCTGCTTTTAAGAAACATTCTCTCATTCAGAAAACAGAACAAGAGATTCTAATTGCTGTATAAAGAGGCTTATTGACAAGTTTGTGTGGTCTTATCAAAATATCCTGTCCTGTTTTTTATGTCCACAGCTCTAGGTTTTCATGTTTTGCTTTCAATAATGTTTATCCCTTCTGAAAGCTTCTTGCCTCCTAGAAAGCTTCTTCTATTTAACAGCATTGGCTTTTATGGCCATTCATTTCTGTAGACTTAACCAGAATAAATTTCATTTTCAGCCTCACAGTTTCCTAAATATTTGCTTGCTTGGACTGGATTTCCTAGGGGCTCGATATAACTGAAAAGCAAAATAAAGATTCATTTTACACCCTTGCAAAAATTGGTGCTCCAAAAGCAGGGAGGGAGAATCTGTGTAGCTTCTTACAAGGTTTAACAATAAGAATAGGTCATATCTAATGACAGTGCAATCTTCTAAGCTCAGTTTCTGCCCTCCATGTTCTCCACTCTCAGCTTCACTCTTATTTATCATTCTTGTCATTCTCCCAGGCTAACTTCACAATAAATCCCGAAGTATGCAGTCTATTAACAAATCTGTCTATTGCTTTGGACTCAGAACAGCTAGCTCACTCCACAAGTAAATAATTGAACACACCAATGATAAGGTTTTGGCCTTTTCATGGKTACCAATCTCCAGATTTGCCCTTGCCACCCCTGGAAGCCTGTAGTATCAGTTGCAAACATTTTTTGTTCTTTTTGGGGTGCAAAGTAAATGAAAATAGAGTATCTGATACATAACACCCATCTCTCAGACAGGAGCTGCTAAAATTAGATGTGCTAAAACCACTAGGTCTTGATGATTTGAATCCAAGATTTTTAAAAGATTCAGACAAAGAGCTCTCTGAACAGAGAAAATTGATTTTAATAAGCTTTTTAACACGGGGGGGGGGGGGTGTTCAAAGATGCGTAGTAAAGGTAACACCATCTGACACACTGTCCTGCGAACTGTGGATGGGAATTACCAGGCAGACGTGTTCCAAAGGGAATCTCTCAGGTGTTCACCTTGTTCTGCTTCTGGTTCTTAGGATCTTGGAAACATGTAGCCCTGTAATATGTCATTGCTAGCAGTTGGCCAAAAGCTTTGTACTGAGTTTCCAGGGCTTCAGGACTGAGGCTTGTCAGGCTTGCTCTATCTGAACTTTTCTTGACCCGCCTGTAAAGAACCTTTGTTTTACTTGGTTTAGCTGTGACAGCAAGTTCTTTATTTGACCAGGTGTCTATGGCTAATTTGTTTTACTTTTGTTTATCTTTGTGTAGTGCAACCATAGTTTTATACAGATAGCACTAACAAGCRGTTATTCTATGTAGAATGAGATATTTATGACTCTAACATGATGAGATACTGCAAAGAAATACAGGCCTGACACAATAGCATAGACCTTGTGAAGTGGAGATACAGGATGCAGCATAGAGGAGTACAGGCATGAGATGATAAGAGATGGGGCATAGGCTGGCACTGAAGAGCCCACAGTTATTAACAATTCAGCAATGGTCAGTTAAAGAAATGCAGACCTGGAGCTGGGCAAAACTGGTTTTAAGGGTAACAAAGAGAACAAAGAAGTAGTATCTAACATATGCTAAGGGTACCATATGTAGTAAATTCGGATGTAAGTGGAGGTGCAGACCAATGCAAAAAGAGAAAGGGGTAAATGTGTGTTAGCAAACGTATAAAAATGACCCCAAGTGGATTCTAGAGGGAGGAAGAAGAAACTGTCAACATGAACATCGTATTCTTCCTGGCAAAGGACTCCAGATGCTGACAACTTGCTGTAACACCTCCACCGTCAGCACTACCAGAATGAAACCAAAAACCCTGGGACCCAGAAGAGCAGTGGAAGGGTGAGCATAACACTGAGAAAAGGGTTAGAAACTAAGAAATGTGTGTGTAACAATTTTACCTGCATTATTATTCTTTCTTTTTCTGCAACAATTAGATCTGGACTAGTAACAATTAGACTCTTAAGATTTCAATTATACAATACAGCAATAAATTCTTGGCTTTACTTATATATAAGTTGTGCTTTTCTTTGCCCATTAAATAAGATTTTGACTATAACAAACTGAAATGCATGAAATCATTACGGATTGAATTTTCAGATGATACAAAATCTGAGGAAACAGCAGGTAATAAACATATCAGCTCACCAACACAGAGCACACTAGCAAATCATGGCATAAAGACACCCAGTCAGCTTTCAGAAGGATGTTAGCAGCTTGAAGAGCCACTAGAATAGCTATAGACTGAGCGAGCTCATAGCTGAAGCTAAGACTTCTAGATAGTCTTCCAGTACAGCCAGAACCTAGTGACTGCAGTGCCCAGGACTTATATAATTTTCTTTTCCCTTTTGCATCTTTTATGAAAATAATATTTCCTTGTGAGAACTCACAAGCAAAGAAGGAAGAAAGTAAAATGCTAATTAGTTTTAATGGTTTAGGGTCATATTCAGCAGGATATGTGAATACCTGCTTGTTGAATCTTGTTGAATTCTCCAAAACTTTAAAATAAGAAGCTCCATGTTAAAGTATTGACATGGAAGAGGTGATCTATTCGTGTATAGTTTGCTATTTCTAACAGTATGTGTAATCATAGAAACACAGAACCATTCAGGTTGGAGGGGACCTCTGGAAATCATCTGGTCCATTCAACAGGGCCAATTACAGAATTGGATCCAACTTTGAAGCTAGATCAGGTTGTTCAGGGCCTTGTCCAGTTGTTTTTTTAATATCACAAAAGATGGAGATTCCATAACCTCTCCAGGCAACCTATGCCACTGTTTGACTCGCAGTGAAAAATTTTTCCTGTTATCTACATGGGAATTTCACTGTGCACCTCCAAGAAGCATGTGGCTCCATCTTCTCTATGGCCACTTACTAGGTAGGTGAAGAGAGAAGCAAAATCCTCCCTTAGTCTTAATCAAATTAAAGAAACCCATTTTCTCAACCATCTCCTTGTATGTCATGTGCTCCAGCCCTTAATTATCTCGGTGGCCCTCTACTGAACTTGCTCCAATATCTAGCCCTGAATGTATAATCAACCATCTAGACAGCTTTCAATGTATAATAATCTGCCCAAAGGCATAGATTTGTCAAATATCACATATCCTAGAACTGTGGAATAAATACATATCAACTCAGCAAATTTACCTGCCAGGGCAAGACAATACACATAGTAATGGGAGCTGTGAGAACTTATCACAGAAAATGTCTCCCCTGTAATATACCTTTGAGACCAAGACACAGTGTCTGAAGTATAGGAATAGGCATGTTTAAAAGGCAGTGGGATGCAGAGAAGGGTGATAGAGGGACAAAGATTTCAGGATGGCGATAGTGAGGTTTTTTACTGTAGTGTCAGCCAAAACTAAGGAGCTGAATTCATTGGTTAGAAGGAAACTGTGATTTGGAGAGTTCATCTTCTAAATCTGGAAGATTCTGCAGAGGCAATAAATTCCCAAAGAATGGTCAAGAGAATTGAGGAAACTGATCTAGATCATTGGATGCTTCTTTTATATTTAAAAGGAAGAAGATTTATTCAAGAAATCCTCTGCCAAATATGATCGGGTCTGCTCGGTTTGCAGTTTAGCTTTTCAGAGAAGTTGAAATGGTGCCCAAAAGGTGGGAGCTGATGAAACTAGAGAGGCTGAGAGAAGTGCCTCTGTCTCAGGAGGTAGATAAATGTTAGAAAGTGCACCCCAGCAACACACATCATTTGTCAGATACTATGTAATTCAGACAAATCTGAACACAGTCCCCAAACATGGCAGCTTGAGGAAATCAGGAAGAAAATTTGATTAGCATTATAAAACTCTCCCTTTCATTTCATCTTAAACTGGTCAAGCAGCCAACTCAGGAAATGGCACAGAGCATTATTTTGATCTCCTTCTCAGCATCGTCCTCTCCCTGCTACTTGCAAAAATCAAACCTGAGGGTTTAGGAACTAGCAGATGAAGGAGGAGAGAGGGCATTCTGCCCCAAATTTTTATCTGAACATCACAAAAGCCAAAACTGTTGAGCAGGCATACCGTGTCATGCTCACAGTCAGTTTATCCTGCCAGGGAGGGCTTCAGGATGAAGAAGCACTGGGTAAATCAAATGGAAATCAAATGGAGGGGTCACCACAGTAGGTGCTCCCCTCATTACCTGGCTGGGAAGAAGGCTTCCCCCTACCCTCCCTGCCTTTGTGGTACTGGACCTTCAGGTGGCTGCTGCAGGCACAGTTACTTTTACATTCAATTTATAGCTAACATTGGCACCTAGCAATCTATCAGAAAATGGGAAAGTACTCTCTCTGTCAGGGTCTCCGTTATGCTTTTAAAGATTCTTCTTGTTTTATGATAGCAATTTTTACCTTAAAGTCCTAATTCAACTTCATTTTAAAAATACTAACAGGAGTGCAAAGACTAGGGAGAAGGTGGGAAAAAACAGTCCAAGAGAGAACAGAAAGGCCCCATAGGGTGGTAACCTGTGTTCAGATTGGTTTGCACTGCTTGTGAAAACACACCCTCACTCTTACTAACCATTCTTCTTTCCCAGAGCTAGGACTTCTTTATTTTATTGTATGCTGTGACAAGAAAAGAAGTTTCAGTGATTTTTTGACCTCTACCATACAAGCAGGTCTATTTGACAGTAACAGATAAACCAAAACATTTTCTAGGCACCAAGTTACTGTGCAAAAATTCCCTTCAAATGCACATTCATAAACTACATTTGCTTCAGTAGAATTAGTCACCGGTATCTAAGAATTTATGACATGTATTTAGTTGGCAAGAAAAAATAATTTCATTCTGTTAAGGCTTCAGAAAGTAATTTTCCTGGCTAACAAACATAAAACAGCATCAGAGGAAGTGTTACAGGTTTTTTTTTCCACTTTCGAAATATAAATTGCCAATTATATTAGGAATAGGTATCTAAGTCACTAGTTCTACCCATCTGCAGAAGCAGGCCACTGCATTATCTAATCCCATTCAGAACTATCATACTATAATCTGAAAACAAGTTAACAAAAAAAAGAAAAAAAAAACAAATCTAAGTGGTTGTCTAGGAAGGCTGCTTCAGAACCTCAGTGCTTCTATGTCTTGGAGTCTTTTTCTAACTTCTTGTATTCTCTTGGTCATGACCAATCTGGAGTTTGTTCTCATGTCAAACTGTTCTCCAGGTTAAAGAGCTGAAAGAACAATATATCTTTATTTATTTTCAAACCAGCCTGTTGGACTCCCCAGCTATGAAGAGACTTGCAAGAGGGCAGACCTAGAATCCATTTGAAAACAAGACAATTGCCTCTTCTGTTACCACAGCATGAAAAATAGCACACCTGTCCTCCCAAATCTACCTAAACTCTCCTCAACAAGAGAAAAGCAGAACAAGAGTAACCAAACACTGAATTTTGCCGTTAGCAAAAGCCACCAGTAAAAACTCCAGAAAGACAGAATAAAAGTCTAATGCTACATCCATACAAGATTTGGGATGGAAAAACAGGTTGCCAAGCTGATTAATTGGAAACCTTGAAATTTGGGACCTATTTTTTGGTCAGTTTAGAGTTCTTGACTAACCTCCAAAAAGCCAGCTCATTGCCATTGTTTAATAGACATCACTCTCAAAAACAACATCTCTGGAAGAACAATAGCATTTCTAGGAACAATTATATGTAATTTTCAGACAAGGTTAATGATAGTATTTTAGGGAGACAGGAGGAAAAAAGCCTTCAAAAACAGAGAAAAAAAGGAACTAGGGCAAAAAAATGAGTCTTCTGAATTGTGCAGGCTTAATTTATGGGTCACTGATGGATCACTAGAACATAAACAAAATGCTTGTTGATATTTTCAAGGATAAACTCAGCTCTAGGGAAATGTAATTGATTCCAAGAATTTTTTCTTTTTTCAATTCTCAGTTCAGTCTTGATTTCCTCCAAAGTAGTGAAGTTCCATAAATTTCAGTGGGGTTAGATGCTCCCAGTCCAACTTTGAATCAGTCACCTAGAGTATGAAAGGTTCCTTCTTATTTTTATCATCCTATTTGGAATGAAAGCAGCATTTTCAGCTATCTTATCAGCTAGCATTGCAAGACTCTGCTCTCACTCCCATCTCAGGATGTATTATTAATGATAGAAAGCACAGCAGGCAACAGAATGCCAAGATATTATAATATGGGTTTTGTGAAAACAAAAACAGATTTAAAATACATCCTGTAGCTCATGGGACCACAGTTTAATATTTCAGGATGGGAATCTTCTGTTGTGGGCATTCTGATTCAGAACAAAAAAGCAAGCTGATTCTAGGTCAACATTGCTTAGGCCTGTGTTCCTGCACCCTTCCTTCGCTCCCCAAATGGTCATTGGATACTGTCGGTACATCCCTGGCACTTTTTTCCCCTGACCTAAATTCCTGCAGGGAGCTTGGAAACAGAATTACTTTTTTTGTTGTGAACTTCACTAACAGTCCCATATCACAGTCCCTCAAATATACTTATTAAATTAGCATAGGAATGGAATCTAATTTGGTTCCCATTCAAGACTTGGTTTAACTGCTAATCTTTGTCCAAAGAAAACAAAAACAGTCTTTGTTGTTTTAGCTGATTTTCATTATCAGAGTTAGTTTGCCTGCTGTTCACATGACTGTTTGTTAGACACAAAAATCACTAGCAAGAGAATATGAGGGAAGGAGTTGACCCATGAAGCCCTGGATGCTGTCAGTCCCTCACCGACCCTGCCAATCCTCGGTTACTGACGTCCTCGCCAGGCAAAGGGGTTTTGCAGAGAACCTGATCCTTCAGTTGGGGGTAAGATCCTGCAAAGCATCAGTTTGTGCATACCAGCAGTCAGGTATCGATGCTGCCTTTCTGCTTGCACAGTGCCTAGCGCTGGAGCTGTGGCTTCCCTAAAGGAATTTTCTCTCAGCAGTTTCCTGAAAGCCAAAGAAAGATGAACTTCATTTCCACCAGTGAACTGTAACAAGAGAGCTCTGATGATACATTACACATTAGAAATGAGTCATGCTGCGGTTTCCTGCTTCAGTTTAYTGAGTGCAGAGTTGCTTGGCCTTTTTCTCAAACTGTGACCCTGCTGCTCCTCAGAAGTCCTTGAAGATGGTTCTTTCCTTTCCCGGTCTCCATAGTTACAGTCAGGACTGAGGATACAAGTCTGTTATGCAGGCTCCGAGTGTTGGCTCAGCAGCAAAAACTTACATCCACATCTTGTAAAATCATGGCAGGCTGAAATGCAGACAAAAGCAACAGAGCTATACAGTTGGCTTACAACAGCACCAGCATTTTAAATTTATGTACTTTTTCTTTTTATCTGGAAGTATCCCTAGGCATCTTACATTATTGAGGAGCTTTATCGTAACGTCCATCTAGTTGCACAGACTCTCCTGCTGATGTCAAACTCTTCAGGAAATGGCAGCATATCGACTGTGAAAAAACTAGAAGCTGCCTGCTGCCCGGACACTACACTACAAGGCAAGATGATCAGGGCAGTTTAAATGTAATCTATCAATTAAAAGAAAATTTGTGCAGGGCCACACAATTCTTATATCTAACAAGATAATATATTCTTATATATTCAACTTCATCATTGGGAAACCAGTGACTTATAATCATACTCAAAACATTGTTATATGGTTATTAATATCAGCAAGGTATGGAAAAGGAAAGGAAGTACTCAAAGGAAAGTGCCTAAGAGCTAGTCAAAAACCATTACCTCTGAACAACACAAACAAGATACTAACCAGAAGAAAAAAATGCAGGTGGTCCTTTTTGACCCAGTGATGGGTGGAACAGATTCTCAGAAGTACAAAGCCATTGATTTCCTTGGAAGTCAGTCAAGCTACTCCCATTTACCTCTACCTAGGATCTGGTCCCTGGAACGAAGAATCCTCTTGACTAAGATAGCAAAAGGCTGAAGTGTCATGTATTGACTAAACATCATTATTTTTCTGTGCACACACACACATGCGCACACACACACACACACACACAAATGCCCAGGGTCAGGCTGCAGATTACCTACAGTAGCTGTGGATTTTCCATATAAATAACTAAAAATTGTCCTAGATGCCGTTCTTCTGACCAGACCTTCTCTCATGTCTCCCTGGTTACTGGTTACTTCCCTTGTCCTTGTATCATCTTTACATGCCTTTCCTCTATTTATATGATATTTTCAAACTCAGAAACGTCTTCCATACGCTTTCTTATAATCTTGTTTCTGGCTAATTCAGATTTTTCTTGGAGCAGCATTGACTGGAAGTGGCTTTTTCTAAATATTTGTGTAGTTCTTTCTTCTCCAGTGACTTAAGCTGTTTAACAGCTCAGGAAAGCTCTTTGAAACATTTTATCCATGAAAGGAATGACAATTCTTCTGCTGCTTTCTTTTCATTTGAGGGAGGCAGAGCATATTTATCACTTCTGTTATCATTAGGACTTGTGTGATGCCATGGGGTAGATATTCTCAATGCTGCTGCAATGTTCCTGCTGGTCCCAGACCCAGCTCTTTTAAAGCCAAATCCCTACATCTACATATACAGCAGAGACACTGAGTGGGCAAGCATATATCTGCAGACACCATTACATGTGGGACACAGATTCAGCAGATCTTGTGGTGGTATCTTGGTCTCTCAGCTTTCATCCCTGGATTTCCTAATAATAAGGGTATAAATTACAGCCAACTAAGATGATAGTTATTTTCTGAAAAAAGCTACTGAAAGAAAGCAAACACTTACTTCACATATGTTGGGAACCATTTATAGAGGATATTCACCGCAGGGAATAGCTAAATTTTCTAGGGTCTTTGTAGTCTGTTTTCTAAGTGCAATCCTAAGTGATGCTGAAAGCACTGCAATAACAGATCAAATATTTTGATGCATTAGAGTCTAATGGTGCCCAGTGCATGATGCCCTGTCTTTAGATAGGAGCAACTATTAAGGCTAGATCTTCCTTGTAAACAGTACCTTTTCTGTCCATGGTGCATCAACACAGACCACTGTCTTGCTTTCTGCCTTGCTCATACCAAAGAGACCTATTTTTCAGCCCAAAACAACACCCTCCAGTACTGGTAAGTCACTGTCCCTGGCCTCAGTTACTCAAATACAAATGGAGACCCCCTTGAACACTTTCTCCTGCCATTGGTAATTTAAACAAGATTCAAACTAT
Organism: Apteryx rowi; assembly: GCF_003343035.1. Lineage (NCBI taxonomy): Eukaryota > Metazoa > Chordata > Aves > Apterygiformes > Apterygidae > Apteryx > Apteryx rowi. The sequence continues at coordinate 877,061 of NW_020448296.1, read as the reverse complement.
TGATCGAAATAACTTTTCCACAATCTGCAAATTACAGTATGATTTTTCCGTTAGCTTGAATAGTCATTACTGACTTAATTTTTTGTTGTGTTTTAGTTTTAACACAGCTTGTCATCTGACTTACATGAAGTTCTGAGAGCAATACAAGTGAAAAAACAGTATTTTTTTGAAATAGCTTGAAGAGCAGAAGCTAAATTGTACTTTAAGAACCATTTTTATTGGACATATGTTACTATAATTTGCAAGAAGATGAGGAAAACAAGCCTCATCAGGGTTTTCTGCTATTACTCCTGCTGTGATGCCACAGCTTTTCTCAATACTATAGAGATTAAGTCTGTGCCCATTGCAGTGTCCCCAAGTCATCCTCTGGCCTATGCCTGCATTCAAACAGTTAACCAGGGCAACTGATATTGGGGCCTTTACAACCAGGCTAGTAGAGCCTGGCAGAGTGTTTCCAAAGACRTCATTTTCCTGGGTTGTTTCTGCACTTGCCAGTGGATGTCTGGATGCATACACCACAGTCACTTGTTTCAAGACTCCTTGAAATTATTTCCTAGGCAATTACTTCAAATGCAAAAGATTGTATCTTTTGCTTAGGTACTGGAGCTTTCAGCGTTCATATATGTTCTCCTATATACGCAATATAAAGTGGGTGGGTTCCAGCCAGAGCTAAAACCATACCTGGACTCCAATCCACAGAACCAAGTAAGTAAAAACCTACAGTGAACTTCCAGATCCTTTAAACTGTGGTCAAAAATGATTTTGTTTTCACTATGGAAGGTAGGACCAAATATGACTGTAGACCTAATGTCAGTGGATGGATGTGGACATGTTTCTCCCTGCTTTGCTTACACACACGGTACAGCACAGGCGTACCTCTGCAGCACATCGCAAGGCAGGGTTGCTACACAGGGCTGCAAGTTCCCTCTTGCGTCCCCCTGTGGGCAGAGGGATCGGAGGGAATCTGCAGCGCCATGCTGGCAACACGCTCCAGCCCTACACCGGGACAGGAGATCCACATGTCCAAGCCTTGTTAGCTCCTCTTAGCTCCTCTGCRCAAGGGCTAAAATTCAGACAGCAGCTCCTGCTTCCTGTGCCTTATAGATGTACCCAGACAATTATGCAAAGTATAGATAAAACCAGAGAAAATATTCAGTGAGTTTTAAAATAATGCCCATGTCAAAATGAAAATAAACTACAAAGCAATGAATCTTTCATGCTCAGTATGGAATGTTTTTAATGTTCTTAATTCTTGACTGAATGAATGGTAGAGAAATCAGTGCAGTTTATACTAAGGAAAAAAAGTGGAACATTTGTTTAAAATGAAGCAATATTTTGTTTTTCTTCCTGACATTTCATCAAAGTAACAAGGGTAACAACTGCAGTTTTTCTGAAACAGGTAGTGGGCAATCTTCTTCACCACAGTTGCTCTCTGACTTGAAGAATACAAACTCCTACTTCTGAAAAATTGCTCTGGAAATTTCAAATGAATGGAGTCTCACTAGATACTTTTAAACCCCCTGCTTTCCGTCTGGCAAAAGAACAATTAGAATAACCATTCCCAGAGATCTATTGATTCTAGATTCAGGAATTATAAAGATACAAAAACTAAAGACAGAACTAAGCAACCCATTTTAAATCTCAAGGGAGTTTTACATTCATTATTAATTCAAATTTTCAGTAAAAGTTGAGAAGAGTTCTCTTTTATCCAAACAGTTTACTAATCACTTCTGAAACATATTAATCACTTCTGAAACAGCTAAAGTCTGGTTGAATTAAAATTAGTCCTCTAAACTTGTTGTAGGAATTATTTTGGCAAGTTCAGTCACAACTGCTTTCAGATTTTATCAAAACATATTCATAGTACAATACTACGTCATAACTGAATTTAAGAAAGTGAATCAAGTTTCTTTACATTCAGTGAACCTGATGTTGTTGCATATTAAACTAAATAGGAAGACAGTTTGTTAGGTTATCGTTTTCTTCCCCATTTCTCCTGGGTGAATGTTACAAATGATATTGCAGCATAATGAATGCAAATCACATATGCTAATTTCTCAAAATCAAATAATACTAAGGTTGCTGTTTGGAAAATCTGACCAGTGAAAGCTATTATACGCAGCATTATTTTATATGATACCTATTTATATAGGCATACACTATATATACCTATATGTATATGTTTATACTTATATGTGTATGTATGCATATATCATACATATTATACATACATACATAGATACTTTTATGCTATGTATAAATATGCTAATTTTAAACAAATATAAGAAAGCAGATGCTGGATAAGATGAACATAAAAGTGCAATTGTTGTTACTTTCCCTGTTTCTACTTCCTCTTACTCTCAGCTTACAAAACTAGGACGCAATTATCTTATTTTTCTCCCAGTAAAAAGCAGATTTTCTGTAACCACTTGTTTCAGCTAAGAGACAAATCCAAACTTCTTGCCTTAACAAAGTTTTCAGATTTCAAAAATCCTAGGCAGATATTTCTTTTAACTTACATACAGCTCAAATCTTTCCTTTTCCTTCTAGTTTAGTTTAAAAAAAAACACCCCAAATTTAAAGAACTATTTGGGAACTATTCGGTAAACATCCCACTTTCATATCCAAGTGACTTTTTACAAAAAGCAGATGAATTGGTATAAAGAGATGGCTGCAGATGTGAGAATAGCCACTTAAGAGCAGTCTGCTAAATTCATTGAGGCTTGGTGGATTTTCCTAAGTAYCAGTCATGTTTTCAGCCACAAGCTACACCCATATCTCGCTAAGAATCAGCTTATCATGGCTAATCTAGAGTTCCTTCAACACACATCTATCACGAACTACAAAATTTCTTTATTTTGAGAACTGCATATACATCTTTCCATGGACAAATAAATTGCCTTGCTCTTCCAATGTATTGTATCAGATTCAGCTGTAAGTCACAGAAGAAAAATATTAGGAAAGGAAAATGTAGAAAGTATGAATAATGCACATGAGAATTTCTTTCTTTCTTTCTTTCTAGAATGGGTGTCACACTGCAAGTAACAGAAGCTCTAGGACCCAAAATAGATACAAAAGAATACTGAAAGGGAGAAGCATTTAATTACTGTGTAACTTTGAAACACTGTGAAATCCCAGTGAATATGCAGAACTATTACTGAATACAATGCACCAAGGCAATCTGCTAGATGTCATTGAAAACTTCAGAAAAAGAAGACTAGCACCTTTGAGAGCTCCGGTTGTCTCAATGCTCTTCTAGAAAGTCCTGAAACTGGTATCTATAACTGGAGGCCACTCCTCTGGACCCCTGAATTGCAAGTTCCACCCAAACAGCGCAGGACTGATAGGTGCCACTAGACTCCTGGCCAGCTCCATGCCTCTTTTCTTTCTAAAATTGCTGGGTCTGAGAGGATGAGTCAGTGTCAGCTCATTCTATGGACTGTATTTCTCTGTGCTCTGCAATGTCAGTAGCTGGTGGTTATCCACCCAACAGCAAAAACTACAGGGACAGACTTCCCAAAAGTACCATCAGCTAATTCTAATCTTCCTCCTCAGAGAATTACTGACATAATGATGACTGTGTCAGAGACAGAGAAATGGGAATATGAAGATAAGTAAATATAATCTTTGTTTTTCTATTGCTTGTGATGTCTAGTAATCACTTACAGATTGAATGTGTTTTTGTATACTGGGTGTTCAAGATATGCTGAAGACAATTGATTTAGGAATCTGGCCCAATAGTCATGATTATGTACTTCTGTAGTTCTCTGCAAATAACTAAAACATTACAAGAACCATGTGTTTGCATTTGAGAAATAATATACAAGATAAGGGTTAACATGGGGAAAAAAATGTTAAAAGTTGTAAACAAATTGTTCATGGAATAGATTTTAAAAGATTATTTTAAGTTAATAAGATTTTTCTAGCAAATCTTATATAGCACTTATTAGAACTGGTAAATCTAATTTTCTGGATTTCAGCTTCAGAATGTTTTCATCTTTTTGGAAAGAAATCATATGGCTTTTAAAAAAGGGAAGGAAAGGGAAAGGGAAAAGGAAAGAGAATGGTAAAGGGAAAGGCCAAAAAAGAAGCACTGACTGTAAAATAATGTCATATTTTTAATTAAATAGAACACAAGCATAAACCCTTACCAGTCAAATATGCATGTGAAATTGCTGCTTTGACCAGAAGCAGATACCTGTACATCTTAAAAAGTATATTTTTTTAATTGAAAAATGATGAAGATACAAAAGTGGTTCAGTTATTTTTTTCCTCACGCCGTGTAATGTTGGGACTAAAACAAACAGTAAAACTTCATGTTTTAACTTCATAGTTTCAGTTAGATTCTTATTACCTGTTATCTCCATTGCAAATTCCACTGAGAGGATAAAATGCAAAGAGTTCATTTATAATTAAAGTTGGTTCTATCTCAGCTGCAAGACAGAGCATGACAGAAGGCAGATGGTATACATGGCAAGTAAGTTTAATCAGGATAGTATAGACTTGTGTGAAATGTTAAACTCAAGAACCAGAATGTAGTTGTATCAACTCTGATTCAAGTCTGATCAAATGACCTAAAGCTGGGAAGAAAAAAAAAAAATTACTGAATCTTAATTTTCTAATGTCCTATCTAGAGAAATGTGAAGCAAATTAGAGCCTTCTAAATTAAATGTTAGGCAGATCATAAAATCTGTGTTACAATTAGTTATGACTATAGGTAAGAACTACTGGAAAGCAAGTAATTTTAAAAAGATGCCTGACATTTTGAGTTTGTAACCAAATTAGGGAAAGAAAATGAGGAAAAAATCCTTTAATTTATATGGGGTTTTCTGTCTACTGTATATATGGATTTAGCATATTTAACATCACCACTGTCATCTTCTTTATCGTGTTTTTTCATTTCTACTCTTTTACAATTATATAGCATCTTCACAAAGCATAAACTCAAGCAGAATTCCTTGCTTGCATGGAGACATCTTGATATGCTAGCATTTACTGGTCATTTTTGTGAAGAGAGAACCATAAGATTAGCCTAGACACTATAGTTATAATAGGTACAGATATTACACCTAAAAACCATTACAAGTTTGTTTATTTGTTCTAGAAAGAGATTCCTACTCTCCTCTGAGAAATACCTCAGAGTAAAGAGCCTCTTGCATGAAATTTCCTCCAGATAAAATGCCATTGTGTGTATTACCCTTAACCTAATACATAGAATTCATCTTGCTCACTCATGTTCGCTTTTACTTAAGATGGTTACTACAATAGCAGGCAGACAGCATACATATTGTTTGGGGCACTTTTGCTGAACTGTGGACATGCTTTCATAGTTCAGGAAAATCTAGAGAGACAAAAAGAGAGAAACTGTGCTGTGTCCTCCCTGATCAACCCACTTAGGATAGAACTTGCTTCCTCTAGGAGCCTCTTCCAGCTGTTTGCATTGCGGAGGGAATGCCTTTTAAAGGAAATACACCATTCCTGCCAACCTCAAACATTGAAAAAGTCTTGAGGGAGCTTCCAAAAATTAATGAATAGCAGCATAAAAACAATGAAGTTACAAAAATATTAGATTTAAAATTCATTTTTATTTAGCTCGGAGTATCTCAGGCACATTTGTTGTCTCACTTTTTCATGCTTTCCCTCACTAACCTGAGGTTTAGAAATTCTTTCTCAATAAATCAAAGCCAAATTATTGTGCACGTGTATGACTACAATCGTTGGGAGGAAGTAAGGAAAACAGCAGTGAGTCTTGCAATAAAATCATGAAAGCTGTCAGCTCTGATATAGTCACTATTTCCACTATATTTTCCACTCAAATGTCCACACAGCTGGCAAAGATACAGAATAAAATCACTGCCCAGTTCTTGCCCGCCTGGACAACAAAGATCCCTACCCTCACCCACAGTTCCAGATGGAGGTTGCTACAGCAAGTAACCTGCCAGCACTTATGAAATTCAGCTCAACTGCCTAGTCTTCAAGCTTTTAAAATCTTGCCTCCAGGTTCAGTGAATGACAGACATTGCAGTCTGCCACAACCATTAGGTCTCCATTCACTCCTCTCAATGCTTAAAAAAATATATAATACTTGTTAGCAGCCTCACTTAGGCAAGTGAACAGAAAGGATACACAGTGAATTCCAAACACACACAAAATGAAACACCGAAGACACCTTTTCATAGTGGCTTTAAAAAGAGTCAGAGGAAGAGAACGTTTTATTCCTGCTTAACCATCTATATGTTAATGTAAACAACAAAACCAAAAAGCAAACAAACATGTAAGAATGCACACACACAAGGGAAAACTCATGCACTCTGAGACAATTCATTCCTGGGTGTAGAACTTCAGCTCCCAGCATCTATTCCCCTTTCGTCCTTCCTGCAGTCCTTTCTGAATCATATATGTAACTGGAAAGAGACTCAATAGGGATCCAGGGCACTGGCAGGCGCTGCAGTGTTCCTACTCCAGTTCATAGATGTACTTACACAGATGTTGACTTCTGCTGATGAAAGCTGCCTCCACAATCACATAGAAAAGACATTTGAAACAAGGTCAGGCAACACCCACAGATTCAACCCCAAAATGTAGGGTGATTATTTTTTTAAAAAACTAAAGAGTTGGAAGGCTATGACTCCTAATATGTAAATGTGTGCTCTGAGAATACAGTGGGTGTTTTGTACAGCAAAGACCATGCATGGCCACAGAAAAAGAAGCTACTCTCTGCAGGAGAATGTCTATAAACTTCAAGGGGTAGGGAGGTGTTTTTATGGGCAACACCTGGCATGAAGGTGCACATCCAGAAGCTGTGGTCCTCCAGCCCAATGGAGATGTGCAATCAGTCATCTCTCCACCATCTCCACTTTCTTAGCTGCAGGAAGAAGAAATAAAAATTCCACTGGTTTTGATAAATACCAAAATTAAATAAGTTACTAAGGTTAAATAAGTCATTCCCAAGTGAAATTAATAAACCACAACCAAAAAGAAGTCTCGTTTTCTGGTTGTCTCCAGTAGAATGAGCTACACAGGGACAGTATGATCTGTTTTCTTTTATGATAATTTACTTTWAACTGAAGGCTCAGGTTGAAAGGTAGAGCATAAAAAAAAGTCCACATAGCTACTAAGAGTCAGCAATTCACAGCCATTTAAAGCAGTATAATAATACCATGGGACAGGGCAGGTTTGAAATCATTAAGGAGACCAAATCTTGAGAGAGGAAATTGTAGCAAGATTGCATTATTTATAGAGTTAAACTATTCACTGGACTGAATCCAAAGTAGTCGTTATTAAGCAGTGAAACTTTGCCTGCCATGAACAAGCCATTCTGTTCTGTCTCATATCAATATTACAAAAGCTGGTTTTAGTAAAATTTTGGTAACAAATTTTGGACCTATGTAATTCTGCATCTGATGGACTTTGTAATTTTATCGTTACAATCCTTTTTGAAAGAAATTTACAAATGCTCACACACACACACACACAAATCCCCCCAGCTACAATGACACAAATTTCAAATGAAAGCAAGAATTTGAATTTTGAACTGCAAACTCTCTATTTTGTATCTCAGTGTGTCTTATCAGGATATTTTAAAGCTTGAAAACACTCAAATCTGAAAATGTCTCTAAAAATTTCATTTCCTGACTTAGTGGCCAGTCCTGCAAAATGATATAACCTGTAGACTCCAAAATCTCATAGATTATCCTGCAGGAGCCTGACTTCACCAGTCATTCCTGTAAAGCTTTTCCTTTTCAACAATCCATGAAGGGATTTGCAAACACACTTTCTCTCTAGACACTGGGAGATTTTAAATCCAGTGCTCTGGCATTTCATGTAGGGTGGATAAAAATCATTCGCTGGAGACAATGCCATTCTGCACTGCCCCAGAGCCTTCAGGGATACGACACAGAACCAGCAGTTGCAGGGAATGGATGGGAAGGAAGAAGGGGTGGAAACTGGCAGTAAAATAAGCAGCTGAATACAAGGGTTGTTGCTTGAGTTCTTGTCTAATGTCTTGCCTACAAGAGAAAATACAATATTCTTGCCCACATGTTTTTTTTCTGTTTTCTGTGAATACATTAAGAGATAAAATATGAAGATTGGAGGCAGAAGCAGTGGGAAGGTGCAAGTTTTAGTTTCATCAATACTGAAAAACAGAACTCTCTGCAGCAGAAATGGGAATGGGAAACTTATCTAAACAGGCTTACAAAGGAAAAAAAGGAAGATATTATCATTATAGCTTATTATATATTACAGCACACTAGCAAACAGCACTCAGAACAGTTTCAGGCTCTGGTGGACCTCCATTTAATGTTGTAGAGTTCTCACTCCATGGCTGCAACACAGAACTGGAGGAGTATGACTGTAGGGAAAGTTTTACAGCTTTTCTTCACCTGAACAGGACACCCCAGAAATGAGTAGGGGGATCATTTCCCAGTAGGAACCCTCAAGCTGTATCCATGCTACCATACTAATGATGCCACAGCTGACAATAGCACACATTATTTCTAAAGAATTCTAAGAAATCATTATCCTATGAAGGACTGATTTCTCAGTCACATAGAACACAAAAGCACTAAAATAAAAGTCAGCGTCTACATGGTTTACAGTCATGGCCTACAGCTTGTCAGATGTGTTTTATGCAGTGGTAACAAAGCACAATGAGGGATTCATACCATTTCTTTCAGACTCAGGGTTGTCATCTAGTTTGCTGCTGCTACCCTAATGCAATAGATAGGAAACAGGATTCAGTTCCAGTTGCTCAAGTCTAGATTATGTCCTCCAAGGATTAGTAAAACTGTAGCTGGCAAACCCTTTTTCTATTCAGACAACAGGTCAGGATTTCAAATCCGAAGGCACAGTTCTCTGGAGCTGAACAGCTACGTTCCCTACACAGGTGAAGAATGCAGATAAGAGTGGCACATCTTTACATTTGTGTCTATTTCAAGGCAAGTAATAACATACAGTCAAAAATATAAACAGAGAAAAATAACCAAAGGAAAAAATTGAAGAAGAGCTGTGCTTGTACATTTCTACAGGTAGATCAAACAACTGGTCTTCTGATTTGATACTTGCTTTCATCTTTCCAAGAAGAAAACATTTCTACAGCATTTTTTATCCAAGAAAATGGATGAAAAGCATTTCATGATTCGAAATTAACTAAACTGCAGTAAGGAGTTTTTAAATTTTATGAATGACAAGCAAAGAGGCCATTCCCGTTGAGCACAGCACCAACACACCAGTCTTACTCTTCAGTCTGGATATTTGAGATGGAAGAGTTCTGAAAATAAAGCAACTCACTCCATACATATAAATAAATTAATGTGAAAGATGACAAATCAAACATCTATTGAGTGGCAGACATCTCAAAAATTAAGATGGAAGATGTCCATCTTAATTGCTGGAAGATGTCTTCTTGTCAAAGTGTATGTGCTCATCATTTTGAACATAATATATTTGCTATAGACACAGGTCAGCAAAGAAAGGAATAAAGTGATATTATCAAATATCACTGTCATATTATATCACAGTCATATTATCAAATGTCCAGTCCATTTGATAACCTATTTTCCTTAAAAATAACCTGAAGGATTAGATTTGCTATCAATTATACTGACATTTATGAGTGCTCTGAATCTTGCAGCACCAAGAATATTGTCCATACATGGCATGCCAGCAGAAAAGAACTTTGATTACAGGATGTTTGAGTGGAGAGGAAGAAAAACACACTCTTTTGAGTTGCTGTTCTCTATTATTGATATTTAAAGGCATCCTGAGAAAAAATAATAATCTAAGAGTAACAGCAATTTTCTACAGAAAATCAGTTTGCTGAGCAAACCCTTAAAAGCCCTTTAAATAGATGCTTCCTAGGGACCTGTCACGCACACACACATGGAAAGTGAGTAATCTTAGCTTAAGTGATTATTCCCCTCCACTGGATATAATTATTTCAGTTATCATCAAGGGAGCACAAATGAGTGACAAGTGAGGAACATGCTAAGAGCTCTTCTTCAGAGAATGATGCCAAGTTTGCTGTCAGTTTAAGCAACTTTCTACCTAACACTACAAATTAGTGCTTCCTCAGACAGATCCTCAAAAACTGCTTTTCACGGGGAGAGGGAAGGAAAAGAAGAGACAACTTTAAGCAAAAGATTTGGTTTGAAGAACTTGCCTATTCAGATCCATCTACTAGAAATATTTTCTGCATGCTAGCTATTTTTCAAGAGAAATGGGACACCACAGAAGAACTTTTCTTAATATTTGACATAAGCAAGTGTTATGTTCAGTCCATATCAGGAAATGTCCTGTTTGCATAACACAGATTTCCCAGAAGGCATTATAAAAAGCTCTTATAGCACAATTAGCATAATTGGATAAAAAGAATAAGGATCAGGTTTCACATTCATAGACTTCTGGTTAAAAGCGGAAGCTGGAATATGTTTTTCAGAAGCCATGGAATTATTTCCCAGGGAGAATACTCCACAGCAGAAAGCACCAGAAAAAACACATGAAAAAAACCATGCTGGGAGACTCAAGTGCTCTCATATGAATGTATCAGTTCTTTCACGTACTTTTTGCTTAACTGGGGTGACTAAGATTCTATTCAATCATTATCCGGATAAGATAATCATAGGAAAAGTCATTTAACCTATAACAACCCAACTAATGTTACTGCAAAGAGACCTATGTATAAGAACTCAGAAAACATGGAACATACCTGTTTCTGCTGGACTGTTGTTTTTTAATCATTTTTGGCTTATTTGCTTGAAGAAGATTCTAACTCACCATGTGATTCTCTGTGYAAGGAGCCTCTCTTCAAGGGGAGGTTTAACTGTATTACAGGCTTGACCACTTCTATCARCTTGCTGGGTGAGACACTAGCTAAACTCAGGGCCCTGGAATTCATCAATTCACTGAAAACYTTCAGTGGAGGTTAGGTATAACCACAGAGCAGAATCAACAAAGTCTGAGCTGCCACTGGCTGTGTTATAAGCATGCCAGAGGTAAACAATTAGCCATGGTGCAAGAAGAAAAGTCATATAATAAAAAAATACCACATAAGCAAAACAGTTTGAAGTTTATTCCTGGCATGAAAAACACTATTCTCAGCAGGTATAATACCTTCCATTCCTGCCAGACATCTGTGATGAGGTTACAAGTCAGCCAGAGCAGGGAGGTAGGTTCGTCTTGATCTTCTCTGTCAGTGACTTCCCCAAAGAAAACTAACAGGCTTTTAAAGACAAAAAACTATTAGATAGTACACAAAATCAGCAAAAAAATGTTGATATACAACTTTTCCTCTGCCCATTGTGTCTTTTTAGTCCTGTCCTAGTTCCCTGGGGCCTCGAGTCAGTCAATCCAGTGATTAGCTGATTTGCAGCAAACTCCACTCAGTTCCCTCTTTTTACTGAGAAACTTCATGACCTCCAAGACCTGGCTGTCTACTCCCTGCTCCTCTCAGGAGCCCTCTCCAGACTTTTCTGCCTGACATCCCTGTGAGGACTCTTGGGAATTTTCTCTTCCCTAAAACTTCAGTTCCCCCCACCCTCCATCTGATCCAATCGGGCTAGAAGGAACACAACACAACTGTCAATACGAGTGAAAAATAAGTATTGTTCATCCAACAGCTTCAGTGTTTCTTCTCTCCTCGTACTTGCCAAGCTTTGCCGTATTTCAGGGCCTTCTGTGTTACAAGGCACGGAAAACAAGAGAGCAAGAGTTCTGCGGTCACAATTCCTCTGTGTCACCTGCTCTGCCTGCCAAGGCACAGCTAGCAGCAACTGCCCAGAGGGGAAGGCAGGAGAACAAATACACCAAGTTCTGTGTGCCAGTTGCTGTGGTTTAAGATCCAGGTGCCTTTTCAACAGTTATAGCACTGGCTGTATTTTGCCTCCATGGTGTTTTCCAGAAACTAGGGACCAAAAGCTGCTATATATGTGCAAGATTGCATTAAACAGTAAGCTTGGGATTTAATTTCTTCATGCTCAGAATTTTCTTTTTTTACAGAAATGCTTAGAGATTAATGAATTAATTTGCTATTCAGTTTGACCCAGGTCCACAACTGTTATTTAGCTATTGAAATACCTCAGCAATGAAGGCAGAACGAAAGGTAACTAATAATAAATCTAGCACTGTTAAGTATCTTATTTTTAAGCACATCTGCATGGCATTTGCAGGGAGAAATCTCATGATGCAGTGTCCCAGTGAACTATATGCTCTCTACAATTATTTTGCAGCACACTGTAGGATGTCCAATTGGATTCTAGGACTTAGAAAGGGATAAAGGAAACAACTCTTACACTTAAATCTTCTGGTATCCTGTAATTTATCTGTTTCAGCAACACAGTACCATTTTCAGAAAGCAGTCAAGCAGCATGCAGATTATTAGGTGCTATGTAGCACTATATAGGTGCTATACTTTTGTCATTCATTACCATCGTTTTGTAGATCTTAGAAGCCATAAGTCCAGATAACTACAGATTATCTGTGAGACTTTGAAAGTGAAATAGCAGAGGAAGATCAAGTCAAGCACAAGCTACGTAACATTTTTTCAGAGTAGCATTATTCAGTGGTAGACCACATCTGGTTTCAACCTGGACATAACAGTAAAACAGACCTGGCATGATCTGCAGGGCATGGTGTGATGACAAAGTAATTTTTTTAGAAACTAGTGTAAACTCATTCTGAGCAACAGAAGTTGAAAACAAATATCAACAGTTTCCTTAGCAGGGTGAAGCAATTGCATTACAATTTGTACCATTACAATTTGGAAATTCCCTATCCCAGCCTCCATTAACTGGTAGTTAGCCAGTTTGGCAATCCAGAACAACTTTCAAGATGTTCTGCTAGAGGTGGGCAATACTTAGTGATACTAAGCTGTATTAGAGGGGCTGTTCAGACTGTCCACTTCAAGTATACAGTACAGGAGCTCAGAATTGCTTCCCTTCTCTTTCAAAGAGGCTTACCTCTCTCCAAGAACTATATAGGGAACTCAGTCTCTTAATTTTGATTATCTGAATTACATTTAAACTAGATACCTGATGTATCCTAGATACTTGATGTAATCTTTCTCTTACATGAAGCCACAACTCAGACACTCGGTTTTCCTGGATATTTTAAGACCCATTTCATAGTTGTGGGAAGTTCCCGAATAGTAAATGATGTCATGAACTGCTTGATTGCACAGAAAGAGAATTTTGCTCCTATATCCACTGTGTTCAGTAAGGATGGTTCAAATTATTTCTGTCTTTCCAAGAGGCTTAGCCTACTCTGCATTTTCCTAGATGGCAGACAGGACAGAGAAGTTTATCCAGAACCTGACTAGCTGAAAATTGACCTGTAGATATGAAGAGGAAGGCAGGGGTCCCACTAGAAAAAGCCAATAGCTGCTCCTTGAAGTAGTGCAAGTTCCATTTTGCACTCTTATGAGCAAGCAAAAGAGCTTCTCTGACAACTGGGAAAGAAAGAAGCTTTATAGACACACTGGTCACATGAAAAGGATTCATCTAAAATCTCCCAAACTGGTGAGAACTGTGTTATACTCACACCTTGAAGCCTGGCTCTAAGAAGGTATAAAGTGTTCCACAAACAAGAAAATTAAGTATGTTTCTGTAAACATTTATTAGTCATTACTGTATTGGGTTGTGTGTGTGGAGGAGCTGAACCTCAGATTCAGCACAACAGGACAAACTTAAAACACATGAAACTGAAGGAGAAGAAGTCTGATGAGCCAAGTACACACATGTACTTAGTACGTGTCCCTGACAAGTACTGAACAAGTCACTGTGTTCACAAACAATGCATTAAAAAGCCTTAGGACATTACTCCTGTCTCAGGGGAGGCTTTTTAAAGCAGCATGAGCTAACCATCTGGGAGAGAAGAAAAGGACAGCTAGCATTGCATCTCCTCATACACTGTGGAGAACACATAGTGTCTCAAGGTTCACAAGAAGAGTTCCTGCCTTCCATGTGAGTCCTTGTTGTCATCCCTAAATATGAATGCTCTTCTGAAAGCTCTCTGCCTTTTCCAGAAATTCTTCTTCCATGCCCTATTATGCTTCCTAAGCACACTGGCAAAAAGGTCTAATAAAAGTTTTTTCTTTCACTTTATTACAAAATTTAGCAGGCACCTGGAGTTGATAAATTAGGTCAGAGAGAAAAATTATAATCTTAGAAGTTATAATTTCGCCTTCTTTCTCCTCCACCTCAATCTTTATTGGGAGAAATCAAAGATGCTCTGAGGTATCACAAAAATCCAGAAACACTCTCCTCTTCACAGAAGAGTCCATTGTTTAAGGACATACCTGGTACTGGAGATTTCCCCATACCACTCTACTCTGGGTGCAAGGCAACTGCCCTGAATAGTTTGGCTATTTTTGAATAAGGCAAGATTTCTCAGCATTCTTTTAACCTAAGAAATGAACAATTTTCAAACAGAACAAAAGTTTCCAAAAATATAAAAATAAACTGCTTGGTTGTTACACCAACATGCCCATTGGTCATGAAATTTGGAGTGCTTGGATACTAAGAAATACCAGGTAGCTGCTAATCTGGAGAAACAGCTAGGTCAAGGGTTGCTTTTTCGCTCCCTCAATCTGACCAAACCCAAGGAATGTGAGACCAGTAGACATAAAGGGAAGAAGACTAGAGGTAGTAGATATCTTGCCCTTTCTCTTTTCCATATAGCTCTTGTTTAGTAAACAAAATTAATGACTATTATTACCTTTCAAGATGCAGAGAGTTTTATCCACAGACTTAAGGCAAACTGCCAAAACTAAGCACAAAATATAACTAAGAGCTCAAAACATTGATCAAACTGTGTGCCAAAGTACTTTTCCTCCCCTGCTTCTTGTTTGTTGTAAAAGCAGCTATAGAAATCAAGCAGTAATGCCATTCATTCCATTTAATACTGACGGTTATCTCCATCTTGGGGTAAGCAGCCAGCCAAGAAGGAAAAGTGAAGCCTTCCAACAAGGGAGGAATTGGGCAGCATACTTGGCCAGCTATGAACAACTTGATTTTCTAGTTTAGTGAGCAAACTTTTAAGCATCTAGCATTGGTAAGAAACTATGCATAGAAAGAGACATATAGACCAACAGGCCAGAAGTAGTTTGACCATTATTTGGAATTAGCTTATTAAATCCACCTACTGGGTTTTATTGCAGTGTTGCACATGTATCTTCTAGCAGGACTCCTCCACAACAGACTCTGCCTGGCTTTCTAGAACCTGGAAAACTCAGGTCTCCCCTTTGAGATGTAATGTGCCAGACACAAATCTCATGTACAGGAGACCTGTGCATTCCTGAGAGGCAGGAACTGGCAGAGGAAGGCGAGTTAATTGGATTCAAGGTCCTCCTCCCATCACAGCAGACCTCCATGCCAACCAGAGCTGGGTGGCCACATCTCTTGTAGAGTTGCAGCCACCTTCTCTTAGTATGCATAGGTAACAGGAGCACTATCCATAGTTACCCCTTGTTTCACTGTAACCTGACTGAAGAGCTCCTTTTTGATCCTATACCCCCTCTGGTACCATTTGCTGTGATCACTGTTGGCAGGTCTTGACAACAGCGCAGAGGGGATCCCCTTCCCGTAGGGCAAGGCAAGGAAATCCAAGACCTACCGTACCACTAGGCTCACAAAACAGCACTGAACAGTKCTAATAACTACTGCACCCATCATGTGGTACAAAGATATGAAACGGTTTATGAGTTTGAGAGCTTGAACTCTCTGAACAGGGAAGTATCCAGACAAGATGATCCTAGGATAGTAGGAGCACAAGGAGGGTAGGCAGTTTGATACCATCAGAAGCTACACTGTGTAGGGTAGCAGGAAGACTGTCAAAGCCCTCTAGGTCCAAAGTGCTGCAGAATTTTGTATATCCATGGCAACATCATTCTAAAACCTTATTCTGGAATACTTTACTTTCAAAGTAAAACAGGCTTAGGAACTGGTTATAATGTTTGTAGTAAAACTAGGATTTTAAAAAACTGTGTTAATTTTTTAAAAATTAACACAAGAAACAAAGTGATTAGCGGGACTAGTTGGAGAACATGTATAATGTACATGGATCATATAAAATACATGGAAAAGCATGTAACCTTAGTAATGGAAGATTCTTGCAAGTTAGTTACTTAATCTATCTCCTAAATGATAAATGAGGATTTTTAAAATACTTTACATGATTCATTCCTAAAGAGCATTCCAACTTTTTTCTAACACTTTAGAAACTTTCTTAGAAAGACATTATTTACATTATTTACAAGCAGACATTTTTGTCCATTTTGATTTGAAGTCAAATTTCAGGTTTTTACCTAACAAATAAAAACATCTCACAGGAGTGGCCTCCAGGGTGAGCAAAATGGTAATATTTTGTCTTTTGAGTCAAGTTTTGAGCTTCAAGTTTGAATAAAATCAGGAATTTTTTATTAGTAGTATTTATTGACTTACTTTTTTAATTAGCAGAATGGTGAAGACGTGGTATCTGAGATACAGTCACCTTTTTGCTGTTTCATCCTAAACCAAGATAATCGTAACACTTGAGAAAAAAGCCGAACATAGGACACGAAAAACACTAGAAAGAGCAAGTCTGAGCATGTTCCAAGAAGTGCTTTGGCTTCGATACATGGAATCACTAGCACAACAGCACCAGGGTTTAGGGACAAAAGGAGAGATCTCTCTACTACAAAGGCAATTCCTCTTCAGCTCTAGAAACAAGTCTTACAAAAACAAGAAAAGTAGTTTTCCTCTGAATATCCAACACGGAAATAGAAAATCAGATGAGATGAACACCTTTGTCATCAAATCCTTTATCAGAAAAAGTATCTGGTCTGTTATCAAGTCTTTATCTACACTAGAAGAGCTGGAAATGCATGTGTCTGTGTTTTATCATCTTTTTCTTTGCTTAAAAGGGTTTTGATTGGTTATCATAAGGAATAAATGCTAGCTCTAATTTCCAGGGGTTGTATGCCTTCTGTCCCCTGTGGGCAGAGACTAACAGTTGAAATCCACCTATTCCTTTCTGTAAGTGACATCACTCTAAAAGGGTTGATTTTCCCACTATAGAAAGCCACCAGTGACTGTTTTGGGTAACCAAGTAGTCTACTTACCTCATAGTCAGATACGCTTAGCAAAGCTGTGTTTTGTATGAAAAAGTAAAAAAGTAGATTCTGAAAATGAGTAATTTTTTCCTCGAATTTCATTGTGTGCACTTTGACATTTTTAAAGTGTCTTTGCTGTGGTTTCATGATTACTATTTGCCTGCATCATTGTCTTGTATTTACTACCAAGCAAAAACAGTTTACCTCATAGACCACAAGAGCCCCTTGATATCCCTTTCAGTGTAGCATTAATAATGTATTCTGATGTCCTGAGCATTATCCTAGACAGTTTATCAACAGCACGTTAACCACTTAGTCTCAGTATTTTCTGTACAGCGTTGCTGTCTTACATACCATCCATTTCAGTCTGTATCACATCCATTTTGAGTGAGAGAGAGAAGCACCACCATCTTGCCATTAACTGGTGGTCRTTAACCATGGTCTCATCTCATGTAGTTTTGTGAACAAGTAATTCTTCAGCAGATTCACATTTGAAGTCCTTACTGCAACATCTTTTTTCTGATCTTGCAAAATCCAGTGTTGCCTCACTTTTATTCATCAAGAAGCATGCAAACAACAAACAAGAAAACTCCACCCTTCCCAACAGCTCAACAGGTTTGAACCCATAGGCTGACAAAAGGAGACAGGCAGCTCGCAAGGCATGTTCTGGCTTCCCTCATTGCATGCTACCAGGGGTGGTTTATTGTCTCCCTACATGGCATACTCTGTCCGAAAATCAATAGACTTCTAACTGCCTAGATGTGATTCAAGCCTCCTTCGTGTTCACTTTACTCAAACAGGTCCTTATGCCTTTTCCCAGCTTGTTCTTCATATTCCTCATACCAGTATCCACATAGTTACCTTATTGTTATCCTCAAATTCCTCCACACCACCCTTCTTTGCAATAATGAGCTTAGAAGATTTGAAAGTCATTAAGCAGTTGTAAAACTGCCCAGTGCCACCTTATCATGCCTTTGGATACAAACAGAAGGAGAAATATAATCAAAGTATAAGGCAAAATAACTCTGTCAGGTCCTTAAGGCAACAGCTTTCTAGTGCACCTCTGTACAGCAATTAGCACAGTGGCATCCCAATGTAGCTGGGATTCCTGCAGGCCAGAAATACTACAAACCAGCACACAGCTGCTTTCAGCCTTTAGCCACATAAAGGCCTGATCCTCTTAAATAAGCGGAATTCCTCCCACTGGAGATAGATATGGCTTATTCTGAAACACTGAATGACGACACCTCATCACTTTTACTTATTGAGCTGACACCTTAATTTTTCTCACATTAGTATTGTTTAAGACTTTAAGATGTAAAGTAAAACATTTAAATGTATACATTATTGTTGCTTTTTCTGCTAGCTCTCATCACATGATAAATCTCCCCTTCTTTTTCCTGTCAGTGCAAGTATTTACAGGCAGCTGAACAGTTGGAACTGCCAGTCATATACCTTTAAATTAAGCTGCATGAATAAAAAAATTTTAGATCGGTCCTCACTGCTTACTTTGGAGTCTTTATTATAAGACACACAATAGCAAATGAGATATTCGAAATCAGACATGACTGAAATCTGAAGGGTTGGATAGTCAAAAACAGGAGGTCATCCAGACTACAACTTTGGCTTAAACTTCAAGTTTGTATACCCTATGGTTCATCATTTTGTTTCACCAGCCCATATTTTCGATGTACCTTACTTATGCACAAGATCTCAGGAGAAAGCTAAGTTTATTGTATGATAATGAGCTAGCTGTTAGCAGAGTTTTACCAGCCTCACCCTGATGTATGCAACTTGTGCTTGACAGAAATGTCTGTGAACATTAACTTACGTTAAGAGGCSGTTCAAACACTTGAAACTGCAGCTCCTTTAAAACAGACCTTACGGCAGGCTCGAAGCCTAATAACTAAAAGTCTGTGCATGAGAGAAGTCTCAACTACTATAACTTAGAGTTTTCCCAGGATCAACCATTTTTAAAACGTTCACATCACTATTTGTGCTCAGAAAACAACTTTCTGAATTTTCTGAAGAGTCTCAATGTGCATTTTACCAGAAGTTCTAATAAAACCTCCAGATAAACACCCACAATAGGAAACTAATATACAATCCCTTTTCAAAAAAAGGCTAAAAAGTAAAACCAAAATGAAAGAAGTCTAGTTTCTGTGACTGATTTTGACATCTAAAGAGACTAGCAGTCCAAATGACCTTGTCTAATGGTTAGAATCTACCGAAAGTCTTTCTTCCTTCAGAACATGCTGACAGTCAATAAATGACAAAAACCCACTGCCATTTCTCCCTCAATAGGAGCATAAACACAATTTGTTCTATATCTCTAGATACCCACCTCTACTGAAATTTGTAAAAATTTAGTACATTTGAAGCCCCTAAACCTCTGTGAAATTCATTTGGAATTGATCCATAGGGGATTGGTTTTGGTGGTGAAGAAGGAGAGAGCAGGTGGAAGGCTTACTGTTTTAGCTTGGTTGCTTAAGGAAAGAAAAGTGGGGGAGGAAATCCAGGAGAGAACCCCAAGTGATATGAGAAAACTGAAATCAAGAAAAAAACTATCCAAATGTTGCTTATGTTCAATCCAAGACAGAAGTACACCCTACAGCTGTTCTTCATATAAATTCCTTCTTTTTGATAAATAAAAAAGAAACTATTTTAGTCAAAGTAAGTGGAAAGTGATTGATATGTTCAAATTTTCATGAAGGTTGAGAAGAAAAGTAATTTTCCAAAGCATGGTCATCTAAAGCACAGGGTCTCATATGGGGAGGTTTTGCTACTGTTGAAGTTTACTTTAAATGTTCTGATATTCAACATAATTAATTCTCCTAAAGACACTGGGCACCTGACAGCAGCTCTCAGGAGATGTTACTGCATAAAGCTTGTTTCTAAGGATTACAATCCAAGAACTTCAAGATCTTGAAAAAAATATGATTGTCAAACTAAGAACAACATTACTCTTTAGTTCATAAGCAGAAAACGGCAGAGCTGTCACCTTGTCTAATCTACCTGCTGCTGCTTTTACCCACAAAAAATTCATTCTCTGCTTCAGTGTTAGCAATCATGAAGTTTGATTCACCGTATCAGAATAGCAATATGCTTCTGGCTTAAGACTTTTATCCCTATTGAAGGCTGCATTTCTGTCATTTATTTAATCTATTACATAGAGGATATGTACATCACTGTACCACTTGTTCACTGGTCAGCTAGGCCAATCTCTCTCTCTGAAATACATTCTATCATTTGGGAGGAGTAAAAAATTAAGACTAACATACCTAAGTAACCTTCCACCCTGCCTCTTCCATCTCATGCTGGTTATGTAGTAAAGCAACGGGTTTAAGATTGTAGAAAACGCATTTAGCTTTTCAGTCTCCTTTCCATAAGGACTAAAGCTATCCTTAATGCAGTTAATCTAGACACCTCTTATATCATGGATGGAACATCTGAAAAAATGGTATTCTATGATCTCTAATCCAAAAAAGGCAGAGGGCTATTGTCCATTTCTATTGTTTTATTACCTCACTGTAAGAATCTGTGGTGCTATTAGTATACACATTCATTTCTTCTAAAACTTTGCTTTGATTAAATTCTATTGAGCTTTATCAGTAATTTTAATTAGCTCTGACTGAATTAAGAGTACCGTTCTGATGCAGTATCAAACTCTACATACTGTACAAATACATATTTACATTGAGTATGCGTGTTGTGTGTTTTCCTCAGGGATTTATTTTTATTAAAAAGGAGTCTTTCAGAAAGCAACAAGTTCCTATTCCTGCTCACAGAACCATCATGCAGTCTAGTCCTAGAGAAATAAAATGGAATGCGTCATATGAATTTCTTGCTTTTTATATAAATACATAGTAATTTTCAAAAGGGACAATACTATAGAGAAGATTAAGGCAGCAAAAGACCATCTCTTTCCAGGTAACAACTTCCTTTGCTGCTGCTAGATACTTAGAATCTAGCTGTTCACTTCATCTTTTAAACTGATCTTTTTGAAGGATTGCAAGATATTTCCTAGTTATTAAAGCATTACCAGGCTAAGTCCATAGTTTAGGAGCTGAGGCACAATAAAGTTTAAACAAAAAGCTGCTGAAAGACCTATTAATTTTAAATACCTCAGCTTGCTATCAAATCAGAGCTCTTCAGGCCTGGTTTAAAGGCATGTTAATCACACACAATGTCTTCTGAAGCTGGAGATGTTTAACACTTCCTAAAAGCAATTTACCAGTTTGCATTTAAGCATCAAATCCTTAAAAGCTGATATGAGAACTAAAGATAGAACCCTTGTGCACTCATTTTTTGCTGTTTAGTTTCTGTTTTAACTGCCTAGGCTTGGGGCAGGGGACGCAGGCAATATCTGAAGGAAAATAATAGCCATTTAAAGTTATAAACATAATGCATTGTTGAGGCTAGGCAGCAGCTGAGTTTTTAAATAGATTCCTATGATACTGTCTTGTTGAAAGAACCAGATATCAGAAACTGCAGATAGGCACATGAAAGTTTAAATAGCTAGCAAATCAGAAAAGTTTGTCACATAGAAGAGCACAGTTTATTTGCATAAAGAGATCACAGCTGCTGAGCATTAATACTGCAGATGGGTATTTTCATGCCATTGTTATTCTCACAAAAGAAGGATCAAGGAACAAGATGTTCAGTGTTTATATAATTGCACAGAAAGAAATAGATGATTGGTTTTGCATGTTGCCAGAGGATCCAAAACATCTACAGGGAATCTCTTTAAAATCTCTCTAAAATCTAATATTTGAAATGGCTGATTCAAGTTCAAAGCAGGCAGACAGACATGCAACACATAAGTAGCTGGACTCATTTTTTATGTTTATCCCTCCATCAAAGCCATTCTCAATTATCTTTGAAGAGTCATGGCGATCGGGCAAGTATCCTGAAGACTGGCAGAAAGCAAATGTCACTGCTATCTTCAAGAAGAGCAAGAAGGAGGATGTGGGGAGCTACAGGCTGGCCAGCCTCGCCTCAATCCCCAGGAATGTTTAGAGTAAATAATCCTGGAAACGATTTCCAAATATATTGTGGACAAGAAGGTGATTGAGAGTAGTCAGCATGGATTTATGAAGCAGAAATCATGCTTGACCAACCTGATAGTCTTCTACAAAGAGATGACTGGCTTAGTAGACAATCGGAGAGCAGTGGAATTTTCTTATCTTGACTTTAGGAAGGCTTTTGACACTGTTTTCTATAACACCCTCATAAACAAACTGATGAAATGAGGACTAGATAAGTGGACAGAGGTGGACTGAAAACTGGCTGAACCACCAAGTTCAAAGGGCTGTGATCAGCAGCACAAAGTCCAGCTGGAGGCCTGTTGCCTGTGGAGTACCACAGCAATTGATACTAGATCCATTACTGTTTGACTTCTTCATTAATGACCATTAATAGGACATTAGGACATTGAACCCTCAACAAGTTTGCAGATGATACAAAATTGGGAGTGTCTGATACACCAGATGGTTGTGCTGCCCATTCAGAGGGACCTCGACAGGCTGAAGAAATGGGCAGAAAGGAACCTCATGAAGTTCAACAGAGGGAAACCTGCACCTGAGGAGAAATAATCCCTTGCACCAGTATAGGCTGGGGGCCAACCAGTCAGAAAGCAGCTTTGTAGCGAAAGACCTAGGGGCCCTGGTGGACAATAAGTTGAACATGAGCCAGCAGTGTGCCCTTGGGGCAAAGAAAACCAGCAGCACACTGGGCTGCATTAGGAAGATCATTGCCAGCAGGTTGAGGGAGGTGATCCTTTCCCTCTGTTCAACACTGATGAGATGACATCTGGAGTGCTGTATCCAGTGCTGGGCTCCCCAGTACAAGAGAGACATGGACATATTGAAGCCAGTCCAGCAAAGGGCCACAAACACAATTAAGGGCTTGGAGCATCTCTCATACGAGGAGAGGCTGAGAGAGCTGGGATTGTTTAGCCTCAAGAAGAAAAGGCTCATGGGGGATCTTACCAATGTATAAATACTTGACTGGGGGAAAGTGAGGGTAAAGATGGATCCAGACTCTCCTGAGTGGCACCCAGTGACAGGACAAGAAACAATTTGCACATACTGAAATCTAAGAAATTCCACTTAAACATAAGAAAAACTATTTTATTGTGAGGGTGGTCTAACACTGCAACAGGTTGTCTGGAGAGGCTGTGAAGTCTCCATCCTTGCAGATATTCAAAACCTGACTGGACAAAGCCCTGAGCAACTTGCTCTAGTTGGAACAGAGGAACTGGACTAAGTGGGTTCCTCCCCATCTCAGTAATTCTTCTCCCCAAGGAAGAAGCTGGAAGAAAAGGAATATTTAATATTCTCTAGGTACAGTTACTTACACTTTCTAGTCATAATACAGCATGACTAAAACTGTGTATATATTTGTCAACTCAGCATTCTTTAYGCATCTTACATGCTAAGGTGTGCTTTGGACATTTCTTTAGTCACAGGGATCTATACAGATCACTGCTTGGCTCAGAAAGCTAGACTCAACTGTGGAAAACAAGAGTCCCCACAGTAATGGAAAAAAATGTGAAACTAGTGACCTAATTTCTCCCCCAGATAGCATCAAGGTGTAGCCACGGTTCCCATTGAGCTCAGATAGAAGGCCACAGAGGGAAAGGAGTCTCTAAATTATACTGGAAAGGATAAGCCTGGACCAAAACACTAGATCTTGAGAAGGCCTAAAAATAGGGATTCAGCCTGTGCCCTTTCTTTGGAAAACAATCTGTTCCAGGTCAGCAAAGGCACAAAAGTGAAGCTCTTGACTAGGGCTTCATGTTCTCGGGATGTCTCTAATCATTTGATTCTTCTTCACGTGACAGCTGCTTCCCAGAAGCCATTAAAACCTCATTTCACGTTCAACACATCATTTCACCTTCTCTCCAATGCATACCACTCAAAGGAAACAAATTCCTCAGTGCTGCCTCCCCCCCACCCAGCATTACAGAAGAATGGGATACACATAAAACAGGTGGCATTCTACTTGTTTCCTTCATTAATTTCTCCATAAACCACTCTACAAATCTGAGGCAGGGGACAGAAGGGGTATTACTTCCCCCCTCCCTCACAAATCATGGCAGAATATGAAACAAAGRAAGAAAAATAAAAGACAAAACAATCTCTAGGTTCAATATTATTTGTGGTTTCTCCTGGTACAGCTCCTTGACTCTAACCAAATAAGTTCACCATGCATCATGTTGTGCAGCCTCTTGAATCTAAGCAAAACAATTTTTTGCCAGGACATTTTCTCTGAAAGTCTCTGACTCGTTTCACAATTCAGATCACCACAGCCTGGATCTATTAACTTGCAAGAGATTCTTTAAAACTGACCTTCTCTCCTGGTACTTAAGAAGGGGAAGCTGTGCAGGATAAGAACAATAAGACTCTCATTATGTGATTTAATTTAACTCAGTGAATGCTCTTTATTAGAAGATGTGTGAGCAACATTTTCTTCTACTTAAAAATTATTAGAGTGACGCCAGTAAGTGTTTCATTATTGTGAAGTGCAGTCAGAGAAATTTTTTTCTACCAGTTAAATGCTGCTRAATAAATAGTTAAAGGCTGTGGCAGCTATAATGCTTTTTATCTGGTGGATATCTCAACTTTGCAGTAGACTTGCGTGCCTGCATGCACAACAGGAACATACAACAGAATGGAAATTTAAGAAAAATATCTTGCAAAGCAAGAATAGTAAAGGCTATTCATTACTGAGATAATACTAACAAGATGAGAATATTTAGCTATTATGCAATAGAAAACAGAAGAAATGGCCATTACTTTGTCTCTTTCCCTACATGCCTCTTTTCACACTTAGCCTGAGTTGCTGCATGCAAGCTTGGGAATAGCCAGTGAAAGCCCCACTGAGGTCTTCTGTGCAGATACACAAATGCATGAGGACTCCAATGCAAATAATAATAATAATAATAATAATAATAATAATAATCTGTTCAGTTTAATTTTAAAAAGGAAGGTTGAAGCACAGACTTGTACAATAAATTCTCACCAGTTGCCTTATGAACAAAATCACTGGAGAGCGGGGACCATGTTACCTTTTCCCGTATGTCACTTTTGACACTGTATACTGCCTTTTTCGGTCATTCCTGTGTGGTGTTGTGCTGGGCTTGGTGCTACCGTGTGCATAACCCACATGTAGCACAAGAGGGAACTGAGACTTGGAAAGATTTTATCAAGGGTTATAAATTCCTGGTGTAAATGGATTCCACTATCCCTAAGGCAAGAACTGTTCCATGTTAGAAGGACCTTAACTGCAGAGCTGAACACTTAGCATGGCAAAAATAAGAGCATCACCACATTTTGTTATAAAGAGGGAAAGTTACAGCTTGCAAGTGCGCAGCGGAGGGAAGAGATAAAAAGAGATCTTTGTAAAGTATTCAATAGGTAGATAAATATTTGTGATGGGTTGTATGTGCTGCAGTGAAACCAGCAGCCTTAGGCCACTTTCATTCCTAATTAAGCATCAATGTGCTGACACAGACACTTTAGAAGGAACCCACCATGGAGATGAGTCTTGCTGCTATCCTAAGGCCCACAGAAAGCCTTTAAGATAGACAGACAGCAGTCAGAGCATAAACAGGATGTGGACTTTGAGCTTGACACATGCCTATTCCATCATACCAGCAGAACAACATCTGTGAGGCATTTTGGATATGACTGTTATATTGTTCTGCACCTACAGTGAGAGGTGAGGGAAACAGAGAAGACTCCCGCTTTCAGCTCTGCCTTTTTTCCCTTTCCAAAATCCCTTTTATGACCCCTGTATGCTTTGGCTGGCAACCCCAAAGCACATTTGTTTCCCACCAATACTTGTGATTTTTTTTCCTCCTTGTTTCTCTCACAGTTTGGTGTGGTTTCTTGCATAAGCAGAGCATTCCAAACACTGAGTTATATTTAACACTCCTCTCATTTCATTGTATGTCGAGTCTAACAATGTGAAACCACATTAAACACAGACATATTTGCTATTTAAAGGTATTTTCAGTGAAGAGACTCACAAGACAGAGTACATGACTGTCTCTTCAATAACATAAGAATGTGTACCCCGTGCCAAATGAAACATTACTTTGACAGTCCTCAACTTTTCTTTTCTGAGTGACAGAAAATAAGTGATCTCACCTTCCCACAGTGTTGTCAGACACCCTTTTCTTCATCTCCAAATAAAACAGGGCCCTTTCTGCCATCATATGCTTTCATAAACAAGATGGCATTGTCTGGAAACAAGCAGTCTTAAAGATTACTCTCAGCTGATATAACCTCATATTCTACATTAACCCACAAATACAGTTAATCCTCCATGGTCATCCTTACAGGTACACAATGAGAAAAAGCGCCCAGTCTGATCTATATTTTTCCCTGCTTGTTTGCAATAAATGAGTTACGCAGTAATCTTTTGGCAGAAGCCCCTCTGTCAGAACTCAGGCACAGGCAGCAGGAAAGGCAGATAAATCAGAGCCATCTTTTGCGTTCTCTCTCAACCCATTGCATATTCTCAGCAGGTACAGGCACTACCAAATTCCCAGGGTAATGTGCCTGCTGCCATGGTGTTCCAAGTAATATACTTGCCCATAATTTTCTTAGTTTGTTGAGAAAAGTCCTGGTTCCATGAAACACGGAGCAAGATGTTGAAGCTAAGAGCACTGCAGTGGTTTTCTACAGAAATTTTAAAACTGAGATAAAGGTAAGAATCTATTCTGAGCCTCCAGAAGAACCAAGAAAGTCAAACATGGGGAAAACCAAAGAGAGCGCAAAAGAGACAATTTCCTTCCCCTTACCCCCCACTCCAGGCATCAGAAGACAGAAGTATGGGAGGCCCCATTATGGGAAGCTAACATTACAGCCCAGAGACAGGAAAGTCAGTTGGGGGTCTAGTCCTGGGAAAGACTGAGTACCATTGTTCTCACCTGCCAGTTCCAGTGCACAAGTGGCATTGCTAATTTACTGGTATGGGAGCTGAGTCACAGAGAAGTGAAGTGCTCAGATTCATCATGTAAATTCTCTTTCTTTGATTCGCACTCTAGGTTTTGCAGACAATTAGGCCCAAAAAATAGATGAATACCAGAACTTCCAGTTACAAAGGGGTCATATTCACTACCCTCCATATCTTTTCAGAACCGGAACAGTCTCCTTAATTCCTAGTTTGCAATTCCCACAAGACCTGCTTGTCATTTCTGGTTCTTGACTTAACAGCTAGGATTGGAACAAACCTGGAACCAGAATAGATCATGAATGCATGGATTTAGAAGAGAACCAGTGTGAAGTCAACACCAGGGACAACAGCAAAATGGTCTGTCAGTAGAACAGAGGTGGGGCTGGAGGCCTTTTTCTGCTCAGCCATCAAGAAAAGGTTGCATCACTTGAAGAGAAAAATCTGTTTTGGGAAGTGAGAAAGGCATTACAGTAGAAACAGCGCTAATTAAACTGCAGGACTGTAGAATTCCTATCACCACAGAGAACTTCCTTTCTGGACAGAGTTAATGTTCAGGAGCACAGACAATGATTGCATGCCATAAAGTCAATCAATACAATAATGGCCATTTAAAATCTGACTGAACTTCCTAATGTATGATAAGCTCTGTTAATAATGCTGTTGAGACACTCTGTATATTTTTAAGTTGAGCTTCACTTGAACAGCAGTACTAGAAAGATGGGTGCTTTAAGTACAATGCATTATGTTATGAAGTTAGGAATAATATAAAAAATACTTTACAGTAAGTTGCTCAAAGTGCTTCAGCTTATTCTCAGTAGGACGACAGAACTGCTACACTGGATCCAATTAATAACCTACTCCAGTACTGCCCTCCAGCTATGACCAGTACTGGACATTTAAGAGAAAGGAGCAATAAACTCCACAGAATACAATATTGGAAGGCCATCTCTTGAAAAGAAGTTTCTTTCTAGCTCTATGCAGTCACTTACAGCCTGGCATATACTCTTGATCCATTACTACTTTTACCTATTACATTACTCTCCAGGGACGGGGGATGCGACACAGAGCACACCAGTAACAACCGCCTCAGCAGTGCAGTTCCTCAGACTGGGAGCAGCACAGCGGAGGATTGACATCAGCAAGCACTCTTGCCAGCTGTCAACCGAGCCCTTCTGCAAGCCAGTGCCCTGAGCAGGACTCATTTAGCACTTCCCATTTTACAGCAAGAATAGTTCAGGAGAGGCCAAACCACACAGAGTCTAAAACAGTACCGTGTTAAGCATTGTTTCTCAGTGTGACATCTGAACCCCTGTTCCAAAATACTTCTTCTTTCAGTGTCCCATGACCAAGGATTTCTCCACAGGAACCTTCTCCATAGAGTCACAAACATATGAAAATTCAACTTGAACTTTTGCGGACTTGACTTTCTTCTCCTTTCATACTCCTGTTTTTTCCTGTAACATAGTAAAAAGATGACCTGGCTTTAATCCCATCAAACCTTGGTTGTTGGCCTACACTAGTTTCTTCTATAGTCACACTTCTAGCCCAACTGAGCTCTTCCAGCACGTCGGTCTGTTAAATCGGTTGCCTTCCTCCAAATACAGAGCAACTATGTTGGCTGAGTTCACCAGCTGTCACTAATCATTCCTCTTCTGGGGTGGATTCTCAGATTCCTGTTAAGCTATTGCTCTCAACA
This sequence comes from Apteryx rowi, assembly GCF_003343035.1. Taxonomy (NCBI): domain Eukaryota; kingdom Metazoa; phylum Chordata; class Aves; order Apterygiformes; family Apterygidae; genus Apteryx; species Apteryx rowi. The sequence continues at coordinate 848,313 of NW_020448296.1, read as the reverse complement.
CTGTTTCATAGCAGTGCTAGCCAATGTACAATAATTGCCAGTTTCCAGTTATACTAATAAAATGTCCGCATATTGCACATATCAATAAGCAGAACAGGTTCAGTGGGATAGAAAAAAATGGGATACAAAAAGAGATAGAAAATGGCTGATTTCTTTTTCTTTTTTAACAGAGGAAAGGCCAAACCTGAGTAATTATTGTCTGTTTATCTCGCAAGCCCATGCCACAAAAACCTGCGTAGTTGATGAAATATAATTTATTCTAATCCTGTTCATAATCACACCATACTATGAACAAATAACTTATATTTGAAATAACAAATTCAAAAGAAGTAATATTGCAAAAGTAAAACCACTCCATTTTATGAACAAATCCATTTACATATTTTCACGTGAAAAGATTTACTGTGACTGGAGGAAGGACAGCATTCAGATTGGAGGCAAGATAACTGTACTCTGTTTCTAGATCTGCTGCTGATTTCTAGCTTGTCTTTGGATAAGTCATTTAAAGAACAGAGTTCTTAGCTAGAATAGCAGTTCCTCTACCCTTTCTTTCTACCCCACTTCCCACTTAACTGGAGCTACATTAATATTTGTAGCATTCTGGATCTTCCGCTGGCTGCCATGCCTAAAAGTCAGGAGATCTGAAAACCTGATACCCTATTCTGATGAAAAAGTAAGAATCAGAATTACACCTTATTTCTTTTGTACAGATTTAAAACAACTATCAAGTTTCTTGCTTTCAAGGAGCCATGATGTGCCATTATATTCAGAGAACAACAGGGCAGAATGAACAGTGAGAATAACAGAAGTTTTTGACAAGCAGTGTTGCAAGAAGAGATAAACACTAGTTAACACTGCAAACACAGTCTACTTTTGGAAAAAAAAATACTTAAAGCAGTGGAACTCTAAAGCTAAATGGAGCTCTGCTGTCATGCATACTGTCCACTCTTACTTTCTTGTATAAAAGCACAGGAAAAGCTCCTGCTTTGTTTATACAATCTTTCTCCAGCCAACTCCTGTGAATGACCTTCATTCTCCACCTGATGGAAAGAGGACAGAAAGGATACTCACAATCTAGAATATGTTGTATCAATAGGTGAACTGCTGTATCTACAGACATTTTGCTGCTACTGCATTAGCTTCACTCCAGGTCTGCATGCAGTAGAGGTTCAAGTCCCACAGGCAATTTTTGCATCTTTAGCTCAGATATACATTCACTGGTTTATGCCAGATTATTGAGGTGACAGTGAAAGTTCCCTCTCCCCCTTTCCTGCCATGTAAACACATGTACAGACAATCATAGGGTAAAGTAACTTGCCAAGCCTAACACACCCATGCTTGAGTTGTATTGGTATATATTGCCCTAATTCTCAACATTACTCAAGTTCATCACAGTACAAAGGTGTAGCCTTCCAGTCACGTTAACTCCTGGCACTTAAAATACTATGAACAGTGCTATGGTAAACATCTCATTTATTTTCCTCTGAGACAGTCATACAGAGAAATCAGCCAGGTTTTGGGCAAAACAATACCATGTTTTGGATAAAAGAGGTCATTTTATTCCACCTTTTAGCAGAGGCTTTGAGATCTCTGTGTATTATTTATTAATGATAAAGTGCTAGATATTTTTAGAAAACAACACTGCTTATAGATAAAAGAAGCCTTTTGCATCCACCTGTGGCATGCATTCACAATTATATTTTGAAACAATCAAGCTTGTGATCATATTGAGGTCAAAACAGTGAAGTTTAAGGTGTTTTTCTAATGGGACCTCTGTATAACTGTCATATAGTCTAAAATTTTCAACACTGTTCAAGATCAAAAGAGTTGCTTCCCTGGTACATCCATAGAATATTGCTGTTCCTATTGCTCCAAATTCCGATTTTAAGACRGAGCATGTTAGCATTAAATATTATGAAAAACTAAGTTTTTAAAGTGTATGACGACGAGCTACTCTCATTCTACATGCAGAAGGCATTGTCTTGACAGTCATAATTAACTTCCCACTCAAAAACACCTGTCAAAACAAAAAAGGTTCAATGGGCGATTTTAGTATCTTTTGTCTTTCATCATGTTTTATTAGTAAATGTGAAGTGTCATCAAGTGTCAGAGTTAGCTTTATAGTACGTGATTATCCTACATCAAGCTACTTCTGGTATCTGGGAAAAAACATGTTAGAGAAACAGTAATGGACTACCTACAGACAAAACATTTGAAAATTATCAGCGTACCATTAAGTCTATTACTAAAAGAGGACCTAGTTAAAATGGTCGGATGGCTTTCAGGTACTCTGCGGTATTCATTTGCCATACAATGTCTTTAAATCTAAATTGCTGTATGCAGCACATGAGGAGCAGCACAGCGTTATACTGCTGCAAAAGAGCTTGCGGAAAGGCTGTACACACTTGTGTCAAGCTGTCTGATGGGTTGGGATGCTTTCCATCATCCCCTGAGAAGTTGCTAAGTGCTTGCTTCCATACACCTAGACAACCTACACAGCCTCTCTCCAGTGCCAATCCATTTTGCACCCCTGGGGACTCCCAGCTTTATACATTCCTCTGTTTGCTCAGGTGGAGAGACTGAGAAATCACAGGAAAAGAGAGTGCTTACATGTTTCAACCCTTCCAGCCTGTGCAAGAACCCAATACCACATCAGGCCTACCCTTGATCTTATGGAGCACCATAAACGAGAATAGCATCTCACCAATTGTACTACATTTCTCTGTGCATCATTTTGAAACTCCATTTTCTCTATCACCTTGAGGAGCAGAGAGTGATAGACACATACTGATAGTATGTGTTGTGTAAATTCAATCTAGAGAGGATAAAAGATGTATTATCATTTGGAGTGGGTTTACAAATGGCACACAAGCTGACTAGACTAATCTTTCTGCAACATTCCCTCTATTTCCAGTTAAGAGACTTGTCCTAATGCCTCCATGAACTTTTTTTTTTCCTCAGCATCACACAATGGGCCAAATATTCAACAATGAAAATGGATATGTCACTGTTTTACATCAGCTACAGATCTGGCCCACTGAGTATAAATAAAGCTGAAGCTAATCTGGTCTTTCTCGAACTGTGGGCCTCAGAACATGACCACAGAAGCAACAAACATATTGTCTGTAAAACCAGGAAATGCCAATTGTTAATGGGAGGGAAAGAGACATTTTGTTCTTTTTGGTGCATATACAAGGCAAAATCCTGCTCTGTCACCATGTATTTTGGCTCAATTGCCATCATTTATAACTGGACATGAATGTGACCAGTACAAAGACGCTAATAAACTTCTTGCTTGCAACTGAAGGCACCATGCTGCATTTGGAGTGTATAGTTGTAATCAACAGAAACACCATCAGCTGAACAGTCAGACAGGGTTGGTGAAAAGATGCAGGGAGAGAAAAGGAAGACAAGAAGGCATAATAAAGGAATCTGGAGTTTGACATTGGGGTCAAATCAATAGCACTGAATAATACAGAATTAGCATAAGGGATGGTAGTGAAGTCCAAAACCCCACTCCCCAGAGCATGATAGGCCTCTATCCTTAGCCTTTCTGTCAACCAGTATCAGGTGCACTACCATCCTTCCCACAGTTAATACTTGCAATTGTTCAACCAAAAATCACTTTCCACAAATATACTACCATTTTCACTGGTTTTGTGAGCTCTCCTCCAAACTACTTGTTTGCCAGAACCTCCTGAGGTAGCAAACACAAGAGAAACACAAGTACAAAAAAACAAGTTTGTTTTAAAATTATTTTACAAAACAATTTGTATTGCTGTACATATTCCCCATGGGGAAAGAGGAAAAAAACAACCTTAAAAAAAAAGAGAGACTGCGCTCGAAGAATGAATTCCAGACATAACCATAACAATGATTTCTAAAGGTTTCAATATGATCATATTTTCACTTGGTTTATATTAGATGTTCTGGGCAAAATCTATTCTTAGAGATGCTCAAATACTGCGGTAATACATTATAAGTACAGGAAAGATAGATTGTCAGATGTGATTTTAATTACTGAGTTGCTTCAGAATTCCTCTAGCTCAGACTATTGCTCACAGGCAGCAGAAACACACAGGAACTTTTCAAGAATCTCTCTCAGCATGACAGCAATGAGTAAATGGATATTAGAAGTCTTTTACATTTGTACTACAGAGGTTTATAAAGTGGTCTGTAAGAGTCTAGCCAGTCTAAAAAACTCAGGATCATCTTCTAGCCACCTTGCAAACTATTTCGCTAAAAGAGAAGCCTAAGAAGCTAAAGTGCTTTGCTTGGACAAGTACAGCAAGGAAGTATCTTATTCCAGTCACATAAAGAAGTCTGGACCATAAAAAATGAGGCTGGATAAGTCACAGACACTCCCTAATGGATGGAGGAATTTCCTTCTCTATGGACTGTGGAATACCAGTTTAGTCATTCAGTAATTGCAATAAATATGGATTTGGAACATCTGACTTTTTTTTCAGTTAGTCATGATCCACTAAACACATTGCTCACCGGTTCTGTATGCTGTGTTGCAGAATCTCCTCCCTATTAACTCAGATCTAATGGCACACAAGGTACCTGAATGCTTTCAGTAAGTCCCAGAGAGTTCATACTAGCTGTACAGGAGGACAGCCTGTCCAAGAGAAAGCATTCTGCTCTTTAAAGCCAAAAACCCCACCTTACTTCTTTCTGTGAATGGTCTCTCTTCTTACTTCAGAAGTTTCAATTCTTTAGAGCATTTTTATCCCCCCTCCTTGTTCTGCCACAAATACATACATATATGCCACACATATATACACATACGTGCCCCCTCCTTGTTCTGCCACACATAGGTAAACATATGCCACACATGTTCTAACGAAGGAGGAACAGCTCCTGAGCAGAAGACCCCAAGGAGTCAAGCTGCCAAGCACACATACATTTTTTTTTTAATTAATTCAAAGTTACTTGATACCAAAATATTTTTTCTCTTAGTTTTCTCCTCTTTTTTCAGATTAAACAAGCTGCCTTCTAAACACATCATTTTGTCACTACCTAGAAAGGTCAGTTCTGGGCTGGAGTGTTTCAGATCCTTGCTGTTCAGTTGTAAACAAAATCTTAAGCCTTATGCAAAAGTATATGTTTATCTGCTTACAGTGGACTACAATTACTGTAGCTATATTACTCGGGTCTTTCAGCCACCAGGCCTGAACAGAGTACCCCTGCTGGTGTCTGGCAGCATCCTCCATTTCCATTTTCCCATAACATTTCTCCAGAGCAGCCAGAGAGGTGGGTTCCTGCTGCTGACACCACACCTCCATCTGTAATTGTCTAGTGAAATTGAAATGTGGACATGTACAAGGACTAGGTGCTCTTCAGGTTATTGCCTGACCTCAGTATCTAACTGACTCACCTCAGAGAGAGTGAGTCAGTCCAGGTAGGACTAGGCCTCACCACTTTATAACTACCATAAATATGTGGCATCAGTAGCAGCTGCACYGTAGCCCAGCTCTGACAGCCTGTCTCTGTGAGAGCTGATCCTCCGCAGACTTGCATGTAGTAGCATATCTGCAAGCAGGCATCTGAGGCTCTTTTGGATGGGAGATGTTAAGGTGACTGGCAGGCCCTCTGGGGATGCTTCAGGCAGTCTAGAGCAAGAGGAACTTCAAAACGATGGGTGGAATAGCAGATTCTCTGAGATAGGTAGCCATGGGCAGCCGAGAAGAAGAGGCACCTGGCAAAGCAACTGCTAGAGCTAGGTCGCATTAGACATCAAGAGAGCATCAAGGAAAGTTGCCAAGCAGACAAAAGCAGCTCCAACAGTGACTGCTGGAGGGTAAGTGCAGGACAGCAGGAGCAGGAGTATATAGGGCTGCCATSCTGTAGATGGTGGCTGTTGACTGATGACTGTGAGTTGTTCAACTATGAGAGAACACCTTCCTTGTGGAAGGGCTGGGAATGCTGCGATGCCAGCAGGAAGAGCTGTCAGGAACGAAGATGCTAGAAAGGCACTCTCCTGCCAGCAGCTGGCCCCAGGAGTGGGCAAGAGTGAACATTTGGACATTATGTAGGAAGAGAGCACAGTGGAAGAGAGATGGAAACTTTCTAGCAGCCACTAGAGACATGCATGGAGAGGCAGGGCAGCCACCTTTCAGGCAGATTGTGCAGAAATATTGATAATGGCTTGGAGGTGACTGTTTCTGAAATGGCAGGTGGGAAGAGAAATATGAAGCAACTAAAGCTGGTACACAGGAAAGAGAAAAATAGTCTCCATTTCTGGAGTTTTTCATGGTTACCTGGGGATGAGAAAATATATTGATAGGGATAGAGGAAGTGGCAAGATTTCATCTTAGGTCATTGGGAAGTATAAGGGACAAAATTCTCTTTACAAGAGCCATTCTAGAAATATGAAGGAGATAATGAAGGAACATAAGAAAACACAGACTGCATGAGCCTAAAGTCCATTCAGCTCTGTGGCAAATAGCAGATTAGCAGAAAATGTGTCCAAGTTTTGCAAGGCAGTCTCTCAGAAGAAAGGTTTGCTCTAGCGTAGCAGAGACTCAGGAGTAATACTTTTGGGGTGGCCCAGGAGCAAGGRAAGCAAGAGATGGCTGGCTCATACAATATACCTTCCCAAAGGTATGGGGAAACAGCACCAGTGAAAGACAAATTGGGAAGCATTGCTGGGCTGTCACAGAAAGATAAGTGTAGTCATTTTCTGTCCTGTCATGAAAGGCAAATTTCTCTGGGCACAGACGGGCTCATTTTGGTCACCTTCCCAGATGTAGTTTGTTACCATTGTAGACAAACTGTCAAAGTAAGGAAAGTGGTCTTGGGAAAAGTACACCCCTGTTGTACCTACTACACAAGATGGTGGCAGTCTGTTCTGTACCTGTGTCTGTTTTCAGGCAGGACACAGCACTGGATTTTGTATAGTAAGTGTTAATCTATTTAAGGGATGAGGTTGATTTATGAGGCTTTCACTGTGGATCCACAGCCATACTTAGGAAATGCGGTGTTTCAGGCTGCTTGTGTGTCCTAGAAAATATATGTATCGTTTCAGTTCTCTGATGTCTTTGGTATTCTTCCCATGTCTCATCAAATGAAACATCTTAGAATAATTTTAACAAGAAAGCAACTATTTTCTTTTCAGCAACAGTAAACCCGCACCTGCACTCTGTCCCACGGGGGAAACTCACCCTGTCCCCATGTCTCTGTCCGGGAGGAAAGATGGGCTTTGGAAGGAAATAGATGGAAAGATATAAGAAGGAATAGATGGAAAAAAGATGGAAGGAAATAATCTCTTTCTGATCCAAAAAAGTGGGGGTTTTGGTTTTTTTGTTTGTTTGTTTTTACAGAATGGTAGGAAATCTTCCCCTTATTTTGTTTATTTTGCACTTCTCTTTTGGCTTTGATTCTCAGGGTGTGCTCCGTGACATTATTTACTAAGAATATTGCCTTTGCATGTTTCATATTGGGAAAATAATTGGCTAAGCGAAGAAATATGTGAAATAATCTCTAGAATTGTAATATAAATGGTATAGAGTTCTTATCTGCACTTTACAGAAAACAGCACACCCTTTTGTAGGCAGTTTTATTAAACATTTTTATATTTGTAGTTTGTGTCGTGACTATTAATGATATAGCCCAAGCCTGAAATGGTACAGTAATGCTGATGATATCTGAAAAGCAGCTGTGAAGTGAACTGTGTGTGAGTTTGTTTTAAAACCTATTGCTTGACTCTTTGAAAACCTTTGGCATTTTTATTAATGAGAGCTACCACTTAATGTTGGGGTCTGTGGTGTCTATCCTACTGTAACTGGCCTTTGAGAAGCAATTAAATTATCTTTTTTTGAACAAACTGCAGGGAGACTCCATCCGGTTCCTTTCTGTATCTATCATTGACATTTTTTTGGCACACCATTATTATTAAGCCTGCATTAGCTGTTTGCAAAAAAAATGAACAACTTCTGGAGTTGCTGGAGTTGCTATTTTTAGTATAGATTGAAATTTTGTAAGGTCTGAGACTTCACAGTTAGTTATATCACACAGCTGAAAGAATGGTATTATTCAAGTGCTCAACCTGTAGCTTAAATTCTCATATGGTCTGAAAGCCTCCTCTCATTCCAGGCAGAGCTTGGAGGTGGTAGGTGGTATCACACTTGGGTGGCCCTTAGGATTTCAGATTGTATTGTTTGGGTAAGTGCTGAATGTACTGGGGCATATTCCAGAGGGCTCTGTGACATAAAATTTTAAGTGTTAGAAAAATGCAGTGGAAAGATACAGGACTGCAGCAGAAAAGAATAATGCAAATAATGTTACCAAAGATGAAAATTTAAGATCCACTTAGACATTTGGTTTCTTAGTAAGTCACATTACTGTGAAGATGTCATACAGCTATAAAGATAGTGGAGACAAATGTTTACTTGTGTCTCTACTTGTCTTTCACCATTGTGAAACCATTGTACAAATCATGCTGTCACTCTCCAAGTAAGTATTTTTCCAACAAACAAAAATATATGTGCTTTTCAGAATTCTTTTCTGACTCAGATCATAATTTAGAAGGTCCTTTCTCACTAAAGTATCACATGCTGTATTGCAGTTTATCGTTAAACTACATTGGCTTGGCAAGTCAGAAGACACTTATCTTTATTGACAAATAAGTCAGAGACAAATTGGAAATCTTTAAAACATCTTCGTTAAGTGTTCTGACCATGAAAAGAAAGGTTTAACTTTCTATAAAATATCTCCAGAATATTTTAACACTTTCATAACACAGGCAGTCTAGAAGAACAGTATCAAGAACCTTCCACAACATTTCACTTCTGGCCTGGGAATTTCTATACAAAAAACGTACACTTTTGGGGGGGTTACTGGCACCTGAAAGCTGTCCCTAAGGTATAAATGTAGCATTGCTACCATGAAAGCTTATAGTTAACAGTTTAAAATGAGGTGTGGAGGGAGAGAGTCCAGCATTGAATCTTTTCCAGTGCATACACTGAGGCACTGTACTACATATGTATCTAGCAGAACCCTCATTCAGCTTGTAAAGTCTGATCCCATACCAGACATAGTTCATGGAAACAGTTTAAAAATAAATTTTCCCAGTGAATAGCAGGTGGGACTATCCTACAAAACATTTTTTGGCTGGGGGTACAGACCCGCTGAAATATTTCACCCAAAAGAACAATAAAAGAAGTATTGCTTGAAGCTTTGGTCATATTCTGGCTGGTGTCTGGCCAGAGCCTGATAACGCTCATGTTTTATGAAGGAGTCTGCCTCACTGTGTGTGTTTACCTTCTATATGTGACGACCGGCTGACACAGCCGTTTTCTCATCAAGGTGGTCTTGCAAGCTCAAGTCTTTCTGCAACCAGAGACAGACTAAAAGCGAATTCACTGTAAAGGCTGGGTTTTATTATGATTCATGAGTACCTAATAAATAAAAATACTTTCAGTGTGTTGCACCTGAAACTCCAGATCCTTAATGAAGAGGTGACTGGATTTGCTGACAAGAGTTCAAAGGGTCAATGACAATGAAGTCAATCATGGAGGAATGAGCAATCCGTACACCCTGGTGGTGTGTTCCTCACTAAAGAAAAGCAAGAGGGAATCTGGCGATGATTGTTTCTGAAAGCACTATAACACAGTACAATCAAACAAAAAAGATCACTGGCAGCTCAAGAATGAGGGTATTTGAAATAGTCTAAATGTACACTAGCCCTTTTAAGCACATTTGTATTGTACATCAACTCAAGATAATACTGACCTCGTCCTATTTACCCTGGCAGGACTGTCAGATTTCAGATCTCAAACTAAGGTGTACTCAAACCCTGATTTATTGTGTCTACAAAATGATTAAGTAGATAAAGACTTAAACTAGGAATTCTCCTAGTTAAACATCCTGTATACCAGCACACAGAATAAGACAGGGAGGGGATCTAACAAGTGTGATAAAAACCAAAATATTTTTCTTAATGCTCACCTATGACATTACACTATATTAGATTTTGGCCCCAGACCAGGGTCTTTGTTGCCTAAGTAGGAGGAGAATGGCAGCGCTATTCTCTGCATTTAAATTCACCCTTCAGGAAAAAGCAAAATAAAATAATGACACTTCCTATTGGAAATACCTTATAATGATAAACACTAATTGCAGTCTACATCAGTATCAGGTGCTACACTGCAACTTACAATGTCATGGCATAGKGTGCTCCTTTCTTTGGATTTCTTCTGTAGTCCATGGACAAAGAGACACACTTCCAAAGGCCGACTTAAAGCATCCAGTTTGGGTTTCAGCTCTGAACCAACCTTTAGAGGTGACTCTAGGGTGAGCTCACTCTTGTGAGAAAGACATTTCCATGAATTTTCTCTGCTTCCTATTTATAAACAGTTTTCCTATTCCCATTTGAATCTAGTTTTCGACCTGACCACTACTCACAGTCTGCTTCACAAGCAGTCTAATCTAGACCCAAAAATCCAGACTCAGTACATTTTAATGAACTGTTCAGACAGAACTGAAAATGATCATTTTCATGAACAAGACAATGAACATTAGTACTCCAACAGTTACAAAGAAAGTTTGCTGGTTGCTGCCCATACTGTCCTTTTCCACAAAGAATCACTGATCCTTTGAACTCAGCCAGCCATCTGTGAGCAAAGCAATTAATGGAAGCACAGAAGCCAGAAAATATCAATTACTTTGTAACAGAATGCTAACTTTTTAAGTACTTTTAAATGACTAGTATATCCACCATGTTCTGCTCAGTGCCTGCAATGTCTGTTTAAGGATAGGCAAACCCCAGCAAAAAATGTAAATTCACACACAAACTGTCCGTATCACCTAACTCAGCAGATCTTATGCTTTCCCACTAAGGGGAAAAGCCAGCACCGTTTGACTCTGTGACACTCTCAAAGGTTGTAATAGCCCACAACAAATACAGGACCTGTGGCAGGTGCTTTGTGGTAATGATATGACCACCTTAGTGGTAATAGTAAGCGTGCAGTACCGTGACAAAGCAAATACAAGAGGTTTCCAAATCCAAGTATTACATCTCATCTCAAAAATAATGAACTGAATATCTCATCACCCTTCTGTGTTAAATTTTTGTCTCTCAAGCATTTCTTCTCTTGAAGCATCGCATAGTTACTCCCCACTAAAATATTTGAAAAGCTGAAAAGGCTTCCAGATGAAAATGTATTCAGAGGTCTATACATAAAAACAGTGTGGATGTCTTATCTAAAAGATAAATAACCTAGCATTTGYTCTGTGTGATTAAGTAATCCTTCATTGCTCAGTGAAATAAGAGGTTATGCTTTGCGTAAGGATGCATCAATATGGCATGTGTATACTTATATTAGACTGTGCTCATAGCATTAGCTATATATTTCTGACAAATGCTTTGTTCTTATTGCCAAAATTTAGCACTCATTTTGTATCCCATTTAATTTGGATGACAAAAATAGATATTCTAATATGCTCATATTTACACCAAATCCTGGCAACAACATCAGGCTGTCACCATCACATGGAGCAAACTTTCACTTTGCCATAGGACATCTAAGATTTAGTTGAACTGATCATCAAGATTTTGTTTGGCCTACAAACCTGTACAGCCCTGCATCACAATGGCATTTAGTTACTAATAAATATTTCATTTCTAGAATTGTGTTTTTCAGAAACATATCTATGGCCAAGTAGTTAGCAAGATCATGCCTGTTTCTTCTCTAATTTTAAGGGAAAATATACTATAAGCTCATAGTACAAGTTATGTCTTCTTCCATATAATCTTGCATGCAAGTTGGTATTTACTGTGAATTAGGTAATGCAGTAGGCCCTTGCATTTATTTTTCTTCGTCATTTTCAGCAGGCAGCACTTTTAAGTCAACTTTTTATTTGAAGTACAAGTTGGCTGGCATCCAGGCTGCAGCCTACCATGAGAAAGGCAAAGAAAAAGAAATTACAACACAGAAAGGGCAAAGTCAGAAGGCTCTAGTCTCCTCTGACTGAACAGATCCACTCCCATCAATCTTTGCAGGCTCTTGCTGCCAACATGACCACACTGAAGGGAGACAAGGCCCCTGAGATGAGATGGGGGACCACATGCCGGCTGCGAAGGGAGCAGCCCCCATGCGCAAGGGCCCTGGCACTGGAAGGCTGAGACAAACATTGCTGATTTGCCAAGTGCTAAGTTTTTCCAGTTGCTAAACTGATTTAAACAAGCTTGTTTTGTGCTAATGCTCATTCACAATGCCACATTAGGGAACTCAGACTTTTATAATGTCATGTTTGGCTTGAGGCATCTTCTCGTAGCCTGATTGCCATTAACCCCAGCATTTCCACAGCACTTGAAGTCATGCAATCTCCATTGCAATTAATGGCAGATGGGCTAAGTCCCATACAAACATAAAGGAAAAAGAGAGGAATATATAACTCTGGTTAGATGTTCAAGAACATGCACCTCAAGGAATGGTGGGAACAGAATGAAAAAACACTTCATTCTAAGGAAACATAAAAGCTGAAAACATGGCGGTGTTCAGCAAAGACAACTAGATCATGAACAGTGTGCAGTGGTTTTGATGGTTTGGAAGGGTACAAAAATAAAGAAAAAAATACTGAAGATACCTCCCTTTTCATGATTTGTTTAAGAAAAGCAGTGTAATACCAAAGAAACAATGTACTGCAATTCCTAAGAAGATCTAATGGAGCAATAAGATGTCATTTAAAAGAAAAGTGTGGTTGAATGGGGATGAATTCTTTGGAGAGTAAAACAGTCTCCTCCCTTTGGATGAGAAAAGTAGGTTAGATAAAACTCCAGCAAATATAATGTAGGAGGTATCTGAGTTGACAGAAGAATTGACATGAAAAAGTTTAGAACGGTCCCAGTATATCAGCATCATGATTAACAGGAATGGCATTCTTAAAAGTCATGCTTAAAACTATTTAGAATTGAAAAACCTTAAAGTTTCAGAACCAAGTTTCTTTATACACTGTGAGTACAATCATATTGGAAGATGGGGTCTCAATACACACACACACACGCTCGCACAATCATCAGTACTGTTAATGTCCTATCTATTTTACTAATGACATCAGAGATCAGTTAAGGGAACTGTCCAATCTTAAATATTCAATGTACTTTTCATTTCTTCTTCTGTCTGCTTACTTCTAACATTTCCAAGAACGTGAGTAATGAAATCACACACTTTGATMTGTTCTCAGTTTTACTTTCAGGTTCTCCATGCTCCCAGGCAGAGCTGTCAGTGCTGGAATGTTTGCTGAGCAAAACAGTTTCTATCAGAATTCTTATTTCAAGGAATGTAAATATTTCTGTCAGTCTTAAGATTTCACTAAAGGAGTGCTCTTTGGATTTTTTTTTTAATATAAAATCTAAATTTAAAGCTAACCTGGAATTGACAGAATGCTTTCAAATCTATCCCTGTGAAACGTACCCGAGCAGATTTGCTGAATCATTGTTTTAAAATCAGATTTCTTGTTCATTTTATATTACAATGAAATAAAGAGGAAAATGTAGATAACTGTGAAAAGCTTCTAAATTACACATTGGCACTGGAAAATAAGATAACAAAAGTGCTCTCAAAAATGAATGAAAGGTAAAAATTACATATGTTAAAATGGCTGGTACTATAAACTGAATGTTAAAGACTACATACTGAAAGTAAGCAGTAACTGACATATATTTTGATGTATAATAAACTAAGATACAGGATTAGAGATTGCAACATCTTAAGTAAAAAAAAGAGATGAAGTTTAAAGCACAGATTTTGCAGGGTTTTGGAGGGGTTTTTATTTTTGTTTTTCGTGGAGTGAATTCTACTGACAGTATTAAAGGAAAATGTCTCCTCCATTTTTATAAAAATTAAGAGAAAAAAATAGGAAAACAGTAAATAAAATAGAGGTTTTTTAAATCCATCATCCACCTTCCTTATGGCACATATACCACTACTACATAGACATCCTGCCTTGTTTAGTGATACATTTGCTATGGGAACTCTTTATTAAATACTGGTTGCACACCTCTGCCTGAGTGATAACTCTTAACCCACGGTAACAATGCAAGGCATGTTAGATATTATAATGTGGGGAATCTTTTGATTTAAGTAGCAGCGTACTGCAGTCCTGAAAAAATGCATACAAAAATGGGTAAAAAATGGATAACCCTCATAWAATTTCACCCAGGAACAGAAAAATGAAAAGATCAGTGTTTGGAAGCAGTAACAGTTAGAAAAATTATTAGAAAGGCAATGGCCCCAAATGGCCCTGTACCCCATATTTCTCTGGAACATAGCAAAGAAAATATTTGTAGCTCTGATGGTAGAGACATACAAAATGATACTGTTTCGTAATGGRGAAGTGTCTTTAAAAAAAATTGTTTTGTAACATGGGTCAACCTGTTTTGCTGCCAAAATGATTTTAATTTTAAATGAATTTATACCAAAAATGCCCCATGTGCCATGTCTCAAATGACAAGGTCTGGCTGACTGCCCATTCACATCTGTTCCCAATATGCACCCCCCGAAGTACTGATCCCATAGCCACAGCCTTAATAATTTTTTTCTACAGCAAACAGCAAGCTTTGTCACGAACTAAGCAATGACTTCAGCAGAGCAGGCAAAGACAGAGGGAGCAGATGAAAAGAAATGAAAAAATAGGAGCGCTGAGAGAGTTTGCATTTAGGCTTTCACCTCCTGTTGGTTATTTAGTTTCAGAGGGACTAGAAAAGCAGAAACTGAAGTGTCCAGACATGATGCATTCTCTGTTATAAAAAAGGATTCAGGAAAAAAGTAGAAAGTAAAYGTAGCCACCTCTAGGATGAGGGGCTTTGTGAATAGAGCATAAAAAAAGAACAGAGCAGGAATTTAGACCCAAGTTAGGACCTGATCAAGCCTCTTTTTTTCAAAAAGCTGAGTATCTACATCTTCTATTTATGTTCTTTCTAAAACGGCTGATTTTTGCGAGTGATGTGTAGTTGCAACTTCAGTTTAAATCTGCAACTTATTCATGCATTTAGAAGATTAGTTTTAGACACCTGTGGTTTGAAAATATCAGTCTTAACCATGCAATAAATAACATCAGGATTTCTCAGTTCTGCTTTGTACATGGACAACAAAATGCTTTTCATTTTTTAATCCTCTCACTTTTAAAAAGCTCTCATTTCTGCCCTGAGGTATACTGAAGACAAGCGTGCACCTATGTGATGCATTTTGGATCTGCTCCATTTTTCCCCTCCTATTCATCACTACAGTTGGATCCACACTCTGCTGCCAGCTCCCACCCTGTTCTCTGGGGAACTGAGGCATGATCATTCATTACCCTCCATTGCTAAGTAGCAGCAACAGCTACTAGTATTTTATCTGCAGAACTGAGGATCATCAGAAACCCTCCATCCACATGCAAGGTGTGCTTTTTAGAATCACATGACTCCTCTAGCAGAGGAACACCTGCTTTTTAGAACAAGCAAAAGAAAAATTCTACCAAAAGAATCAAAGCTAGAGACAAGAATGAGAGAAATAACTACCACAAATGAGAAAAGTGAGTCATGACTCTTAAGATACTGCAGGAATCTTCTCCAGCTCTTAGTTAATGAGAGTAATATAAGACTCTAGAATTTCTCACCTTCATCTCTCTGTTTGGAAACTGCAGCTGTTGTTGCAGTTCTGCAGCTGTTCCACATCTGAGATGCGGATATTACGAGATACCCACACCTTTTGTTATATCCAGCCTAATTGTATAGCAGCTGTATCTCACAAACTCAGGCATGCTGACAAAGATATAGCTTTACTAGAAGATCTAAAGACTTTCTACTGGGAAAAAAATCTTTCACCCAGTTTTGAAGAAAACAGCAAAAGTTTTTGCTGGGTGTAAGATTGGATCCGCCCTTAAGCAAGATTTCAGTGGAACAGCCTTTCACTACCACAGTGGGAAATGAAGTCTATACAAAAAAAAAAAAAAAAAGGCAGCAACAAAACACCACCTGCTGTGCCAAGAGAACCAAAGCTGTGATAAATTAATTCACCACTTGTACTTTACAATCATAAAATTTTTGAGCTTCCTGTTGTTGATCAGTTGGTGTTCTCCATATTTCTATGTGATTATGTATACAGAAATAGATAGAGATATAAACATATAGATAATTTGTGACAGAGTATGCAATTACAAATCGGCTTTATTTTTACCTGCTTTTACTAAATCCAAGACTAAGCAAAGTACTCCAGTGTTGTTCTGCTCTTTTACCTACAAAACAAAGTATTCTTCTGAGAATCCTTTTTGTTCCAATACTAATTTATGAGCTAATTTTATCAAGTTATTGGATATCAGTCTCTAATTCACTTTGGTTTGTTCTAACAGTAGTCCAGCCCACAAAAGCAGCCAAAGAAATGGCTGAATCTCACAATGCACCTTTATTAAAAGGTGACTGTTTTTGGAGGATGAGATATACTTGTTTCAATACATCAAGATCTTGCCTTAATGGCATATTTGCATTCTGAGTGATAACTTTCATCCTTTCTAGTTTTCAACTGTGGGTGTTTTTATATAATAATCAATATTAGACCTATGATTTTAAGTACGCATTTTACTACTTGAGATTTCAGGAATATTTTCTAAGTAAAGCCCCATCTCTGAATTAAAACAGTTGCACACTGTAGAAAAACCAGGCAGAGCCATAAAACAAGGTGTGCATTGTGGACTGTACCAACACGTTACCTATGACCATGGCTGACCTGGCTGCTAGATTAACAGGTCACTGGCATGGAGCCACCAACTCTCAGAGAACAGCCTCTCTCATGGTATTTCGATATTTCCCCTTCTGGATTTGACCCAGCAGGGAAGTGCAGGAGCATATGAAAACTGGGAGTGGAACTGGGAAGCTAACCAAACTATTTCAAACCTCAAATGTTTAGATTAGATGCTTATGTGGTCTTAACCAACTCACCCATCCCTAAATATTATTGCATCAGGAATGATGATTTAAAATTGTAAGAATGATATAACAGTGCCAATCACTGTTGAATGTATTCCACATTTTCTGCAATAGCTTCTCTACCAATGAGCACACTATGTGGATATTTTGGGCATACTTATAGTAATAAGGGTTTGCCTTTTCCCAGATCTTTTTTAGGCTTGTCATTGTGGACGATTTGGACATGCTATATTTACTGCCCTGCTTGTTCCAGAGCTGCTGAAGGAATCTGCAAAATAGTCAGATACCACAGTTGGCAGAAAAATTATATTCCAGGAGAGAACCTAGCACTGTGCCATGTACCAGTAGGGTGCAGCTCTCGGTTCAGACTACAGTAACTGAAGAGTTTTGTTGTATGCACAAGAACCTGGTAATTGCCCTGGCTGACAAGCCAAGACCCCACCAACAGTTTGTTGCCTGTGAATAGCTAAATCTGCTTTAAGCAGTTCTTCTTTTGCCTTCTCCTGTTGCACAGCTCTCTTGGCAGTATTGCTATCTACACCAGGAAACTGTAGTGCTTTGATTGGACCATCTCTATTTTGAACACCATTACTTTGTATAAAAAGGTGGTATTTATTCCTGTATGGGAAGGGGAAGACTTGCACTAGTATAAGGTGCTTTATCATGGTAAAGCACATTCACAGTAGAGTTCTTTACTGCTGAAACTATATTCTTTAAGTTCTTTACTGCTGAAACTATATTCTTTAGTTTTGATGGGTTTTGTAATCATGACACTGAACAAAGTTACAGTACCTAAAAAGCAAGGGTCTATTAGCTCAAAGTGAGCAAACTGTTTTTTTCTTTATTGTTGAAGCCAGTGAGATCGTTGGCTCATTGATTTCGACAGCATCCAATTGACACCCATGTCAAAATGAGTCAGTAAGACCACAAAAGGGCATTGGGGTCGTTCTTTCATGCCTGTTCAGTTTTTCAGGACAGCTCAATAACATAAGTTTTCTGCTGTCTTACCGAGAGGTCACAGTGCTGATGCCTTCAGCCACCCGTTATGCCACTGTCCCTCTCATAAAAGCTTTATTTTCTTGTCAAGCCTTTATTTTTCTTGACTCCAGTTATTTAGTTGTTGATGTTCACATCATCACACCATCATCATTATCATCTGAAAAGGAAAAACAGACAGAGACCTCTGTTCAAATAGATCTGGGTTTATTTGTGGTGATGTCTTCTATCTATCACAGTACATCTACCTTCATGGATGAGAAACATATCCTCACATTTACAGCTTATGTGTCGCAATTAAGAACACACATCTGCCACTTCTCTTTCACTTCTTTTACAATCTTTAAAAAAAAAGGGGGAGGGAGGGCTGTCTAGAAATAGTTTGGCACAGCACAGGGTAAGACTGCTTTCAAAAGTGAGACCTGATACATCAAAGAAAACCCACTGACAATGCCTATTTCAAATAGCAAACCTAAACTCTCTAAAAATTTGAATAAAGATTTCATCTTTGAAGCTCAGCATCATCTGCAAATACAAGTGCAGATATAGGAAACCGTATTAGTCATTTGGATGAAACCGAGTGTATGTTGAGTTTTCTACAGACAGGTAAATAAACAAAGAATTTGCTGAGCAGACCTAGCAATTCAAATGGAAAAACATATTGATGTGAAAAGAAAAATGAAAAGCAGTGTATTTAATTAGGAAAGTGAAACATGTTTTTCACATAGTCACCCAAATTAGAGGATCTTGAAAAAATTTTGAAAACAAAGCTGGTTACACTCAAAGGGAGTCTTTGCACTGATTTTGGTGGGTTTTGAATTAGGCCCATTCATAGCAAATTAAATTAAGGAGCACCTCATCTGGGTARTAAGAAGTAGGGGACAGGAATAGTTTCTGGTTGATGGGCCTTTTTGAAAGAGTGTGTTTTAGGGAAGGATGTGAGGACAGGAACTATACCACAAGAAAGACTCTTACTGTTTATGCTGGAAGATGTTCTAATGATGCTGATGAATTTCAGAAATCCCCAGCATCGAATTAATATTCTGTGGTGTCTGTTGGGTGGCGTGGGARGGATTCTTCTTATCTTTTTATCTAAGGAAGAAAGACTTTGCATTGGTCCAAAAATATATTTTGAAAGCTGATATTTCTTAGAGACAAGCTTCTGAAATGGGAAAGCAGACCAGTAACTTTTTCCCTTCTCCAGGTTCCCAGAGACATTTCTTCTATGTGACTGTGTGTAAGAGCACATGTGAGAGAGAGAGAATGTGTGTAAGGGGGAGAAAAATGGAATTAAAAGTCATCAGTCTATTTTTTTAAGTTATTCTAAATCACTACAGTTCATTTTGGAAGGAAGGATGTTGTTTTACATTTTCCCTGTTTCAAGGGAGACTATCTACATAGTGTAGCTGAATCCCAAAAACTGAGAACAGGCCACAGTTCTTCTACATAATTCTTTCTTCACAGTTTCCTCCTACAGCTCAGGAAGGAAGAGGCACCTACCAGCAGAAACTAGGTATGAATGGATAGGTAAGGATAGATAATAGCTACCATACTGGGCCACTTAACAACAGTTTTAGTCAAGCCAAGAAGAGCTAAGCAAATAAAAGCTGTGCCAGTCATTATGAAGCCAGAACCTATTGGGTCTTTGGGTAATTCTACCTGTAAAAAAGCCTGGAAATAGATATTCAGATTTCACTTCAACCAGAAGCTCCAAAGAGGCAGTATCATTCTTGTTTCTAATGAAGTAACAAGCCTCAGCAGGTGATGCTAGATTTAGGCTTAACTTTGACCTTTAGGATTAGCTGCTTGTCATGATCAGAAGAAAACTGCACATGCAAAAAACAGTTACTCCAGGTCTTCATGTGTTAAGTAACAGATAATCCCTTGATTAGAAGTAGCCAGCAAATAAACACAACTTTGGACAATCAGAATTCATCCATTCTCTTACTAGCCTGTTCCTTCAGTTGTTTAAAAAGGTTTGTGTGCATTTTACACATGCCTTGCTCTAAATAATGGATTTAGAAAATAAGAAATAAGGAAACAAGCCAAAAACGTTGCTTAGGGCTTTGAGTGTTAGTTKTGTGTGAAAACTCTAGACTAGGAAGAATGATCCAGTGGAATGATCCATTTTGAGAAAGCAGCTACATCATTGTGACCATCAGTGTGTCTGCCCAGTCCAGTCATATACACCGAGGCCAAAATTTTTAAAAAATATAATTCCTTTAATTGTATTTTACAACTGACATTTTAAACTGCATTAAGAGGCATATACAAATGTTTTGAATCATTACACTATCAGACTTTCGATTTGCTGGGCCACTGAAAGCACTCAGTAATGTCTCAATATTTAAGTGCATAATGGTAATGCAGAAGAAACAAATGTTTGTTTTATCAACACAGTATCAAACACGACCATGAATCATGCAAATCAAATCATAAATCACAAAGCTCAGGTTAGTCTTGTCAACRCTAGAACACACTATGCAAGATTCTTTATTTGGTATTTGGTCTAACCAGATACACTGGAAAAATAATATAAGCTCTTTCACTATTCAGTGTTGAAAAGTCTGAAATGGGAGTGATATGTAAAGCATGTTTTTCATAATAAGACTGCCAAATGCT
Organism: Apteryx rowi; assembly: GCF_003343035.1. NCBI lineage: Eukaryota > Metazoa > Chordata > Aves > Apterygiformes > Apterygidae > Apteryx > Apteryx rowi. The sequence continues at coordinate 827,786 of NW_020448296.1, read as the reverse complement.
ACAAAAGTGAATGTCATGTGCAAACCTGCAGCTGCTTGGGGCCTTTATAATTCAGCATGGAATTTGGAGATGGGTCTTAAACTTGTTTTACCTTCTTCAGTCTTTTGCCTGATGTAGTTAGTAGCTTGAATATTTACTACTACTATTAGTTATATCACAGTTATGCCTGTAGGGTAAGTTTGGAAGACAAAGATTTTAGCAAAGATAACTCTGAACAAACATTTGAGTGAAGTTACAAGAAAATGCTCCAACTATGAAGAATGAACACACACTAGCTTGCAAGCTTTCAGCCTAGAAATGTGTACCATTTCATTTTTTAATCAACATTGGGAAAAACAGAAAAAGAGACTCTATTCAGTTAAGGTGACACTTTTTGTCAGAGGCAACAACAGATGTCAAATAAATGCTTACTGGGAGTGAGACTGGCATCCACAGAAGACTCACGTGGCTCTCTTACAGTGGAAAAGCTACAGCGCAGTAGAAATTTAACTGCTCAGAAAAAATCCTCTTCCCAAGAACCATACATTAAGATTAAAGAACACTTTGACCAGACAGCCTCTCAGAGCACTACAGTTACTCCTAAAAGTTACAGGCCAGATCCTGAAAGTTAAAGGACAATAGCGGTTCCCCTTCAGAAGCTATAAAGGTAGAAGAGGGGCCAGGGATCTTTGTTTCTTGATTTTTCATTCACTTAAAAGTGCAAGTTTGCTGGCAGAGTGGCTTTGTTCATGAGTGCAGGCTGAATGCAGCAATTGTTTAACTAAGAAAATTGGGGTAACAAGGAACATGCAGAAACATCTAAATGCTTCCAGGTTCTTTTTTAAAACTTTTTTTTTTAATTAAATATTTCCACTTTTCACTCCAGGAACTGCCAGAATTTCTTTTTAAGATACTCAGTATTACCAAGCAAATTTTTCATGTCAGGTCAAACCTTCAAACTGAAGCAAATATTCTTTTTTTTTACCCCAGGAAGATTTGAAATTAAACGTTACTCTCATATCCCAAAGTATTAACAAAAATTAATTTCACCTTATAACCAAAAAAGTACTCCCCAAAAYAAGCCAATTATCTATACAGTTTTAAGCACAAGCTTAAGAACTGTAAGATGAGTACTTAAGGAGGAATAGAGAAATGCAAAGGTATAGCTAACCTGCCAGTCATGACATACGATCCTGCAGTATTCTGGCCTAAAGGCAATAATTCTAATACAGGTCTGTGTGTGATTTGCCTTCACTGAAGTTAATGAGAGTATAGCAATATGAGTACTACGGTACAAAATTTAAACCTTAATAGTTTAAGCCTTATGAGTTTTATCACAGCTATTTGTCTGTGAACCATATAACCCTTCTGTGATTTTCTACTAACTTAATATTCTATTTCTTGATTAGGAGCCCTCTCCACAACAATTAATGATGCTATAAATTTATACTTCAGTAGGAGTTCAGGTATCTTGGAAAGGAAACAGGTATAGACAGAATAATTAACTATGAAGATGAACTTTAAATATGATCTCTCTACAATAACCATTATCACTCCAAATAATCCAATAATCTCTTCTATCTTTAGTTTTATAGAATTAGTGCATTTCCACAATCAACGAGTAAGTGAACATGCTCCAGTATTCCTGCATTAGTTATTCTGTCTTAAACTCCAAACTCCTTATTCATGAAGCTCATTTATCTGGAAGGATACTTTGCTGTACAGCATTAACTATCTGCTTAAAATATGTACAGATCAAAGGAGGGACTGGTGAGAAAAGTGAAAATGAATCTTCCCAACTCCGATTCTAAAAAGAAATTTTGCTTGCAGTAAATTTCTGTAATACATCCATCCACTTTTATTTGTGTGGCTTGACTTAACAGGAAATAATGCATCAATATACTTTTTCATAACTTTTCAAAAGCTGATAGAAATAAGGACAGAATAAACCTGTTCAGAGCAAGTGTTTCTAGAGGTCTCCTTACTCAGGAACCAACCGGTATATCCATTCATGTTTCTAAGCTTCTCTTGCAACCTAAGCATTGCAGAGATCTCTTTTCCTGTTTTAGTTGTCGGTGGTCCATTCATCTGAGAATAACAAAATTATTCTTTTTTTTTTGAAGGCTTCTCATTCAGTAAAATATCAGATCAGTGTCTGATAACTTAGAACAGCCTTCCCGCTCACTATGCAACAAACAGCTTTCCCCTCTCATTCTTAAATTCTTCTTTAAAATCTCGTCCCTATTTTTCCAATATTTGCTTTCCTTTTCCTATCTTTGTGCTTAATGAATGATCACCCTTTTTTTGTCTAAGGTAGTATAGATTCCAATCCATTGGATGAAAAAATCTATCTTGTTAAGGATTTACAGATTATCATATAAAACTCTGGGACTATGACATTTAAATTTTAAAAATACATTACAGAATCATATATCAGCAACACCGCACAGTTTTAAAGATGGCAACCAAGAATAATTTCTACATGTACTGTGCAGGGAATAAGAGAGTAACAGGGGAGGTGAAACTCAATTAACACCAGCTGAAACCGTAGCTGAAACAACCACTATCACTGTTGTCCAAAATACTAGCAGGTTTTAGTGAACTCTGAATAGAGGAAGGAAAGCTTTGGTTTGGTCTTATTCAAAACCCRGGCTTTAAAAGCTGGAAGCAAAGGACTTCAACAAGGATTATATAAAACTGTTTACATGTGTATATCATTAAATTTTCCCATCACAGTAATAAACATAATCTCCTTGGTCCTGCTGAAATACCAATCCATCACTGGAGAGACTGGAGAGGCAAAGAGTTGACAAGAAAGAAATACTGTGAATAGTTTTGCCCAGTCCAGCTTGCCATTTTTTCACAGTCCCAGTAGCCACCAAAGATTATTCTGAACCTGTTAAAACACAGAAGAAGAAGGCATGCTACCGCAAGAGATGTTTGTACCCTCACACACATTAAAATGATGGGTGTGCTATGATAAGGTATTAGTATAGGCAAGATTTGTCTTCCATAAGACTGTGTTTCCCTTTAGAAGACGAAGGATAAAACCTCCTTCTTACAGGTGTTCGTCTTTTGTGACAGATTCATCAGAACACAGGGTTTGCCTTCCCAGTCTGTGCAGCAGGAGACTCTCTGTCAGAGACTTAACACGTATTCAGTGTTTTCAGCTCTTGAGACTTCTTCCCTAGTGTGAGGCAACTTTGACTGGATCTGGAGCCAGCTTTGCAATGATCTCCCACAAAATCCACCCCTGTCTGGGAAGGGTCCTCTCTTACTAGCTGCCTGCCATGCTCACTCACCTCTAAGGTAGAGTAAACAGCCAGGGCCACTGCAAAAAGTTGTCAGAGCTCCCCTCTTCTCATCTTAGCATCCCCACACTTCTTTCCATAAAAAAAGCCACATAAAGACACCAGCGGTTATGGGCAGCTTCTCACCCTCCTTTGCCTCTCCTATTCTTTAAGGAGTTAGATAACTCTTTAGCTCCTCCCTGTAACATCCAGCCTGCCCATGGGGAGACTCAAAACAGGAGCATCTGAACAGGTTTATCCCACCCTAGAATAAAAGAGGCAGGATTTCTCAGCACCACTTCATTCCTCTAAGGCCTCATGGAGGAAATGTTCCACAAATACAAGTAACTGGACTAAGATGTAGTCTGAGAGCACACGCAGCAGGTCAGAGCTGATTACTGGAAGGTTAAAAGGGAAGATATATATGTAGGAGAGCTACATTTACTGAGGCATGTAGGAGACAAGCCTAACTCACACACACAGACACAGTTTACTAGAGATGTAAAACAAGGACAGAAACACTGTGGAGGTGGTGGAGGTGTGCATTCATAGTATGACTCCAGCTTCTTATGCTCTAATGTATCTTTTTGGCTTTATCAGCTCAGAATGTGGTCCCCACCATGGAGAACTGAGCCCCTTCCAGCAGCCACCAATGTCCTGCAGAAAGTCCTGGGTTGACAGATGGCATACTTGAAAAATTAGGCCTTTCACTTTCAGGATGTCAGAACAAATCATGGCAAACCTAGTAGACAACAGGGCAATCCCAGCATTCAAATGTAGCTATGTGACACCTAATAGGTGAGAGAGATAAGTGACTGAAAAGACAGCAAACCACAGTATAATTTTTCTTTTAAAAGATCTGACTTTTTGGGCCAACCTCAGAGTTTCTAGGATGGTTAGGACATTTATGGTTTTTGAGCCTTCAGATTGCTGAAACATGCACTGATATATGATACATTGAAGTACATTAAGGGAAGCTGTTGCATAAATCTTTGTATAACTCAATCTAGAGGACAAGTGAAGTCCCAAAACTTCTACTGTAGAGGGCAGATACACAATTATAAAATGTTCCAACAAAGCTATGAAAGAAGAGTTGAGTTAGAACTCTTCAGAAAAATATATGGCTCTAAATGTATAAAATATCTTCAATTTATTCTTCTAAATAAATAACTTTTAATGTTCCACTTAAAAAAAAATCTTTAAAACAGTCCTTAGTTCTAGAGATTAAAAAAAAGAATTATTTTTTATAGGAGTATTTAACTCTAAAGGTAAATGTGGGACTTAAACACATTGCTCAATTTGGGATCCTATTAGTAAATACTCTACATATTTGGAACATATTTTGTTAATGCCAGGGGACTAAGTGGAGCTTAATCAGGTGTTAAAAATATCTGTGAAAAATAAAATTCTACACCTAATAATGAAGTTGCCAAATAAACATTGAGAGAGGCCCTAAACATTAAATACAGGAAGCATTGTTTTTGTTTCTGTATCTAATTTGATAGGGAAGTATGGTTTTGTATTCCACTTCTCAGTCTCCAACACTTTTTTTTTATACGTATCCTCCTTTTTTATTTTTTTACCAGGGTAGGTACCCCAAAAAGGGTGCTAAGTTATCCATTTAGAACTGTTTTACAATGTCTCTCAGCCCTTTTCTGTCATTTTCTATTGCTTGCACGAAATCTTCCTATGAAAACAGCATTTGGTGTTTTTTTGCTTTTTTATTTGCTCAGAGAAGACCTGTGGTTTCTTTTAGACTGCTGAAGGGAGGTAAGCTAGCGTACGTACCTGCCTCAGTCCTACAACAATCTGATTGCATTTTTAAAACYGCCTATCTGACAGGAGGTACAATACCACATTATGATTTTTCTGGTGGGAAAACTAGCTCAAGATCCATGACCTTCCAATGCAGTTTGCTGCACCTTCAGTTTTGATGATTCAATTATCTGTAAAATTAGAGTCTAACCAGATCAATGAACCCAATATAAAAAAAGCCTCTAACAAATCTGTACCAGCATAGCTTAAATTTAAAGTGAGGCTTACAGAAACAAACATGGATGCCGAGTGAGCAGCTCAGTTTGAAAATTCAGTTCTTAAAGCATTATACAATGATCTTTTGTCTTCAAATTCATTGATCAGACAAGGACAATGTGTCAGATGTACTGTATGTCATTTCTTAAAAGGAATTCAAGTAGACAGCAGAGACAAGACGAATTATAGCAATATCCATACAGAATGAAATAATATAGGAGAGACAACACCATCTGACAAACATTAAATACAACAAATAATAGGCAATATTTTGAATTATTAGAATTAGGATAAGCTGCCACTATTAGAAAAAAAAAAAGGCAGTCATTTAATATTAGTAGAGGAGGGATGGATAAAAATATCAGGCTTGCTAGAGGAGAGGTAAAAGATTAGTGGAACTACCTAACTAGAGGCTCTACTGGCATAACATCTGAGGACTTCACAAAAAATTTTCTGAATTTATCTTCATGACACCTCTGCAAAGTAACATTCTCATTTTACAGATGAATGACTAAATAAAAYGGCTTGCCTAAAATCCCAGAGGAAATATGTGTCTAAACCCCTTACCAAATTCGTATCTTATAATTTTTCCATCCAAAATTGGAAAATACCTAGACCTGAGACCAGGATTTACTTCAAAATGTAGATAATAAGAAAGGGGGGGGGAAAAAGGGAGGAAGAGATACTATACAGAGAGTTATTGACCAGAGAGGTGACTGACACTGATTTTCCAATATATTTAAAATTTAACTCTATGACATTTTGAATAGTAGATACAGTAAATATCCTTACCTACTCTAAAAAGTGTTTTGGTGCATATCTGCAGTAAGTATCTAGGAGCAGTCCCTTTTGAGGAGAGAGCATTACAGTCTGTACTGATTGATTCATTTCTGTGTAGAAGTCAGACCTAGGCTGTCTTTGTTCCCTTCACGATTACTTCAAAACCTGAAAYGTGACTCAAACAATAGACTAAATTCATACCAGTTCATTTAAAACTCTTGAACATTAGGGGTATCTCTATATTACCAAGTAGCTCAGCACAACAGAATCTGTAGGGTGAAACAGCTGGCACTGAGGACTCAACATCCACTCTACATGCATTTCAGAGCTTTTACATCAGAGAGGCTCTAAATGGCTGAACAAGTATTAATAGCTGGAGCACATTAAATTCACTCCTGAAATGCAACTTCTAGTTTGGTTTTATCCAAAAGACTTCCAGCTCATTGCTTCGAGACCACTCCATGATGCAAACCATAGCACAGTACAGAGGATAGTGCGGCCATTTTCTTCAAAAGCACACTTCTGATCCAAATGAAAGCCCTRGTGTAGACACCCCTTCTGTCTCACAAATTCATTGTTGTCTTATACAAAACCTTGAGTTCCTGATCGTCATGTACTACTTGATGTCTTGCTGAACAGCACAAGCGTGTGGCTTAGAACTAGGAACCTGGAAATTCTGATCTCTGAGCTATCACTGATTCCCACTGCCCATGGGATAGATTCAGATCAGGAGGACACGTTTGCCCCATAGCACACATGATTATTCAGACTGGCTATAATGCACAAAATCTTCCTATCTTCAGTTTTGGGGTTACTTGGTGTGGAAACTACCAGGGAGTAGGGAAAGAAGAGACTTTCCTCGAAGATGGAATCAGGATGCTGCAGGCACAAAACATCCTGGTCTCAGAACAGAGGCCCCTGTGGCCTTCCCTAGCTATGAAACATATTCAGTCTCTTCCAGCTACAGTCACGAACCATTCTTAACCAGGTCAAAGAGCTGTTGCAAGGACTGCATTTATACCACAGTTTGAAGGTAAAATCCACTAAGTATTCATCAAGGCTTCCAGGAATGCAGTAAGCAACCTTAGCAATTTCCTTTTCACTGTGATGCAGATAATATCCCATGCAACATCCCTAASGAGAAATCACAGCTGTCATTTCAAATGTCAAACATCCTAGACTATTAAATCTCTAATATGGTTTACTATTTTAAAGACTTACCTTCTAGTCATTTAGATCATCCTTGCAGAGCCCTGGGAGTCATTCCAAATTAGAACTGAAATTAGAATCTAAGTCTGTAAGAGAAATCTCAATGCATTTCCTGAGCAGCAGACATACCCCGTCCCAATTCTCCTTCCATAATCCACATGATTCAGGAAAGGAAAAGATCTGAGTATACTCTGTGATACTTACAGTATCTCTCTATTCCAAAAAAGGCTGAATTCCAATTGTGGATTCAACAATAAATGCTCTTGAACAAAAATAGCTTGATGTTCAAAGTGTTCAATTACCGAATGCGTTTTCCCATACTGAGGATTCAGTTTTGCTGAATGCTCCAAATAAGAAGATGAATAGAAAGTGACACAGTTTCCTGGTGATACAAAGGTATTTAGGATAGTCAAAAGCTGACTGCAAAGAGTTGCAGAGGATCTCATTCTACTGAGTGGCTGGGAGATAAAATGGCAGGTGGGATTCAATGTTGATAAGTGCAAATATTGAACATGGGAAAAATATTTCTAATGAGACAAAGACTGTGATGGGCTCTAAATTAGTACTATGACTAAGGAATAGAAATTTGGAGCAAAAGATAATTGCCTGAAAACTTCAGCCCCCTACTCATCAATGGGCAAGAACATGTTAGGAACTATTAGAAAAGTAAACAGAAAACATCTTTATACTTTTACTAAGAAAAGTGCCCACTTCCTGAATACCAGGCACAATTGCTCTCAAAAAGCACATAGCAGATATTAGAAATAATGTCTGTAGAAAAATTATATGGATAGGACAGCTTTCATACAAATTAAGACTAAAGTGATGAGGGCACTCCAGCTTTGAAAAGGGATGACTAAGGATTATATAAAATATTTCCATAAAATGAGAAATCATATGGAAAAGTGTTTCTTCACTATTTCTCATCATGCAAGAGCTAGAGGGTGCTAGAGAAATTATGAAGACATAAAATGTATGAAATATTCTTTTTCCTAAGTAACCTGCGAAAGCCATTGCCATGTGTTGAACACAATAGCAGAAGTGAGTTGAGGAAGAGATTACACAAACTTCAAATGGGTCTGTAAGAGTACTGAACTTAACCCTGCCTCAATACATCCCAAATTTTTTGATCACTGGAAGTCAGGAGGACATACTGGTGAAGGATCACTTTGTATAATTATTCTCTTCCCTCTGTACTTGCTGCTGGTAACAAGTGAAATGAACTAACTAGATGGACCTAATAAATACACATTTATGTACTTATGGACAAAAGTACACATATTCATGTTCATAGAAGTTCTAGGGATCATAGACCTGCCATACATAGTCACTTTTTTTAGTGTTCGTGAGTGAAAAAAGAGGTATTACAGTAATAGAAACAGCTCTTGTGATGACACAGAAATCCACCAGCAGCTACCAGTGAAGAACTGCTGTCCCAGWAGAATGCTTCTAGCCTCTGATAGATGCGTGATGCTGCATCTTAAAATCCTTCAAAACTCATAAAGTGTAACTAGATAACATGAATATGAGCCATAATTATTAATATTATAGCAAAATTATTCCACTAAACTGAGATCATTATGTGCTGTTCCAACAAAATCTAAGTTGATATAAAATCTGACAGGGTGAATAGACCTGTAAGTCAGCAGATAAAGGATGTGTTTAAGTACTGTGATGACAGGCACGGAGCAGAACATGAGTCAGTGTGCTTTCCTGAATCAGGATCTTCATGAGTAAAGGTTTGCCAGACAAAACACAATTTAAATAAGGTTTTGGGGATGACACTTTGTTCGATTCTCTATTTTTAAGATATGAGGAAAGTATTAAAATTCACCATGACTGTGTCAAAAGTGGTAGTGAAAAAGTTATTATAAAAATATTTTTATTATTATTTCTAGTTTTCACAGGACTTAGTAATTTAAACATAAAAAATATAGGTGCCTGTTTTTTAGAAGAGCCAGGTTATGCCATATGGAGCATGCAGGCACCATGTAATATTTCTGGTTTTTTATGACATATAAACTGTTTGATGGCTACCATAAAAGTAGCTCACTTTTTAATGACCCTATTAAAAATTGTTCTTTTGAAGAAACAGTGGTGTAATGGGGATTGCCTGTATAGCTTGCAACAGAACAGAATCAGAAGTCCCAGGTTCAGGGGTCCAAAAAATGACAGAACTGTGATTCAATGCGATGTTAAAGTCATAAAGAAATCAAAAGTAATGCTGAAAATTTGACCATAAATATTAACAAATCCAGGCTTAAAGTTGTCATGACAGACCCAGTAACACAACATTTAAAAAAATCAGATTTAATTGGCCTTTATTCTGAAAGTAATCTGGCAGAACAGAATCTTAACAGGTAGCATATGATTTTTATAATAAATTACAGAATCACAGAATCACAGAATGGTTGAGGTTGGAAGGGACCTCTGGAGGTCATCTAGTCCAACCCCCCTGCTCAAGCAGGGTCACCTAGAGCATGTTGCACAGGATCGCATCCAGGTGCGTTTTTGAAAATCTCCAGAGAAGGAGACTCCACAACCTCTCTGGGCAACCTGTGCCAGTGCTCTGTCACCCTCACAGTGAAAAAGTATTTCCTCATGTTCAGATGGAACTGCCTGTGTTTCAGTTTGTGCCCGTTGCCTCGCGTCCTGTCGCTGGGCACCACTGAAAAGAGTCTGGCTCCATCCTCTCGACACCCTCCCTTCAGATACTTGTACACGTTGATAAGATCTCCTCTCAGCCTTCTCTTCTCCAGGCTAAACAGGCCCAGCTCTCTCAGCCTTTCCTCATAAGAGAGATGCTCCAGTCCCCTAATCATCTTTGTGGCCCTTCGCTGGACTTGCTCCAGTAGTGCCACATCCCTCTTGTACTGGGGAGCCCAGAACTGGACGCAGTGCTCCAGATGTGGCCTCACCAGGGCTGAGGAGAGGGGGAGAATCACCTCCCTCGACCTGCTGGCAACACTCTTCCTGATGCACCCCAGGASACCATTGGCCTTCTTGGCCACAAGGGCACATTGCTGCCTCATGCTTAACTTGGTGTCCACCAGCACTCCCAGGTCCTTCTCAGCAGAGCTGCTTTCCAGCAGGTCAACCCCCAACCTGTACTGGTGCATGGGGTTATTCCTCCCCAGGTGCAGGACCCTGCACTTGCCTTTGTTGAACTTCATGAGGTTCCTCTCCGCCAAATTATATAACATTGCCTTACCTGACTTATTTGAGATAAGCTTTTCATGCAGCTAATTGTCTTAGGCAACTGGACAAGCTGAATAATACACTGATTATATGCAATCGGAAGCAAATATTGTGCTGGGGCATTGCCTACATCCTGAAGTATGGTGACATTTGATGACTGGCAAAAGGCACTGCTTTGCCCCCATTTCTGGCCTGGGGGAAAGTGAAGCAACTAAAAACACCTGACAGGCATGCAGTAATGTACTCTGGGAATCTGTCCTGATGTCCAGTTACAAATGTGGCTCCAGAACCCATATAAGTTGAATGTATTTTGAATACAGTTGGATAAGTTTAAATTTGCAAGTGAGAGTTAGCAAGGCAGTAGGGATGCTATCTATTAAAACCCATTTCTGAAAGGAAGAAATAGAACCAGTTGATTACAGCCTACCCCTACCTGGAAGGTCTTATTCCATCCAGTAACTGACAGTTCAGGATATATGATGCTCCTGACGCAACTTAATCTTTTCATAAAGACAACATATGCTAAAAGAGGTAGTGTCTCCAGGAAAGCTCCTTTTTGCATATAGGACATTTAAGATCATAGAGGTACCACAGCTGCTTTTAGGCAGTTGTTCAGTCACCCTGCCTAACAACTGACTATGGTTTAAGTGTCAACAGATTAGAGTGTCTTTCAAGTTGTTAACCTTCTCACCCATTTCAAAAAATCCATTCTCTTCTCCCACCTGGGAAAGTTAACTATTGCTTTGATAGGTCAATGCCTTGGTCACACATTTCTTACCATGCACACTGAGGTGTATCACAAATGTGTACATTTCCTGTTCCACTTTTGATACTGATGATAGTAGTTGGTCTATATATTTTTTGGCAAGTTTACGATAGAGGGGTTTTTTTAATAAGAAAGCAATGAGAGTTCTCAGTTTAAGTGYTTGTTTCAAAGCATGCTTATAGGTATAACGGGAAAATCGCTAATAATATATCTAATATATCATTCTTCATTTGTCCTACCCCCCTCCCCCAGTTGGCATAATGGGTTTTCAAAATGAAGATCTAATGTACTGTACATATCATTACAAGATTAGAAAGTATTAAAGCTGTGCCAGCAACACGCTATTGAAAGTTACTATTGCTCTTTCAAGTAGAGATTTATAAGCCAGCATTTCTGGGAAAAGTTATTTGTGAATGTCACTGAAATGCTTGCTGGAAAACCCTTGGTTTGTTGTTGTTTTCTTGATTTGGATTGACTGCCTCCCTTTTGGGTTCATATGCAACTTTGTATAATCCCCTTTTTAAATCGTGCAAGAGCAATTGGGCTGGAACTTGTCGGTTTACAATAAAGTTACTATGCTGCTTTGCAGCATGAACATGAATAATGTAGCATTTCATATGGCTCACCTATAGAGGATATTGCTCAGGAGTACCTATTATTTTTGAAGCTCACAATCTAACTCTCTCCATCTTACCTTGCAAGAATAAGATGAGCCCTTGGTTTTGTTGCAAAGAAGTATGTTCAATAAGAATATTGCTTTCTTCCTGAAGGCAATGTTAAGCTGATGTTACTTTGACAGTCACTTATAGGTAAACTATCAGTGTTACAGTCTTACAGACAGTTATAGATTGTAAATGTCATAGGCAACAAAGTGTCCCTTCATTATATCCCCGGGACAAAGGGGAAAAGTCCATCCTGGAGGTAAAGGTAGTTGCTCTGGTCAAATTTACTTCCTTGCTTTCAAAGAAGCCAGTCACTTCAGATTCATTCTTCTGAACTCATTCTCCAAAATCCAGGCCAGCAAATGCCATGGTAAAAGAGAACATAGGTTTTTCCCTGTGCAGTCAGTTGCACTGTCTCACAAAATGTCCTTCATTTTATGATTGGTTTTCCCTCACTTCTGTCTCTATTTTTTTCTTCAGTCCATCTAGGATTCTGCACATTTCTTATCAGCATACCTGTCATCTAACTTTAATTGTAGGATAGCTACCTCATCTCCAAATAGATGAAATGGAGTACTACACAGATTAGAAAACATGAGAGAATGAAATTAATACAGCAACAGTGTTGTCATGTACAGGGGTGAATTCAGAGTTGCACTGTCAACACTGTAAAAGTTAATGAATTGGTTACCCAGACAAACAATAATCCAATGATCCAAAATATTTGAAAACAAATAATGGAAGTTGTATACCATGGTAACACAGTGAACAAGACTATTTAATAAACCTGAATAATAAAAAGCACAAGCTAGGGCTTTGGGGTTTTTTTGCTTCTCCCATAACCCGTCATTTTGGATGAAGATGAAACATTGCTGGAGTATAACTTTAGAAAGGTCAAAATTTGGATAGAAGAACTGTATCCATAAGTCTGACAGCATCAGCCAAATCGAATGATTATGATCTCCTAATGGAACTCTGGTAATCAGTTGTGTAATTTAAGCAAGATTTACAATCTGTTTCATATAGAAACCATTTAGGTCCTGACCTTGCAAAGATTTACATTCACAAATTCAAGAAGAGATTTAACTGTACTTGACTCCCAGATCTCTCCTTCAGCTCTGTCTTCCCTAACCAAACAAAAACCTCACGTGATGGCCATTCAGACAACAGCTGCAATGATCATTTTCTCATCTTTAACCATCTCAGTTCTCTTTTTGGTTCTCTCTACTGACACACTCCTTTTCTACTGCTTCAGCTGTCAGTGATCCTATTTCACTCTCAGGACGTTTCACAGCCTGTTCCTACTTCCTCTCTCCATCAGCACCAAAAGCAGGTTCCTGCTCATACAGCTGATTTTCAGGACTTTCATCTTCATGTAACCCTACAAACATTCATTAATTGTCTTTCCAGTATCTCCCTAAAGTTGTCCCTCCCCAAAGTTATCCATCCCAACAACAGTATCAAAAACTTGTCAGGGGTTAGACAAGTGTGTTGCTATGACTGCTATTCAGAGTGATTAACATCTCATGGCTACTTTATTGCTCCCCCTTCCCTGTTTCTCTAGCTATAACAAGTGACTCTTATCTTAGTCTCTGCTTGTAAATGTTTCAGGCCAGGTTTGTATTTTTGTTCTATATTGCACTGTACATGCTTGAAGAATAACTTCCTGGCCCACATGTGGCCTGGCCTCCTGGGCTCACTGTTAATACGAATAAGTCCAGGCTTGCCCTTTATTTTAAGAAGGTCTAGCCCACCTGTGAGCTGGCTTTCCTTTGTAACAAGGGTGGAAGGCACACAGTTTTTTGGCTGACAGTTGAAGTCAGAGCTAAAGAGAAGAAAGCTGGAACTGGAGCTGATGATAGAACTATATGGGCTTATATTCCTTCTTGAAGAAACGGGTGTCAAGGAAGAAATCAGATATTCATGACTGGATGCAGTGGATACTTGATACTCCTTGATTTCTCCTACAGGATGCTGGAACATAGGTAAGAATCAAATTCCTGGGAAAGAAAGTCAGCTCAAAGGGTGAGTGAGCTGGCAAAATATGAACTATAAAAATTTTAATATGCAAAGAAACTTGGTGCTTCGAAAAAAAACAGCAGTGTTTGTGTCATCTCAAAATGAGCGACATGGTCAGCCTGACAGAGCTTTGGTTAAGTTATTACCTGAGGAGACTCTGAGCCTGAATACTGCAGAGCAACAGGTGATACACCAGTTTATCCACGATCATGGCTTATGAGCCAAGGCTTCAATATGGCCAAAAACTTCACACTTCAGTAGGGCAAGCTTCATGGCACAAGGCGTCCTAGCTTGAGGAAATAAATTATATGAATTCCCCCAGCTCAAAAGGTACTCATGACATTACACTACCATTCTGCTTCGTGGGATGATTACACTCACAAATGAGGTATACTAAATGAATTCTCTTATCACCTACCTGCTACTAAACCACAACCAATTCAGCATAGAACCACCACCTGCTTCCATGAGAGACTCAAGTTAACTTTGGACTGTAAAGAAGCTAGAGGGAAGCTAAGCACATGTCTTAGTGCTTATCTATTCTTGAAAGTTATTGGGGGTTAAAGGAAGGCTTGAGACTAAAATATAACGCTTATTCCACTCAGGGTTGTCAAACCCTAAATCGTCACAGGCTGAAGAGTTTAGTCTATAGCAGACTGAGCAGGAGGAAAAGAAAATAAGAAAAAAACACCTAAGCTGGAATTCTGTAAGTGTCTGTAAATCTCTCTCAAATTTTTAAATACGTGGACGTAGCAAGCACTGTTCAAGTTACAGCATTTAAACAAGATAGAAGGTATGCATCCAATGGACAACATCAAAACCTTAAATATTTTCCATTACAAAGCAAACAGCCTATGCTCAGGTTTTGTTTTATCTTTCCTGTGTTACTGCAAATGCCAGAGAAAGATATTTTATGTAAGTTTAAAAACAATGCTTGAGTAAGAGCTATTCCTTTTGTAATATGAATCACATGTAAGATAACCAGCTACTCATCTACTGCCTAAAACAGAAATCACTTTCTGCAGATGGGCCCTTTTAAAATTTACTGGCATTAGAAGGTTTGCTCTGTGTGTTGTGTTGCTTTTTCTTTTGTTTTGGGTTTTGTTTTAAACTTCTGGTAATTGCTTTAAAAGAACAAAGCTCTTTGTTTAAGGGTAGCTCAGGGAGATTGTAATTGCCATAAGGTACAAGACTGTTTCCAAGTATTTCTGAATTGCTTCTCTTTCTTTATTAAATATTTAATGTTTAATGTTTGGCCAAACTGTGGAAATTCCCTCTGGAACATGGGTGATGATTTCAGGAAGAGAATGAAGACCTGTCAAATCAATTTTCAATATGATTCTCTTTAGAAAACCACAGCTATTAAAGGTTGGTTGATTTTAAGAAAAATAATAATAATTCCAGGAGTACATGAACATGTCCTCAGTGAAAAATATCAAACAATTAATTCTACATCTTTGAAGATTAAAGATTCACAAACTGTATTTTACCAAGGAAGTCATAACTGTGCTTTTCTCTATAAATGTCTTTCTTTTTTAAGGATTATTGTTAATGTAACCCGGTTGGCCATATCTTCCCCTCCCTTCCCCCTCATGCACCCAGCTCCTCATAGATTTTATAAGACAGACTTCTTAGGCTTATCTCCAGCTAGAGCCGACACTGACGTTATCTGGTGGTATCCAGCATCAAGGCTGTAACTCAACAGTCGAGGAGGGAAATGTCTCAGGGTTACTACTGACTAATAAGATCCTGCTGCATCAGCTAAATAGCACCTGCCCATTCCTCAGATATTCTCCCTCCAGATGTTCTGTTTTCACCTAAGAGATCGGTCTGTCCCGGGAGAGCTGACTACTACTTTTTCATTGTATTAAAACCTGACAGCATGCTGGGAATAAACCATTTCAAAACCTAATGAAAATAAGCATGTGCTTCCTCCAAGCCAACAATATGCTTTGGTGTGGATGATGCAGCTGATCAGAGAACATGTGGTAGACATTACAAAAGCTGTCCATTTTGAGCTCTGAAAATTTCTACTGAAGTCAGGGACCTCAGGCTCCTTTTGCATTCTGCCTCTGCCCTGACGTCAGGGCACTGTTGCGGTTCTCATCCAGGGTCCCTAACCTATATTCACTAGACAGCTAAACATACAAGGGACTGAAGAGAGCAGTCAAAGAGCTGCCACACCACCTTATTGCAACTGTTCAAGAAAGCCTAAGACAAGGGTTATAGCCAAGCATGTTGAAGTGACTTCTACAAGGCTGGGGGAGAAAGAGATTGCAGGGAAAGTCAGTGCAGGTGTGCAGAAAGAGCAAATATTATGCCAGTTAGGATTCTACTAAACTTTCACTGCAAAAAGAAATAAAATGCCAGAGTTAGAATATCCAAGGTTTAATTAATTAAGCTATGTGGTATGTCACCTGGTTTTCAAGTCAAATACATTTATAACCTCATATATAATACTACCATTAAGTACATGTAAYGAAACATGTAGGATGTTTATAGTACTGCTGTTTTAATGTAACTTGAAAACATGCCTTTTCTTGATTGCCCTTGTGTGTTCTTCAATAGCTTATTAACATAACTTTCGTATTTAGCTTTACAGAGTTCCTTTTCCAGGTCACTTTTCCTAACACTGCATCTGCTCAAAATAAACAAGGTTGGCTGGTTGATGTTTGAAGGTTCAATTGTTTCTGGACTAGCTGTCAGATAGTTTTCTTCCACCTCCCACCATGCTTTTACAGTTCCACGATATTTAATATACAAGTTATCCAACAGCTAGTTACATATTCAATGTGCAATTAAGAAAAATGAGCATAGGTCAAGGTTAGCACACTCTGGAAATGCATTATGTATTTCAAATGAGAAAGGTTTTCCCCTAGAGAACCTACTCTCAGTGGCTATCCCTAGATACCCAGCTTGCATGTGCTCAGTGCAGTCCAAAACAGAGTAAGCTGGAGATCCTAAGTTCTAAACTGAATTCTGGGGATCCAGTAAATCTGAGTCTTTCTGAAATCTGATTTCCTCACACTGAAGCATGCCACGTACAACTGCCAAGCCACAGGCTAGACCCAAAACAAATATTTAAAAAATGGTGAATAAAATAAGTAGTTTCTAAATTTAGATTTTAAAGTCCCCAGTGTTGGCACATTCCTTACTTCTATTGGCAATGAAGTTTAAAAGCAAGTGACTGTTCCATAATCTAAGTAACAGTTAATAGTGCAATGTCTACTGATCTCTAATAGATAGGCATGCAGGTGTGATGCAGTACGTGCATGCCTGAAAGAAACTATAAAGGGATGAGGGTAAACCAGTGAGTCTGCTGTATTTGCTGAGATGATCTCTTGCTGCATGAACAAACCCCTGGGAGCTGCATAACTAGTTAAATATTATCATAATTTTGGAATCAATTTCATACAGTCAGGAACAGGATTTGGGGGTAAGTTAGCATTTAGCAACACAGTAAAGGAACTCTTCTGACCTCCAGAGTGAGCTGACACACTTGTGTCTAACAAATGTACTTTCTTACTACTTGGTTACAATAGCAGCTAAGGGTCCTGAATGTTTCTGAGAACAAAGTATCTCAGGTAGGTCACCTAAAAAAGTGTGTCACATGAAACTATTGAACACTTCTGGAAAATTGGCCTGGCTGCTGGAAACTGGTGTTCTTAACAGTATGCAAGCTAAAATAAATACACAGAAACTAAAATATAAAATCATTATAAAACAAGCCCACCTAAAAGTTCAAGTGCAAAGTAAAAACAGCTTTAATAAACCTAATTAAAATATAATAAAAACTATTTTTAAATAAAATCTTAAAATCAGAAGACTGAGCCAGCAACAGAGGGAGAGTAGAAGCCAAACCACAATCTTGCTAAAAGACACTCTAGTATATAATGCCACACACTTTTTCCACCCTTGGACATAAGACATTTGGACTGTACATCTCCATTTTGGTACCTAGGTATTGAACATGATTGTTTTAACACATTGCTTAAGCTCTCAGCCAACTAGCCACATAGCATTAAAATAATTGAATGAAATTCAAAACAATTAGGTACAAGGAATATTAAATATGCCACAAATGTCATGTTAACTCCTTAAAGCAAAAAAATAATCTTTGTTATTTACATATGCCTTTCATTAGCATCCAAGGAACTAACTGTGGAAGCTAACCCCAAATTCTTTATAGAGTGTTATCACCTACATAAAGGTTTGTCAGCAGCAACAAAACAATAGATTCCCTTTTGAACAGACAGTACTATAGAACTAAAAGATCTACATAAATCATTTTTTTATCTAACCTTGAATGGTGGAGCACTTAGTTATTGCCCTGGAAAAATGCTACTATAATCACACACAGAGGCTGCTACTTAAATAAAAATTACTCATCTGTCTGATCCAAATCTTATCTAGTCAGATTTCTAAGGAAGTAAAGAAAAAGTAAAGAAAAGTAAAACTTCTTCTAGTAGAATAATAGATCCTATTACTGGCAGAAAAATGTGTAACAACTTTGAAGTTCCTCTTGGCATTTTTTTAAATATGAACAGAGGTGATCAATGTTAGCACATAAGACATTATTGGAGAGCAAATCCTTTGTCCAATTTACAAAGTTTTTTAACTGTGAACCTAAACTATTAATAAACTTATCCTTCCTGCTCTTTAGACTTCTACCACAACTGCTATTCTGATTTATTCATGACTTCCTTTTATCAGAGACATGCCAAATCTGCTGTACTGTCCACTTGGAAAAATGCCCACTATTCACAGCCACTTTAGTAATACACAGATATTACCCTTAACTATTTGCATTGCAGCCATCCAGWATGCTCCCACTCATATGAAAGCTTTGGAATAACTTGTTATTTTTAACAAATTAAAAAAAAATACTTTTTATTAAGCTGATTTCTCAAACTTGAAGTTTTGTTTCATTTGTACAAATGACTTACTTTCAAATTTCATTTTGCATGAAAACTTGTGGTGCTAAAATGGTCTAGTGTCTCAGAACACAGAATTCCTTTTAGGGGAATCAGATATTTTTCCTGTGTAACCATTGGTTTTAATTAGGCACTGCTGGATAGTAATACAAGACCAGAAAAAAAAAAGGTAAAGCGAAAGTGAGCAACAATCCTTCACAGCATTAAAAATGAATAAAAAATATAAGTGAACACAAAGCCCAGAAAAGATGGGTCAAATTCTTTTCAATTTGGGTTTCAAATATTCATATGCAGACAGCTAAAGTAGTCTAACATAATATATAAGTAGCTCCTGCATTTATCTACAGACTGGCAAAGTGAGTGAAGATGACAGAAGAAAGCCCAAGCATCTCTACTGAAAATTAGGCCAACTTTGGGCAAATATGTTTAACAGTATTGCCTTTCTCTTCAATACTAGTCTTCCTCAGGCTCCTAGACAAATGAATGTTCAGGGTAAAGCTTGCAGAGGCCATGGCATAGACAGGATGAGTTAGAACCAACCTTTTAGGATTCCCACTTTCATAGAGACAAAGACACACCCTGGGGGTTTATTAGAAAAAAAAGGAAAAACATACAGTATGTGTGGCACTTTGCACAAGCACCATTGTGATTTCCATTGTGCTGACTTAGCTTTCAGTCCCATTCCACAGTAAACAGTAACTAGCCAAATTGAGTTTATATGCAATAAAGCTCTACTGAGGTGTTAGAGCATTACAGAGGAGAATCTGTGGGGAAACACACAGACATGCAATCACATCACTGTACCCCATCCTGAATGATTATCTYGCAAGTCAAAAGGTCCTTCAAGAGCCAGGGTTCTTGTTGTAGGCAGGCAGAAGCAGRCAGAGATAGCAAGCAGCCTACTGGTAGGAGTTCATGTTTGAACTGTGCTATACATCCCCTGCTGGCATCCCCTCCTCTGTCTAGGAGAAAATGATTCTAGTTTCTTCTCTTAGGCTCCTAGGAGATGCTTCACCCTTTTCAATAGAGTTTCTTTGCAGGCTTTTACATGGGAAAACTTCTAAAAACTTGGCTGTTCTTTCCAGTTCCCCATGCTAAAGCATCATACTAATTTTCCACCTGACTGTTGCTATCCGAAAGTTTCCACAGTGCTCAACTTCTTGAGCTTAAAACCCCCAAACTACTGTGAAGAACAGTCTCCTGGTGCCTATACCACAGGCCAGGCGGTCTGGGCTCCCAGGAACCCTACTGGTATGTTGCTGCTGCCCCAGTTCTACCTTCCTTCCCTGAGACACCCATCCTGTATGAGTATTAGAGGAATTTTTGTTGCTCTGCAAAGTCTTGGTTGCTTTTTCAGAAAAAAACAAGAGTGCATAAAGTTGAGTATACACTTCAGAATTAAAGAGAGGCTGTTTTGTTTATCACATACATAGATGTCATGTTTTTTAATTCAAACGCACAAAAGGGGAATCTTATATTCATAAGCTTGAAGCAAACCTTAAATTTTGGAAGTTTTAATTTAGGAATGAGGAGGGATCTGCTCTGGCAGAGAAAAGGCTGGTTATTTTCTTTTACTTCAGCAAGTGGGACGGGAAAATTCACAAAAGATTCATCCATCACAGCACTAGCTATATGGGTGAGTTACTCCTCAGAAGCTCAAGTATATTCCTGCAACTAAATTATAATACAAAAACTCCAATACATAAGCATTAAGCAGGAATTTCACAGCTGAATACAAATGTGCCTTTCAAAATCCATTTGCACTGCAGTTTTCTCCCACTCAGGATCTGTACCATAGACTGTTACATGAAAGGTTATATAATAGTTCAAGCCTATGGGAAGTGATCTCTTTGTACTGAGGTAGAAAGCAAATAGTTTGCTTTTGGTCCCAGTGTGGATATGTGTGGTGGGGGAGGAGGTACTGGATTATTGCTGGAAGCATTTCTAGGTCTTAGTGAAATAAAATAAGTTTCAGTAGCAGCCAGAATGGTAACCAGCAATCTACAGTATGTTGTGAAGGGATTTTTTTTATGTTTTGACATTTATCCAGGGTACAGAAATCCTCCCTGACAGGTTCTCAAGTCTGGGCCAATAATTCCTTATAGACTCACAGGAAAAACAAATGCTCCTCCTTGAGTTTTGCCAAGARACTTTGGCCCTTTGTCAGATCAGATGAGTTTTTCTGATAGCAGCACCAGCATACTTCAGTCTGACAAGGTCATCTTTGAGTTCTGTGACCTGAAGAAGGGAATCAAAGGAAAAATTCGACTACTGTTTTTGAAAATTTATTATTAACTATTTTTCCAGATGGAAAGCTAGGCAGTGATAAAGAAAGTAGTAGGAGATCAAGTCACTTTTACACCTACATTGCATTGTTATGAAAGAGTTAAACTAAGGAGCTGAGAACAGTTTCTGCATCTGAGAGGATAAGTATAGAAGAACATGCATTTTGTTGTTTTAGTTTTCTATCCATTACTTTAAATATGCCCCAGCAATCTAAGCTTACTTCAAAATTGGCCTGGAAATTAGAAGCTATTCACCAAATGGCCATAAAAAACCCACAGTATACCCCCATTACATCCATCACCCCCTGAAATGGTACCAAAGAATGAGAAATCATGGCAGCATAATATTGGCTCTTAGAATAAAACAGAACACAAAAGGAAACATTTTATTTTGTGCCCTACTCCAAGTAAAAATGTCAGCCATATAGTCTGAACAAAAGTATTTCATAGTTTGGGAGAGAAGAGGTGGAGCTTAATACACTGTTCAATACACAAGTTCCCCAGTCCTGCCAATACAGTCAAGAAAAGAAAAAAGCAAATAAGCGATGCAATATAGTTCACCACAAGGAATCACGCAGCTACGATCATTGATGGCGTTAGCATGACAGCTGAGGAAAAAGAAGCTTTGACACATTTCCACGTGGTCATGGGACCTCCATCCACACCTAGGAAGAAGAGTTTGAAGTTCTTATTTGGTCTGTCCTAATTCTAGTTAGTAAAAATGGGTAGAGTGTTGCAGCGATTTGTGTTACCTCTTTCCTTGTATGACTACACTGTAGAAAAATTTCTTTCTCTATTCCATAATACCACTTTGACTTCTTTCAATCTCTGTGTTTCTCAAACATGGCCCCTAAGGGGCCATGAAAAAGTTCAAAGCAGTTCACAGACTGCTGTGGGGTGAGAACAGACTGTATTAATTGTCTACAATGGGGAAACTGAGTTGCTACCAGCAATTAAAGGAGGCTAATAGTTCTTTGGCTGGTGTGAACACTTGTAGCCAGTAATTACAGCTATTGAGTATTCCCCAGACCTGAAGAAATTGAACTGCTGCCATTTTGTCTGAAAAGTGGTAACTGACAGCTTAATTGACTTTTTTAGATGGAGAATGGGAATTCAAGCAGCATGCTAACAGTAAAGTTACTAATTGTAGATGAGATTTTTTAATCATGGARAAGTTTTTGAAAAGAAACAAACCCAGCATGGATTTAAATCCAGGGGTCTCATATTCAAGGGATTTGCAGCAAGACTAATGGACAAGAACTGCTGAAAACTTTTGAGATACTGCTCTGCTATATAACCTGGCACAAAAAAAGGAGAGAGAGTGACCAGGGCATGTGAAGTGCAAAGACAGAGATGAGTGAAGGATATAAATTTTGAGAAGCAGATTTATAGGAG
This sequence comes from Apteryx rowi, assembly GCF_003343035.1. Classification (NCBI taxonomy): domain Eukaryota; kingdom Metazoa; phylum Chordata; class Aves; order Apterygiformes; family Apterygidae; genus Apteryx; species Apteryx rowi. The sequence goes on along the minus strand of NW_020448296.1, from coordinate 805,238 downwards.
ATATATTAACAGAATGGAGGAAGATGGGAAACTTTTCATTCTAATTCCTTCCCCTTCCCAATTGTCTTTACTCGCTATATCTAAATATTTGTAAATGTGTATAAAAATCCCACAGAGAAATATCAAGTAATTACTCTGTCTTCTCCATTACCTAGGTAATTCAGTAATTCTTCCCTACAGAAACCCTTGCCAGTCCATCTTCCCAAGCAGTTTTCCTCAGTATGGCACTCGTTCCTGTTCTTGTGCTATGAGTTTCAGCTTATTTCTCACTTTCTCCACTCTGTTTTGCAGCCATTGTTGGCTGAGCTGATAGGAAGAGAGGAGGCATCAGGAGAGGATCATCAGGATGCTGAGGACTGCTCTGGGGATTTCTCCCAAGGAAGGAGACAGATTAAGCAGAGAAAACATAGGTGAAGAAGGCTGAACTCTTTAAGGTCTTTAAGAGCTCTTCTCTGTTCTTTTGTAGAAGGAAAAATATGTCCTCAGTCCTGTGATGGTGTGCTCCTTTCCCCTCCCCAATATGCTCTCTCCCCCTCAACCTGACCTCCCTGTAAACAGCACGTAGGCAGGGGCTAATTGAGCATGCGCCAACTAAGACTCATCTAGCATGCAAATATGACTATGAGTCAATCATCTCCCCTCCCCATAAATAGGGGGCAGCCCAGAGCCCCTGGAGCTCTCCTGCATGGCAGCAGGCTGCACTGCAGAACCTCCTCTTGAGCAGGGACGCCTCTCAGGGTTACTCCTCGAGGTTGAGAGATTCCTCACCCATGACAGATCCTCGGTAAGTGATTAATGGCATGCTGAACTTTTGCGAACTTTGCAAAACTTTGCTAAGTTATATCTCTGATTGATTATGCACATAATCCCTTAGACATAAATCGTTGACCAYGTCTGAGACTAGGATCGGATCCAGCCGCTCCTAGGCTCCTCTCAGAAGGAGTTTAGAAAGCAAGGGGGTCCTTTCCGAACCTCATGACTCAACAGGAGGGTCTCCTTCGCACACGCTCCTTTAGGCATAAACTGTTGACCAAGTCTGGGACTAAGATTGGATCCAGCCACACCTAGGCTCCTCTCAGAAGGAGTTTAGAAAGCAAGGGGGTCCTTTCTGAACCTCGTGACTCAATGGGAGGGTCTCCGTTGCACATGCATCTGACCCTGTCCTTCATGCAGTAAATAACTGAGTGAACCTTGCCAATCAAACCTCATTAAATCATTCTTATTTACGATTGAACTTTGTTAAGTCCCTAACTTACTGCAATAAACATAGTGCTGCTTCTCTCTTACGAGTGAAGTGCATCACTCCTCTGCGACAAGTCCACAAAGGGGATGCGAAAAGGAAACAGCTAAAGGGAACTTACCTGCATACAAAAGGAAGGTGGGAGGCACTCATTGCTCCTAGCTCCTACCCTCCAAAAATGCCCATCTATGTATTTCCCCTTCCACAATAGCCCAAATGCTCTCCTGTGTATAACCAGCCCCACTCCCACAGACAGGAACACTCAGTGCTGAGATGATGAAGGAAACCTGCACTAAGTATTAGAGGAAACAGGGTTTTACACTGCCATTCATAGCAAATCAGACATTCCTGATTTTGTCTCTCACCTGTTCTTCTGTTCATTAGGGATTTGTCCTTAGAATCTCTAACCCATTCATTCTGATTATGCACAAAATTAGAGTGGGAGCGATGGTCACCCGCCTTGATAAAGGAATATTGCTCAAAGGGATAAGTCTCCAGCTCCTTCAGGACAAATAAAATATGAAATTCTAATGACCATCTCCCCTTTGTGACAAGCATTTTCCTGTCAGAGCCCAGGGACCCTGCAGCAGGATATTAAGGAACTGAAAATTCCACATCAGGTGACCCCCAGAGGTTTTTTCAATAATAAATATAACATCTAATAAAACTAACAAGAAAAGATATCCTATATTCGTTCCCACTTCAGTGAACATATTTCTTTCTTTCCTATTCCTGTCTACAAAAGCCATGTAACAGGGAATTTATTGAAACAGTAGATCAGGTTTGGTCAGACAGAACAGCATTAATACAGCTGCAATGTTAGTCATGTGGCTATTTTTAGTACACAATTTCCTTCATTTTAGCTTTGAATATCACGCATGTGAAATCTAAAAATCATGTTCTGCTGACTGTGCCCTTGGAACAGCTAAGCTCTTTTTGAAAGGCTTACATCTTGTCCAGAGACCACTGACTTCCATGGGAGCTGTGACTAAATAAGTCTGTTAATCACTTGAAGCCCTGAGTTCAGCTAGTATCAGGCATCTGATGAAGCTGTAAGTTGCACAGCACACATGGAAATAAAAACTCCAGGTGTTACATTGCATAGCCTGAACATAAAGGACAGGGGAAAATGTGTTAAAGAAGTGTAGCTTGGTATCTTCCAATTCTTTAATACGCAATATATGTTCAAGGTGCTCTTACACCCTGAAATGTTATTAAATTGTATGCTATCTGCTCTAGGAAGAAACTTGCTTCTCAATCACGATCTAGTCAGAGATCTTTGACTACCATGGGAAGTTTTCTCAGTCTACAAAACACAGTCAGCTGAGAAGACACAGGATAGCCAAAGACTCACAGCTGCCTTTCATATACCATGCAGAAGTCAGCAACCATCCAGGGAATGCAGGGAACTCCAAAAGCTAAAAGCATAATCAGAAAAGTACCTTGACAGTAGAGTTAATTAAGAAGCAAACTATTAATGAATATGCAGGATTGGTAGCCATCCTAATATTTTAACCTTTCCTTCTTCTGCTATATTTTAAGTTTACTATATAAACTGTCTCTTAGTTTGCTTTGATAACAATACAATGCCCTTTAATATGTGAAATAATCAATACACCATCACTTCCATGCCTCAAATGATAATACAGTGTGAGCTAAAATGTCAATACGATCTAATCAAGGTATACAATATAACAGCTCAGAAAATGTGATAACAATAACAAAATATTGACCATATTTCCCATCCTCATATTGAACACTATAATAGTAACTCCATCTTGCTCAGCATTATTAAAGATCAAATACTTTGATCTACTCCATTTTGTTGTAGCAACAGGAATATGGCTGGTGAACAAAGCTACTTTCAGGACAAACAAATTCCAAGTTATTTATTTATCACTAGCATTTATGTTCATTTAAATAAATCTTGGCAAGACATGTCTCCCTTCCTTATCGGCAGCTGTGCCTAATGGAATCACAGAGACGGTAAATTTTATGGCTTCAGAATTAGACCATGTAACATTGGAACTGGTATTGGAATGTGCATTATTTCTAAGGTAATCTGATAATATACATAAAAATAATAAGAGAAAATTAAAAAGAGTAAAAACGTAGGAGGACAGGAAGGTACAACTTTAAGTCTCATACAAGAAACTGCAACTCATAGTGACTTCAGCAATTCAGTACTTGAAAAAACTTCTTCAAAAAGTTTGACATAGTATCTGAAATCTGGGAGTTTGAACATTGATTAAATATCATTTGGAAGTTTCTTGTCACCAACAAAGAGAAATCTCACAAAACAACATTTATATTTCTCCTTAAATATTTATAAAGTTCCGATGTGGGAATAGAATATTATCTGGAGTGTTTCTGTTAATAATGGTTGAAAAGGGACCTGATGCAAGAAACATAGTGGAGGTCCCTACCCTGGGAATTGTTAATACTCCTCCTGACTTTCCTCAGCCTTGAAAAGCCCTTCATGAGTTTATACTGCACAAACACTCAATGGCTCAGGGTATAACAAACTTTTTCTAGCCCATCTAGGCAAACCATACAGTTGACTTTGATGTATTGTATTTATTACCTATTTTGAATAATCAGTCAGAATTTCATGGGATTCAAGCCCATGTTAGTCACCAGAAAACACTGATATTCCTCAAAAAGCTATGCAAGAATGTTAAAATATGTACATTAAAGTTGGCTGGAAAGGGGGTTTTACTGGAGAAGAGACTTTTCCTTTGTACATGCAGAAGAATAAAAGATTAAGAAGCACTTTCTTTTTCATTTCTAAAATCAGTGTCTATTCTTTCCATTAGTGTTACACATGTTCTTCCTTCCTTTTCCCAACTCCAATTCCTGGCAATGAAATGAAGTCATGCTTTGTAAAAGACTGCGAAGAAGTTACGACTAGTCTGTTTCTCGCTCTAGTTGCGATGCCATTCTGGAGCCTCTGGAATTTGCAGAGGATTTGGCAGAATTAAAAATTGCTATTAAAGAATGGAGCAGACAAATAGCTGTATTGCTCTTTGGCAGCAGGGTCTCTCCCACATACTTCATTGTGGAGGAATGGTTAGGCCAAAAGGGCCATGATCTGTTAAAAGTGAGCAATCCCCCCACTCCGACACTTCTTCTACCAAATTTCAGCTTCCACCCATTCAGTTATTCCTGCAGGGGAGAATTTAATGACAACGGGTCTGACTTCCAAACACATCTAGGCACATAAGGTTATAAATATTATAAAAACTGCCTAAGCAGGATATTATCAGAACCCAGTAGTAGCTGAGCTAGACCTTATGTATGTATTAAGACACCTAATGAGAACTGAAAATCTGAATATCACCCAATTCTGTTCCAAATGTCCAATACCTCTTTAAAGGCACTTTAAAAACGTTTTTTCATAATCTGTCACTTGAGGAAGGACATTGTACTACTTCTAAAGGCCACTGGTCCTTGAACAGGTTGAAATGTGTCACCCATTGAAATATTCTAGTCCAAACCAGCTCTTTTTTCTTCCATTTAGTATCAGAAGCCAGCAAAGATCTCTATCACTCCCTCCCATGTCCTTTCCTCTAATGTTTGTTAGCCCACCTGATTGATAGAATACTAAAGGCTTTATATACTGAGAAGTTCCATGTCAGACTTCTCATTAATTGACATCTGAGAATCTTACATGAGGGAGTAGTGAGTGGAAAACCAAAAATAATAAATCTATGTAGAAACCAGGAACCAAGACAATAAGAAGAGTGAAATACAGCTATGGATACTACTACAGATAGAACTCTAGATATGTACCAGACAAATGGAGAATATACTAAAAAAGAATCTGATTCATTTGCAGAGCAAGCAGCGCTCTTCTGAACAAAACAATGAATAATTGCTTGTTAATACTACACAATCAGATTTGTTTATTAATGTCTTGCTAAGTGAAAAAAAAAAGCCAGTTTTGTGCCAAAAAGTAATTTTGCATATTTAGAAAGAATGAATTTCTGAGAGGTGTCAATTTTATATGAGCACCCAGCAAGGAGAAACTTTGGGGACAGTTATAGCCAATTTGAAGCTGTTGAGCATGACATGCAGTTTTGGAGGAACTATAGAATCTCTCATTCAAGACAAGCTTGTAATGGAGATCAGAGAGGCTTGGCTGAAGAAAACACTGCTTAAGAAGATCCTAATTCACATTTAGGAACATGATTAGAATTTGCCAGACTTCAGAGCATAACTAGATCAGTCTGGTGTATTTTCAGGGAAAATAAAACAATGTCTCACTGACCTAGGTCAAGAAACCACAGATCACTAGCAAAATGCAGAAAAATGCAGAGCAAACTGAAAGCTCCGCGGAGTCATCTGTAAATAAAACTTAGTAGGAGTAGCACTGAAGGATTTTACAAATCATGGAAGTAAAGAAGTTTAAGCAGTGTCCTGACTTGGCACACAGCTACAATATTTGAATGCTGCAAAACCTTTCTGCAAGAACCTACAGAAAAGAACAGGTTGTATTTAAAAGAGGAAAAAATGTATGTATTTATACAGTGAAAAATACTATAACAGCACTTTGCACAGAGATGATCAAACACTAATAAAGAAGAAGATTTTATTATTCATGTGCACTGTACAGTGACAGCTACATTCAGTGGCTGTTACACTAGCTGGAAGAAAAATATCTTAGAAGTTGGTCACTTATGCATGGTCTATGTGGTACTTGAAGTTACAATAGCATGTCTGAAGAAAGATCTAATTGAACACAGGCAAGCAAATTCAAATCGTACAGTGAAGAAATTGTTCCTACTAATATGCAAGTTGAATGTAAAGAAAAAAATATATATATAAGATCTGTAATTGTTTCACAAAGTATCTTTTCTACTGCTGAAAATGTCAGACATTCAGAGTAAAATTACTCTGCCCAAAAGTAGGCATCTGCAAAAGATAGGTACTTCCAGACATAATATAGCTTGTCTTAACGTAGATACTTTAAATGGTTACATGAATTAAGCCAGTTTCCTTCATTTGATCTAGGAAAACTAGAGGACAATTGCAGAGGACAAATTCAGGAGAACTGAATCCTACCTTCAATGTCACTGCATATATTTTGTAAAAGGACAGAAAACTATCCAGGTAGAAGAAAGATCAGGGCCAGATATTAAACACACAAATATGCTCAAAGGACAGAAATTGTCAAACAGATTTAATGATGTAATCCTTCAACTTTAGATCTTTGCCCCAAATATGGCATAGATTCTATTTCTATATGCTGGAAAAAATTACACACAGGTTCTGGCTTATTATTCTTGCTAACTAGAAATAGAATTATTAGAGAATACAATTCCCAAATGTTCAATCTCAAGTATGCTGCAAACTGTTGAATGAGTAGTTAAAAAGCTAAGAAATCAACTGTTGAGTGGGCAGGTGAAAAAGCTAGGAAATCAAATAAGATTGTTATTTGGCCCTGCACTAATTTTCCGAAATGTTTTGTATCAGTCTTATAACAAGACTTTTGGTTATATGGTCACTAGTGACAAAAATAGAAGTATCAAAAATTCTCAGAAAAAGTTCTTATAGTCAAACAGGCCAAACATTCAAATGCGCAAACAGAACATGCATTATGATAAAAGAGCACATGAGCTAAAGCTGTGCATATATACTAAATCTATTGAATTGCAAATTGGGCCAAAAAGGTGATAATTTCTTGTGAAGTTGTTCCTTGCTCCTGCTAGGTCACTACTAAAGAAGGACAGTTGAGTACACAGAGTGGGAGGCAAAATTACCTCACCCACAAAAGAGGAAAAAAGACACCAGTCTTTTTTCTTTTGCCTAAAACATTAGGAAAAAAAAGCAGGCCATAGGTGAGCCAGTGGATTAAACAACAGGAGTGAAAGAACAAAGCAGAATAATGCAGAGGGTAAAGTCTGAAAGGATTTTGAAATCCAACTGATAAAGGAGACTAACTGAGAAATATTAATGAAATATTGCACTTTTCAAAGGGAAAATATAAAGCAACAGCAATTTGCCTTTTGAAAGGTTTGAGTGGAAATCTTAGACCTGATAAAAACTAATTCAGATGGGGGGGGAGGGGGGGAGATATAATTTTATAAGCAAACTATGTATTTAGATACAGAGGCCTCTCCCCCTCTTCCAGGAGCTCTTTTCTCTAATATTTGCTCACTATGTTAATAAAGCAGAAGTCTGTAATGGCTGTAAGCTGGGATCTAGATTTTTCACTAATCAGTACTTGAGAATATTCTGTTTATAGCTGAGGTGCTAGACAAAAATAAGCAACTCTCACATTTGTCTTTTGAAACCCTTTAACAGCTGCATCCAGTGCAATCAACATTTTTTCAACAGCCAGCACCTCTCTAAACTCTCCAGGAATGTCATACATTTTTATAAAGGGTAAATTTAACAGGCTTGCAGCACACCCTGTGTTATGCTCTGCTCCCAAGGAAGATCATACTTAAGGACAAAGGGTAGTAACAAGCTAAAATGGCCCCTCTTATCAAGGCCTGTAAGTTAAAACAGACCCCTGAAATGCCCCATAATCTATAAATTGGCCCAGACTGACAAAATCTACTTAGGGCAGCAACATCATAAATGAGTAAGAATCACAGAATCACAGAATCACAGAATGGTTGAGGTTGGAAGGGACCTCTGGAGATCATCTAGTCCAACCCCCCTGCTCAAGCAGGGTCACCTAGAGCAYGTTGCACAGGATTGCATCCAGGCGCGTTTTGAATATCTCCAGAGAAGGAGACTCCACAACCTCTCTGGGCAACCTGTTCCAGTGCTCAGTCACCCTCACAGTAAAGAAGTTTTTCCTTATGTTCAGATAGAGCTTCCTGTGTTTCAGTTTGTGCCCGTTGCCTCTCATCCTATTGCTGGGCACCACTGAAAAGAGTCTGTCCCCATCCTCTTGACACCCTCCCTTCAGATACTTATATACATTGATAAGACCCCAAGAGTAAGAGTGAGAGCCCTGCTTTCGTCATGCTGATCTTGGACTGACAGGCAAACTGAAAATGGAAATGGTAGAGAAATAAGTCAAGCTGGATGATGACAAGCCTGCAGCACCATATGTTCTCTGTCCATACAGGCATACACCCATATGCACTGCATATGGGTATGCCCATAGGTTTTCTGCAAAGAGATGGTAGTTGAATTTGCGTTCACAGATGAGACTGGGATGTGTAGGGAAGAGAACTAAGGAGAGAACTTTGCAGAACCTGCAAGGGGATGAGAGGGATCCACAGAAACACCACAGGAATCATTGCAGTCACAYATATGTGAGTACGAAACTGGAGATTTTATCATGCTTGTTTTCACTTATCTTTGACTCATATCTTGCAATAGCAATTTTGTGTTCAGCAAGTTGACACTTTTCTGAGACATGTTGCTTTTTGACCTTACTGTGTGTGTACTCTATTTCCTTCCGCTTTGTCTACCTAAATTTACTCAACGAGAACAAGGACATCATTGGACTAGACCAGTGGTCTATCTGCTCTAGAAAGCTGTTTCCAGTAGCAGTTAGCACCAGATGTTTCCTAAGGAAGCATCCTCATGGTCAAAATATTGAATATCCTTAGTGAATATTCATACATACTAAATGCAAAGAATAACACCAAGTATATATAATATAGCTTTTCTTGGCGAGTTTTGTTACTACCCTTCCCTAAACGCAGGACAATAGTATTTTGCAACAAATTGCACCACATTCTCTCATACCACACTTGTCTATTTAAAATTTTAAAAGATTCCAGAAAACGGTGTTTTATTGCGTTACAAAAAAGTGAGTATCTGTTGCTGAATAAAGCACTGCAGTGAATTGTCTAGTCCTGAGAACCTACAACAAATTGATGAGTGTTCTAAGTTCTTACTAGTCTCAATGAAGGTTAGAACCTTTGGAGAACAATCCTAAATTCATGGTCGTGAAGCTTTTTAGAACAAAAATTGTCTGCCTTGTGCCTATGAAACTGCTACGGCTTTCACCAACACTTTTGTCATAAGTAGACAAAACAGAACTCAGCCTTAGTGGATCTCACCATTTCATTGTGCATATAAATTCTCTTCTACAGCCATTTAAATACTGGGTAAAGCAATCCCCATACAGATGAGACTACAGGATCAAGATTTTTTTTTTTTCAAATGGGAATGCCAAAAGTAAAACTTTTTCATGAAGCATTTCTTCATTTTCTCTTTGCTCATTTCAGAATTCTATTCCTAATATTTAATCAGCCTGTTTCTGCCTTTTGAGACTCCCAAAAACTTATTCCCTTAATCATAACACACATATGAACTGTCTCCTGAGCTGTATCTTTGTGCCAAATAACTGTTGAGGAGCTAGTATAAAGTTCTTGTTTCATTCAAAGCAGGTTTTAAATTTTAGCAAAGGTTCTGAATTACATGGAAAATGTCTCTGAGTTTACTTCCTTTTCCAAATTAATCTTTTTTGTATAAAGTATTTTTTCCTTTCAGAAACCCTAAGAAATTACAAAGCTAGAAAATGAATTCCAAAGCAGAGATAGAGCACATGTTAATTTTAAAACAGGAGGCAGGTCTTTCTTAATAATTTTATCAAGCTGTCATCTTGAAGTGGCCACCTCCAAGAAGCTGTCAACTTCACTGATATAAATGAAGTAGGAATAATGGAAGGGTGCCAAACATGGGCTACTCCCAAGGACCATATGCCACTGGAGCCATTACCAATTCGAGGAGTAGCAGAGGGAGCTCCTAGGAGTATTCTGGGCATGCCTCAGTGTTCTTCAAAACTCTGAGGCCCTGCAGAAGATTGCAGTGCTGTTGAATATGTTGGCAGTATACGGCCTGTAGAATTTTGTCAGGTACAAGCAACCAAAACATGGGCCACCACAAGCAGTTTTAACTACTCTGTACATATTGTATTTATTTCTTATTTCTAGCTTCAATTTGTCTACTTCTACCTTCTAGCTGCTGGATCTTACAGTTACAGCTTGGGCCTGCTAGACTGAAGAGGCTGTTGTTAAATTTCTGTTCTCCCTATACTTAACTAAATCATACCTTTAGGTCTGTTCTTCTTCCTTTTTTTTCCTTTCAGTGAGAAAAAAATAGATTCATACATAGACTGGCCTTAAATTTGTTATTATAAAGTACATTCTCCAGTTCTTTAATAATTCTTATGGTTTTACTTAGTTATCAATGGCCTTCTTCAAACATGGACATCAACACCAGAGCTTCCCAATTGCTATATTATTAACCTGCTTATGCCTCTAAAGATTACATTAATCCTTTCCCCACTGCAGTGTACCAGGAGCTGGTTACTCACCACAGGCAYCCATTTTTTGTCCCACTTTTATCACTGCTTCCATGGACAGATTCCTTCTGTAAATATGACAAAATTCATTGTTTCTAGATGTCTGGATTATCTAAATTCAGTCATTCAAATCACTCAGATTGCTTTTGCTTTTASTCTCAACCTTTGAATTATTTTTTCAAGCTTTATCAGTAAGAAATTATATGCCTGGTCACCATAGTATTTTCTCCCAGTATTCAAATCTTCATCAGGACAAGGATGTCATAGAATTTAAAAAAAAAATCCACCAGGATGCCTGATATATAAAATAGGAACATGCCAATGCACATGCATTTTGAAGTGTGAGCAGAAAAGTGGCTGACRTATGCACATATTTATAATACATCTTTGCTTTTGTAGAGTGAAGGTTTTTCTTATGTTTCCACTATTTCAACAGCTTTAAAAAACCACTATTGGGACTTGAGGTTATAAATGAGGGTGGCAGATCACTAACAGAAATAAGACAAAAGCATTAAAAAACCAGAAGGAAGGAAGCAAAAAAGCAGGAATATGTTAAAAAGAAGAACGGAAGCATGTTTTAAAACAATTGGAGAAATTACCCCAAAATAACTGCCAAGCTGAGTTAAAAGAAGAATACGGGAAGTGTTAGTAAGCTGCATTCTCAGATATATGGAAATGAGATATATGAGTACAAAGGTGCATTAAGTTGCCACATTTCTATAGACATTAAAAAATGTACATACAGATGAGCAGTGTGGTGCTAGTGTAAACTCTTAGCCAGGTTACGCAAATGGATTGAATATTCATCCAAGTGCACATGACATATCTGCCCTCAGGCTTGTTGTGTGTCTGCATTGGTGCTTAGCTTTTCTAAATGTAACCCAAAAATAGTCTTATTCTTTTGTCAATAGTGTAATGCCAAGATGATTCTGTAAAATACATAAATGTTCGATATTGTGTGCATATACACAACTACATAACTTCTGAGACTGGACCATTTGAAAGGTCTCACTATCTTCAACAAAATAAAAACACCATGGTGAATGTAACAATTCCTACGACAAATCTCTAAATAAACAGTGTTGTTATATCATTATGTCCTTATTATGTCCTTTAACGGGCAGTAAAATYGTGCTGTATACCTAAAACACACCTGGAAAAAGAACTGCATCATCATTGTCTATATTTCCACATGTAAGATTGTGCAATTTTTGTGGTTATGTGTGTAGTCTTACCCCACACTTCTTCAACCAATCAATATTTTCCAGATGTCTAATATTCTGAGTAATTTAGTGGAAAGCACATACTGAGTTCTTCATTTGTCAATATGCAGAATCTCATCACTTTGCAAGACCTGAGGGAATTCTAGAGTATCACAAAAAGTCCATTATTGAAATAAAGTCTCAATCAAAGTAATCCAAGTATCATGTCAAAAATTAGCAGTTAGTGCTGGTAAATATGCACTAGAAGTACAATGTTTGAGACAAAAGATGCCTAAAAACTTATGAATTATATTTGCAACTATTTATAAAACTTCTGAATGCTGAAAACTGATTACTCATACATTTATACACAGCAATGAATGGTCTTGGTTTAAATAGCATCTTGTGTGAGATCTCCTTAGTCTAAAAAAATAAAATTAAAAATATAACATTTCTTTGCAAATGCCCTTATAATGTATTTAACAGTATTATAATAATCATAAGGTAATTTTGGTGCCATACAGCTGCAATGTTTCTATTTTTTTGGATAGTCAAGTGACCGTCACCAAGTCTTAACACAATGGATTCAATGTTTGTTTAATGTAGAATCTTCAACAGTGCAATGAAGTGTTGAGTTTGTTCAAAAGATGCTACCATATATATATACCAAAATATACTACCAGTTTCTGAATCTTCGTTATACAGTCTCTTTATTTTTCAAACTTTTCGTTGTAGCCTTGGCTACAAGGAAAGTCTTTCTTTCCTTATTTTTATTGGGCAAACTAAACAGCAGGACTTCTCATCAGATGAAATGACAGCTTCAGGTAGAACAGCTGTAGAACATGTGCAGGCACTTCCCAAAGCTCTAGAAATTATTAACTTCTCTTTCTGTTTTCTTAAGTGACATTTTAATCACTCCACTATAACTAAAATCAGAGCACTTAAATAGTTGGTTTTCTGACTGGATTAAAATTCCTTCCTTCCAAGCATGCCACATTAAGTAATTACACAAGGCTATGGGTTTTAGGTTCACAGATAAACAATACTGTAAGAAATTTTTCTCAGTAGAACTAGGTTTTTTCCTTACTGATTTGTCAATACTTCTATCAGACTATCTATAGGTCTGTCAGACTTTTCTATCTACTTTGGTTTTACTCTTTACTTATCATCAGATTTTCTGAATTATGCTTAGAATGCAGCCCTTATAAAAAAGAACTGATATAATTAGATTACAATATTGGATTACTTATTTACAGAAACTTTTACAAAAACCTGTCTTGGAGAACTGGAGAGTAGAAAGAGAAAACCCCTTCCCATAGACCAGATACCAAGCAAATTCTTGCTCTGCAAAATCTGCTTAAAAATATATATGTATTAAAAGCTGGGAAGGAATATTGACTATTTTTTAGGGCAGAAGAGGGTTTAAAAATATGGCACAGAAGAGCTATTGTCTATGGTCTATCCTTGCCTACCCTGAAAGTTAATTTGAGTCTTTTGGTTTGATTTACCCTGGCTTTATCAACCTTAAAGCAAGTAATAACTAACTTTTTGAAATTTATATGGTATAAAACTATAACTGAAAGGTGCCGTGAGAAAGCAATGTGCTTATAAAGTAGAAAAATTGTCTCTGGTTTAATAAAAACAAATCAAGCACTTAAAAAAAACCCAGAAGTGTAAAACATATTTCTGAGTTAGTTTTCTGTAACATCAGAAAAGCAGACCTGAATTATCCACTGTGTGGCATGTACTGTGGTAGCCCTTAAAGTCTGCCCTGAAAAGCAAAAAGCTGAACAAGAACACACACACCATGTTTAAATAATGCCTCTCAGCTTGGATGCAAGCTCTAACTATTGAAGTGAAATTATCAAGAAACTGAAGAACAACTGAGGAATAATTGAGAAACTCTTGAACTCCTGAGTATGAATCATTTTTCCCATCACAATCTTACCTTTGGCTGTTTTGCCATAGGCTATTTCTCCTTTTTTATTGCATGTCAAAATTTACTCCCTATATGTGCTTACACACCAGTTAGGAACTTTCCCAGTAAGAAAAAGTCCTAGAAACAGACTCTGTTCAAGGCATTTTTTCTATTCCCAGTGACTCGCTGAGCTTCAGGGTTTTTCCCGCTGCCTCTTTATAATAGGTTGGATTACACAATCCAGAAATAGAGCTCCTCTCTTGRGGACTCCTTCACCCATTCTGGTATAGCCCATGGCTTGTGTTAACCGACTTCACCTCACCGACAACAGGGGAGCTATATCAGTTTACACAAGCTGAGGTTTTGACCCTGTAATTTGATTAATTTCCCTGGACCTTAGTCACTCCATTCTGTTCTGCTCTAGTAGATATTTGAGAAATATGTTTCTCTGCTCCTGTCATTCACAAAAAAATATTTCTAAGCAGATGGTCCCAGTGCGGGGTACTCACCCCCTCTTGTGGCGCTTCGCAAGGATATTTGCAGGGAGCCTGGAGCCTGCCAGTGGCTCAGGGAAAGGAATTCCCTGAGGGCGGCACTGCTCCAGATCAGCCACGTATTTGGGCTTCAGTCCAAGTAGTGGGGGTCCATGGGACAAGCGATGAAGTTATCTGTTCAATGACCTTAACCAGCTTTGAAATAGCACTGATTAGAGCTATTAAAAGACAAGCTGTTTCCAGCAAATGGTGGAAACGCATCTTTTTGATAGGCTTAATCTTATTTGATGATTTTTCTTACTTCCAAAGGTTTTATAGCAAAAAATCATTTTTTTATAATCACAAACAATGGCAAATAAAAATTCAGGAAAAGCTCAATTATTATTAAATAGATTTGTCTGATCCTCATCCCTATGATTAGCTGCTGTATACTGACTGGCTAGATAGACAACGAATTTTAAGGAAATCGATCAATAAAAGAAACCTAATATATGTCTTTCTAGTACATCTCCATTTAAAACTACTCTTATTTTAAGTATATTTTTGCTTTAAAGTCACAAGGAAACAAAGTATTAAATGTCTAATATGGAAATAATAACATCTGCTTCCAAACATATGGTAAAAGACTATTTTAATTACAGTTTCTAACAACATTGTTATGCATGTTTTAATAAAAAATGTAGAATTTTAGATCATCTCCATTAATTTATTTTACCATGAAGATTATTTCATTAATTTTATTACTTCCAGTTAACTTGGGATACTCTCAGATATCTCAATTTGTAGATGAAATCCAAATTAACTTAAAATAAAAAGCTAACCACTGCAATTATTTTTCATGTTTCATCATTTAAGGTAATCTTAATCATTTAATTACCATAACTACAGTTTCAACTTACTCTAAAAAAATGCCACACAGAAAGTAGGAAAAAACATGATGATGCAGAAAAAATTTCTTCCTTACTCCAAGCAAAGAGCTTTTGCCATGGACCAGGACGTACAATAGTAAGGCCTATATAAAGGGAAGAAGAGACGCTTCACACCATCCATCTCTGGGTCAAACCCTCATCCTACTGAAAAATATCTGTGGGGGCAAGAGCATCCTCCTCACCTTTTTGTTGAAGAGAAATGTCTGAATCCTTCTTGGGATATTAGTGCATTGCTCTAACACAAGGCAATTTCAATGGGATTTTGAAGTCTTTCTGTAAATGGCAGTCAAATGGATTGCCAATCACTTTTAATTGGATACATGAGTAAATATTTTAATAATATGCCAAGTATAATGCCATAAAATCATTGTGTATAGTTCTRAAGTAGCCTTTCCTTTAAAATAACAAGATTAGAAATAAAGATAGTTTAGTTCATCTTCATTGTGATCCTTTGATAGAAGGAACACCGGGAAACAAAAAAAGACAAATCTATCAATCTAAAGAGCCTCTGTGTACAAGAAACAAAGTGATTTGCAACAGCATGACCAAGATAATCTGGGATCTATTACTGATTAGACTGCTTTTTTATGTTTATATTGTTTTATGTTTATATTTTCTGAATTCGTTGCATCCTACTAATTTAAAGCTAACTTCTAGACAAAAGAAATGGTACAGTTCAATGTACAATATCTGTATTACTCTGCCTTAGTACAGTGTGGATTTTACTCATCTCAATCTTTTAAAATAAAATGGACACAAAATAATAAAAATAAAAAATAAATAAAAATAAAAATAAGAAATCATTGCCCATAAATGATAGGGCTAATTCTGTACCTACTTATAGTCGTTCCTTTGGGAAAACAAAGAGCTACTTTTGTAATATCTTTAAAGTGTGAAGTATACAACACCTCTAGTACCAGCAAATACCATCACTGTTGATATCAAGATGCAACTGAACTGCAGCTCAGCAGTYTCTGTTGCTCACGTAGATCTACCTAGTTTTGTTTCTAACTTAGATATTGATATTAATGTTGCTGTGTCAGCAGAAGAGAGATGAGTCACTCATCTATTTACCTAGAGTCCCACTAAGACTTTCCTGTGATACTCTTCCAACATCATCTTCCATATGCAACCTAACTGGTGACGGCAGTGCAGAAATACCTTCAGTTACTGGTAGTACTGGATAGGCACCATATTTTTATTACTTTTGCATCAAAGATAGTAACTATTTTTGGTTTCAGAGACTGCTGGCAACCATTGTTGATAAAAGGCATTTCATTCTGGTAGCAGGAAGATGGGTACATAGAAATATAGATATAAACCCATATATAAAAATATGTATATCAGTTATTTTTAGGAAGATTTACAAGCTTTCTATAATTGTGTTTTTTTCTAAACACCTCCAAATTTTAACTCTATATTTGCTTTCATGTTACATCTACTCTTTTCATTATTATTATCATTACGTTGTTGCAAGTTTACTTATGATAACAGTAACAATAATAATAATAGCAACAGAGATTGTCTTTGAGAAAAAGAATATAATTTTGAGAAGTTTGAAGCAATAGGAAAAGGGAAAGTGGGTGAAAACAGCAAAAGTGTTTTGGACCCACAAATTTAATCTTTTAATTAAAATTGTGAATAACTAATTTTTTAGTTGGATGGACAAAATGAAAAGTCACTTCAGGTTAATGCCAAAGTTTAGTGAAATGAAAACTCTTGTCCTCCAAGACTTGTTACTATTCTGGGGGAAGAAATTAAGATTTGTTCAGTTTACCTGCATTTGGAGTTAGAGAAAAAACTTTTCAAAATTTAATTTCAAAATGTCAAAAATCTTTGTCCAAGAGAGAAGAGAACATTTTAAAAGCCAGATAGTCAGCAATGCCATCTCACAGTTTTTGCTGATAGAATGCCTTCCAGGGCCCCTTCTTTGGATAGGCAGGAGGCAATTTGTTTGCCATCTGTTCCCCATATCAGAGGCGGCTGCAAAACATCAATTTAGTCTCTTCTCCTTACATTTGTACTGTGGGATTAATTCAGACAGAAAATCAGAGAGTTCCACTAATATGTAAGTGAGGTTTCCAATGCAGAGAATTCTATGTATAGCCCTTGTCAACAATCACAAGAATTAGGATGCATTTTGATTACCGTTTCCCCTGTAGAATGCACACATTCAGTGTGATATTCTTGTTAAAATAACTGTATGCACTGAAAGTTTAATATTTTTTAACAGTTGAAAAGCATTTTGTTCATTTTCACTGGTTCTACTGCTAGTTAAGTATCTCATGTGTACCCCCCCGAAACACTCACAACCTTTCACATGTGACTATCATGTATCCCAATCTGATTTCTATTACTCAGCGAGAGAACAATGTTTGAAAGCATTTAATTCAAACATTCCAAAAGGATTGTCTTTTGTGCCACGAAAGGCTCTGAGCTATCATGAGGTGGCAGTCCTCTAGCAGTCACCGACAAAAAAAAGCTAAGACAGCAGCAATGCAATGGTCCTTTCTGCCCCAGATGTCCCTCATCCTGTCCTGAGGGGACACGATGTTGCTAAAGTGGACAGTTGCACTGAGGGATATATGTTGTCATGGGCTTTCCTGCAAAACCATAGAGCCAGTGGTAGGCACAGCATTTCTAGGCAAGGCCTCCATAAATTGACTGACTCAGCCAGGAGACTTGGAAAATTATGTCAAGGCCATTACATATCCTTCTATGTCCTTTATTGTGAACAGTTGCCTCTTCGAGCTTGCCTTTGATGCAGATAAGTCAGAAAAAAGGTTTGGTTTTTTTGTAATACATTGCATTATCACCCGTCTTGCCAATGAGATATCAATAGTCCAGAGACTGCTACAGAGACTCTCCTGAAACAGTAGAGTTATAAAGAGCTATTATTAATGCACCTCTGTCTGTGGCATCAAAGCATTGTCCTTATAATCTAAATCACTTAAATCATTACAGCTGAAACAGAGTATGTACTATACTGTAAAAGAAAAGTGCTAATCTTTTGGGAATTTCTATTTTCCACTTCTCAAAATCTGGGAACCTGTTGTGTTTTTCAAAGTTCTGTAGAAATTTCAGGCTTTGTGCTTTTATTTTCTCTTCTACTTGGCAGTATTCCCAGAGCTCAGTGTGCAATAAAGGGAGTTTATCCAATATTTGAATATTTTAATAAATAATAATCTCTGCTGCTTGAACAAACATTCTCAGCCCCATTTTTCAAATGTGAAAGAAATCAGACACAGACACCTGACTGATTAAAAATTATGCTTATGTAAAGCTCTAATCAATTATTTAAAAATCTAAAATGGCTGCTATACTTAAAAAGTTTTGGAAAGGATAACCATTGAACCATCAATATCTAAAATTTACTTTTTTCCAGCTAAGAATGCAAATACCTTTTAACTTTCCATCATTAGCTAAAGTCAGCTGTGTTTTCTGGTCTTTATGATTTTAGTGCACTATCATAAATAAATGAAAAATAAATGACAGCTCTCAAAAGCAGATAAAATGATTGCTTCATTTAAAAATGTACGTATTTGAGAAATACTTGGTCATAACTGATACCAAACTACATCAAGCACTGAAGAAGAGTCTCAGGGAACAAATCTCTTAACAATGAAAGTTGATCTAAACTTTTATCACAGTTATGTAGGTCAGCAATTTCCAAATTTCAGCAGGCAGGGAAACAATGTTAACTCTCAGAATTTCTTGCAGACCCCTGCTGTAGCCACATTTAACTGACAAGCTTGTTAACTGTACTTTTTAACATGATTTTGTGAGTCAGAAAACTGTCCAAAAGTTTGGACAGTCAAGGCAAATGAAACAATGAAACATCCTTGTACATCCTTCAGTTCTAGTTGGTGTCTGTTTCAGCTGAGACTTCCCAACTCTCAAGTTTGGAAAATCCCGAGATCTTCTGCACTYGCTGCTATACAAAGCTGTACTTCCTGTGACAATTCACATGGACGCTACAAGAGCTGTAGACTCAGGCTGAGACTGTCAACACCAACTAATTCCAGATCTCCTGAAGCGCTTAGGAAATATGAACAAAACATCTATAGTCAGAAATAAGAAATAGTTAATGCATTTCACAGGGGCTGCTCTGGGAAAAAGTCATTCTGAATGCATGTGTGATCTTAGCTTTGTCTTGAACACAAAGAAATTAAATCCATCACAAGGACAAAAGACATGTTCAACCTGGACAAGAGCATCAGTAGGATGGTAATACACCTGTCTGCTGCCAGGATGATTTTATGAATATTTAAGTGATCATACAGGGTCTCAGAGATAGTAGAAGCTAGTGGGAAAGTTTTCAGACATCTATGTTGTTTAATGTAGGGTACAGGAGATGGCAGCTCTTTTAATTTTTTTCCTGGAGATATAAACATTTCTGCAGCTTTTGCTTTGTTTATTTTTCTGAATAAGACCATTTATCTGTAGTATTGAGTAAATAGGAGCCCTGTTACAAAACATAATGCTAGGTCAGCAGGTTCTTGGTTCAATCAGAGTCAATGACAATAAGGCATGATGGGAAAAAAGTTTTCAAAGGAAGGCAAACCTTGTCTTGGAGAATTAAATGTAGTCAGAGATACACAAAGAGGTTTCTAAAATAAGAAAACCAACAACAGTAAAATTGGGCAATTAAAGATTTGTATATAGAGAACATCAGACAGTGAAATGAAGTTGAAACAGTGATTAATTCAAACAGCAGAATACAGTTTCAAGTCCCTAACAAAGGGAGAAAAGAATCCAGTATAGTTACAATTCTGCTTTGTTTAATCTGACCTTTTGCATGATTGACCCTTCTCAAAGAAGTTTTTTCAGAAATACTGCATTTTTGTGTGGCCGAGTTGTTATTTTTTTAATGTGGCTATTTTTAATTTAGGAGATATACAAGGTTTAATTTTGCTTTTCCTGTAAATCTAAAATATCCCATAGATGCGTTGCTTTTGTTTAGAATTATAAATTCATTAATGGACTAAATTACACGAGGTCATGAGAATCTGAACCACCTTTGGGAAAAAAACTGTCAATGAAGTCCATGAGAACTGGAGCAAAGCTATGAATTTCTGTTAGAAAAGCAGCCAACAGACACTGGGAGAGTGTACAGAGTGTGATGCCATATGAATTGTGATTCCAGATACAATGTGAAACATAGGCTAGACTCTTAYGCAGTGCCTCTTGATATCTGGAAATGGAGTTCTGCATTTCACCTGCTCTTCAACTCTGTGTCTAGCCGGATCATCCTTTTTAGTCTGGGTTCAGAAAGACTACAGTCTGTGCATTCCTGTGTCTCTGTGTCACTAACTTTTGAACTTGGTGATTAATTTTAAGCAGCTGAGATCTCAGAAGTAATATTTTTTTGTAGGTTTCATGAGAAAGGAGGCCCAGTAGTGGAAACTCTTCCTTAAGATTAAGGCAACAGCATGAGTTCACTTCTTCTTAGACTCCAGATAACCTGCACAGAGAGAAGCATTATGAATGCCCCAGCCATTGTAAAGTTTCAGGGAATGCACTACATTAAATAACAGGGTATCCAAGCAGGAGACACAAATGCAAACAAACCAGGCTTCATCAGTTCTGCTTTGCCAGAACTACTGCTTGTAGACTGAAATTCCACAGCTCCAGGCAAGTGGGGGACCTTCAATAATGTTAATTAATATACTTCTCAGGGAGCACCTACAATTAACATTTTTCTTCAGGTCAGCTATGCACTTCTGAAGCGAATCTTCCAATTTTCCTTACTTAACATGCTTTGGTTCACATCACAGAGCAGTCCTGGATCTTTATCAGCTAAAACTAAGCAGAAAGATGAGTTCAGGACAATAGATAATGCACTCCCACTGCTGATGGGAGTGCAGTCCACAGAACACAGCTTTAATTTAGTTAAGCTGTTTCTTTCCATGCTTTGTTGGCTGCCACTGTCCCAGTCACTGTCTCTGAGCCTGAGGGTCAGCCATATCTCTAGGATTATTTTTGTCTCTCAGCATTCTYTCTCAAGCAGAGCATGTCTTTGAGCTCAGAGACCTTCTTCCATCTCTTTCAAAGCACTTTGAACTTGTACGCCTGAATATGGTCCAGACCAATTTAGTAAAGTTAAAATTCAAAGCAAAAGGGCTTCAGCTTTTAATTGTTGATAACAACTACTACAAACAAATATGCAGAGACCCACGGTGTTTACTGAAGAAATTCAGGTATCTTCCACATTCATTCAGAGTTCAAAGAGTTGTTAGTAGTCAAAGCAAGCCTGAAACTTAGAGGGTGGCCCTGAGAAACACAAAGTTTGGATGTAGTTTTTCAGTGCTGGGTTTATTTGATCATTTGCAGGAGGAGTGGGTTCTCATGCTCTTATCCCATTTAAATATAATCATTATATTGATTTTAAGTAACATAATGGCTTATTTGGACTTATAAGCATAATAAGTATAAAGTTACTATTCTTGAAATTGCCCTTTACCCTTCTATTTTAGTCCTGTATATGAAACAGTAGTGTTCTGTTTCTATGCTGGCTTCAAGTCACTAGTGTGTTTCTCATTTATAAAGAACTTTTACAGCCTAATTGGGAGCAGTTTAATTCTCAGATTCTCAACTCCTTACTACACCAGTTAAGAGTCCAATTGACTGTAACGATTCAGAAAGAGGGTCTTTTAGAGCCTTTACAGTATATCATGTAAATTAGTGTTCAGGGACTTTTAAAAACATGATTTATATTATATTTAACTGGAATATTATTCACATGATAAGAGTCCCATGCAGACTATGACATAATGAACTGTAGTTGCTTAGAAGTGGTCATAGTTTATGGCTTCAAGGCCAATGAACCATTTACCCTGGAAAATGGTCCGCAGGCTTATTTCTAATCCCAAATCATATCACCAGAAGTATTTAGAGATCCGAGATGCACGTTAAATGTTCAGTCATCTAATTTTGTTCCCTATGCATTTATCACAGTGCTCACAAGATCCCATCTAATCTTGTTATAATTATTAAATTACACTTATTCATCAGTTTCCTTTGAAGACAACTCAGTAAACTAACTGACTTCTATACAGGACACATCTTCAAAGGTCCAGGAGGTCCAAAGTCTCCCCTGTTAAAGCCAGGCAGTCTGTTTTTATACTAGTTCCGAATAAAAATAATCAAAAAATGCAGTTTTTCCCAAATGTGCACATTTTTCAGCTGAGGCTCATCAATAACATAACATTAGTTAAAATTGAAAGATTAGAAAAAAATTTTTGAAAAACTTTCTCAAAAATTCCTTCATTATTCCCTGCACTTTGGCACTTGATTGATTCTTGCAAAGATATTCTACAGACAGAAGAACCTTTGCCACTTGAGTGAACTCCCTCATAGCGAGAATTAGAACTTACTCTGCAGAAATAATTAATACAGATAGCTTTTCTCTTGAAGGGCTTTTAGTACAAAAACAAAAATGGTGTTATGAAAAGAAATGAAAGGTGGCTGTAGAGTTTAGACATTAGAATGGAATGAATCAACCTGCCTAGAGTAACCAGTGGCAGGATTAGCTGGGATTCTGCTACTCAAAAGTGGCAGGTTTGAATTTTCAGATTCCATTTCTACTATTATTAATCAGTTGGAAGATTACAGTGAAAAAACAGCTTTCACTCCTCTGATTTTCCGTATCCACCATCTGTGTTGTATAATTAGATTTTTAATTCTGTGGAGCACAGACTGATAATGTGCATTTCTGGCACCACATTTTTGTAGATGCTTCTAGCTGAAACTATAATACAAATCATAAATAACAAAATCAGAATATTTTGCTGGGAAATTATATTGGCATTGCTAGTCCTACAAACAAAGGCATTCCCTATCCATCAGAAATGTCTGAGCATCTGTCAGAAACTCAAAGAAGGAGTTTTTACATATTTTCAATTGTGAGAATTTCAGCCTAATCCTGCTCCCCTGGATGTTGCTAGCAAATCGATCACCTGCTAACTTCTCTGAGAACAGATCTAGGTCCTGTATTTCATTTAGAGACAGAATGCCAAGACTGCAATGTGCTCTTTGTGATTGTTACAGTTGCACAAGTGATCCCTAGTTTCCAAGGAGAATTGATGACATTTTTTCTTGTATCAGCTCAAAAAATAATAGTTTTAAAAAATATACAAAATGCAAAGAAATATAACCTTTGTAGTACTTAGTTCAAACCTGCGAGCTTGTAAATAAGCTTAGATTTCCTTTCTGTTTCAGCTGCAGGTAAAGTACGTTTATATACCCTGAGGCATTTAACTTAGCAGTCATTTTCTAAAGAAAACAAGAATGTGAAAATACAGGAGTATCTGGAAGCCAAGGAACTGTATGAGCCATTCTGTGCCAACCTCCTTAGCCTGGCAGGCTCCCTTTATGGCAGGTCAATGACACAGGTAAACCTAAAACATCTGAAAAGAATTCTTGGAAAATTTCATTCATATAGAACTTTCTGAAGACAGTGATTATGCTGTCCTCCACCCCAAAATAAGAAAGGAGTCGAGTAAGTGATATGACACCCCATTTGCCTTTAGTATAAGGGACCATCAGTGCAACAAGAACAGTCCTTCTACTTTGAGTAGCACTGTAACCAGACAGTCAGGACACATGAGGCTCCAACAGTGTCCCCCTGTTATCCACTGCAACCTAGCAGCCTTCAGTACAATGCAAAGTTGCACCCAAAGCTGAGATCTATATTCTTCAGTGGGTTGCATTACATTAGAGATGTAACAGCTGTGTTTATTTGTTCTTTTTGCAGAAGGCACCACGCTAAACTTACTGCTAAATGCTGTCACATTAAAGAGCAGAGCCAGAAAGTTAATGTAAATCACACTCTGATCTCCTGCTGCTCCTGCAGGTGCAATTGATGGACTATGCAATAGATACACAGAATGATGCAATAACAAACTGCTGAGTGGTACCAAAGAAACATGATTTGATTTCTTTAAGCAAAGCATTTTCAGAAAGCCTAAAGGGTTTATCAGGAACAAAGAAGGAAACATTAGAAAAATAAAGAAACATTGTTTAATCTATCCTTTCAAAATAGATGGCCTCCAAAGCACAATAGCCTGTTTTACAACAGACATAGCAGAATTAGGGGTAAATACAGGTGAAATGATAGAACTAACCTCTTAGTTCATGAAAGGTAGCTTTTTCTCACAAGTTTGTGAGTGTCTTCTGTATGGACAATTTTCCTTAAAGCGTATCATATTGATCTGCAATATACTTTGCAAAGGTCAATATATACCTAGTCTTGTTGCCTACAGCATATAAGGAAGTAAAATGAAAATGAGTCTGGGCTTAATGACATGTAACCATCTGGATGAATAATGTATATATGGTCAATCCCCAATACTCAGGAGGCCATCAGCCTAACTTTAATGTTTGAGATAAGTATCTATGTGTGGTTTAGATTTATCACTTGAGTCCTAATGCACTTGCCAAACACATTAATATTTAAATATCTAAAAATACACTATCAGCACAAAAATAGGCAAATTTAGAGTTAGGGAGGTTCTCTTTGGTTAGCCTCAATACATACATGGCATTCTGGAGAGTTCAGGAAAACTACTGGTCTTTTCATCTAATTCTATGAGACTGAAGCTATTTAATTTCCTATCTTTGGCCAAGAAACATTTGCTGAAGCCAGTTACTAAGTAATTGTGTTACAATCCATGGTCTTCTATAATCTCCCCACTGAACTGTGGTACCTATACACAAGAATTGCCTTAGAAAGTACCAAAGAAAGTCATGAGATCTCAAAACATAGATATGAGGGAATAATCTAAATCAACAAGAACTGGATGAGAACCTGTTATAAAACATATGTTAGAGAAGAAATAATGATTTTTTTTTCTTCTTGAACAATCCTGGAAACTTAAAAATATAACATGGTTCCTACAGATTGGATTTGACTTAGTCTTTATTTGCTGACTAATTAATGTGGTACTAGATGAGATATTTGGGAAATGAATTCCCATTCTATTGCTAGAGGAGGTACAGAATGAGCAACACCACAGTATTTGTCTCCAGACTGCCCACCAGGCTTTGCTGAGGAGACACTGCCACTGTTGGTGAAAATGTTCAAATTCCAAGCCTATTTCACATTTGGCTGTACACTAAACATATTGGTAGAGACAGTGCTTTCTTCTGCTCCCTTGCAGTACCCTCCAAAGACAGCAGAGATATTGTTTGCTTTCACATTTATAATATGAGTGGAAATAGCTAAGATGTATTTCTTCAGATTTGAACTTCTTGGTAGAATAATAAGCCTCACTATGCTGTAAATTACAAAAAGATCTTTTTTAATTTTTCTTTCCTAATGTGTTGAGTATAGTTAATAAATAATATACTTTCTGAGAGCAGACTGTTTCATTCATTAGAAGCTGAAAGTAAAGAAATACTGAGCAAGAACATACAATTTTGATCATCTTTGGCTGCTGGCTATAACAAATCAAGGTCTCAGAAAGTTTATAGGTGGATTCTTTTCTCATGAGCTCAGTGAAAAAATAAGTTAAACACTAAGAGATGGCAAACTCGCTGCACAGTTTTCCCACAGGTTCTCTGAAAGGACCCACAAGAAACAAACTTCACAGCAGACATTGTTGTTTAATAGCAGCAAGTAGAGCATGACTCCAGGCAACCAGCTAATCCCCCTTGAAATTTCAATTAAGGTGCATGTTTATCTAAATGACATCTGTGAAACTGTACAGTAGTAAAATGTTATCCAAATGACTGTAAAAAATTATATATGTATAATATATAATTTTATGGAGCACAGCATATTTTTTGTCAGTTTTCTTTCTCCCAGAGAGAAGTTGCAGGTTGAAGTCATCCTTTCAAAGTTCTCAAAATACTGAGCCAGGCCTGTAGTATAAAGTGAAGCATTATATTGCTCCACTCATGTGAGTGGGTTATCACTGCATTACACTGTTTGGTATCTGGTCCATTACAGCATTTGTATCTAGTTAGGAATCATTTGTAAGCCACAGTTTATAAGAGGAAATTAAATTCCATCTGTAAAGAAGTCCCATCAATGCTTGCTACTGCCTTAGATGTAGATTCTATAAAAGAGTAAGCATGGGCCCAGGAAGCCATTCAGTCTTCATAAATAAAAATTCTGGCTAGTTTATATTTCAAAGCCTTGAATTTTTTTTCATCATTTGGGGAAGAGACAGAAAAATAATAATAGAATTCACATGTCTGTGTATTTTATATTAAATTACATGAAAAATTARTCCTAATTGAAAAAACCTATCAGGAATCCTTATGTTCAGTAAGTCCATTAGAGATCTTAGTATGGAGGAAGAAGCGGTCATCTACTTAACAATAAAACCACGTTCACTACTTTAAAAGATATTATGCAACTTTTAAATTAAAATTTTATATTTCATTTTAGCATTCTACTCTGTTTTGTTTTATATTATACCTTTGTACAAGGTATACAGTTACAGAATCACAGAATCACAGAATCGCCAAGGTTGGAAGGGACCTCTGGAGATCATCTAGTCCAACCCCCCTGCTCAAGCAGGGTCACCTAGAGCACATTGCGCAGGATTGCATCCAGGCGGGTTTTGAATATCTCCAGAGAAGGAGACTCCACAACCTCTCTGGGCAACCTGTTCCAGTGCTCTGTCACCCTCACAGTGAAAAAGTTTTTCCTCATGTTCAGATGGAATTGTGTTTCAGTTTGTGCCCGTTGCCTCGCGTCCTGTCGCTC